>NC_140014.1:18079790-18398837 GCF_964263955.1 Coregonus lavaretus | reverse complement strand
TCACAGGACTCTACACACTCACGCACACTGACACTCCAACACACACATAACATGCACACACATTTAATACTGACGCTACACACACACACACACACACACACACACACACACACACACACATATACAATCATAATGTACACTGCTGCTATTCTGTTTATCATACAGTATATCCTGATGCCTAGTCACTGTAACCCTATACATATTTACCTCTATCACTCCAGTATCCCTGGACATTGTGAATATGGTATTGGAACTGACCGTGTATATAGCTTCTTACTTTCTCTTGTTCTTGTTAGTACTTATTATTATTATTTTATGTATGTTTTTTGTTGTACCTTATGTTATTTTTAGTGCTACATTTATATTGATTACTGAATTGTTGGGTTTGAAGCTTGCAAGAAAGGCATTTCACTGTACTTGTGACATTAAACATAAGTGAGACACAAAACATCATCAACAAAAACTAGTAAACATCTCTCTCTCTCTCTCTCTCTCTCTCTCTCTCTCTCTCTCTCTCTCTCTCTCTCTCTCTCTCTCTCTCTCTCTCTCTCTCTCTCTCTCTCTCTCTCTCTCTCTCTCTCTCTCTCTCTCTCTCTCTCTCTCTCTCTCTCTCTCTCTCTCTCTCTCGTGAAATTGAGTAAGCAGTGTGGCATCAAATGAGAACTTGAACCAAACAGTATACAAACCTCTTTCGCTCCACTCACCAAGCAGCCAGCTACAGTGGGGAAAAAAAAGTATTTAGTCAGCCACCAATGTGCAAGTTCTCCCACTTAAAAAGATGAGAGAGGCCTGTAATTTTCATCATAGGTACACGTCAACTATGACAAACAAAATGAGATTTTTTTTTCTCCAGAAAATCACATTGTAGGATTTTTTATGAATTTATTTGCAAATTATGGTGGAAAATAAGTATTTGGTCAATAACAAAAGTTTCTCAATACTTTGTTATATACCCTTTGTTGGCAATGACACAGGTCAAACGTTTTCTGTAACTCTTCACAAGGTTTTCACACACTGTTGCTGGTATTTTGGCCCATTCCTCCATGCAGATCTCCTCTAGAGCAGTGATGTTTTGGGGCTGTCGCTGGGCAACACAGACTTTCAACTCCCCTCCAAAGATTTTCTAAGGGGTTGAGATCTGGAGACTGGCTAGGCCACTCCAGGACCTTCAAATGCTTCTTACGAAGCCACTCCTTCGTTGCCCGGGCGGTGTGTTTGGGATCATTGTCATGCTGAAAGACCAGCCACGTTTCATCTTCAATGCCCTTGCTGATGGAAGGAGGTTTTCACTCAAAATCTCACGATACATGGCCCCCATTCATTCTTTCCTTTACACGGATCAGTCGTCCTGGTCCCTTTGCAGAAAAACAGCCCCAAAGCATGATGTTTCCACCCCCATGCTTCACAGTAGGTATGGTGTTCTTTGGATGCAACTCAGCATTCTTTGTCCTCCAAACACGACGAGTTGAGTTTTTACCAAAAAGTTCTATTTTGGTTTCATATGACCATATGACGTTCTCCCAATTCTCTTCTGGATCATCCAAATGCACTCTAGCAAACTTCAGACGGGCCTGGACATGTACTGGCTTAAGCAGGGGGGACACGTCTGGCACTGCAGGATTTGAGTCCCTGGCGGCGTAGTGTGTTACTGATGGTAGGCTTTGTTACTTTGGTCCCAGCTCTCTGCAGGTCATTCACTAGGTCCCCCCGTGTGGGTCTGGGATTTTTGCTCACCGTTATTGTGATCATTTTGACCCCACGGGGTGAGATCTTGCGTGGAGCCCCAGATCGAGGGAGATTATCAGTGGTCTTGTATGTCTTCCATTTCCTAATAATTGCTCCCACAGTTGATTTCTTCAAACCAAGCTGCTTACCTATTGCAGATTCAGTCTTCCCAGCCTGGTGCAGGTCTACAATTTTGTTTCTGGTGTCATTTTACAGCTCTTTGTTTCTTGGCCATAGTGGAGTTTGGAGTGTGACTGTTTGAGGTTGTGGACAGGTGTCTTTTATACTGATAACAAGTTCAAACAGGTGCCATTAATACAGGTAACGAGTGGAGGACAGAGGAGCCTCTTAAAGAAGAAGTTACAGGTCTGTGAGAGCCAGAAATCTTGCTTGTTTGTAGGTGACCAAATACTTATTTTCCACCATAACTTGCAAATAAATTCATAAAAAATCCTACAATGTGATTTTCTGGAATTTTTTTCTCTCAATTTTCTGTCATAGTTGACGTGTACCTACGATGAAAATTACAGGCCTCTCTCATCTTTTTAAGTGGGAGAACTTGCACAATTGGTGGCTGACTAAATACTTTTTCCCCCCACTGTATATACTCTCCAACATCCAGCCGGGTGGAGAACTCAGACAGTGGGGGAGAGAAAAGGCCCTCAAGCAGAGGGGTGATAAGCATATTTACATTTACATCATTTAGCAGACGCTCTCTAGAGCGACTTACAAATTGGTGCATTCAACTTATGATAGCCAGTGGGACAACCACTTTTTTTTTAAAATATTTTTTTAAAATGGGGGGTGGGGGAAGAAGGATTACTTTATACTATTCCAGGTTTTCCTTAAAGAGGTATGGTTTCAAGTGTCTCCGGAAGGTGGTCAGTGACTCTGCTTTCTTGGCGTCGTGGGGGAGCTTGTTCCACCATTGGGGTGCCAGAGCAGCGAATAGCTTTGACTGGGCTGAGCGGGAACTGTGCTTCCGTAGAGGTAGGGGAGCGAGCAGGCCAGAGGTGGATGAACGTAGTGCCCTCGTTTGGGTGTAGGGTTTGATCAGAGCCTGAAGGTAAGGAGGTGACGTTCCCCTCACAGCTCCGTAGGCAAGCACCATGGTCTTGTAGTAGATGCGAGCCTCAACTGGAAGCCAGAGGAGTGTGCGGAGGAGGGGGTGACATGAGAGAACTTGGGAAGATTGAACACCAGACGGGCTGCAGCGTTCTGGATAAGTTATAGGGGTTTAATGGCACAGGCAGGGAGCCCAGCCAACAGCGAGTTGCAGTAATCCAGACGGGAGATGACAAGTGCCTGGATTAGGACCTGTGCCGCTTTCTGTGTAAGGTAGGGTCGTACTCTGCGAATGTTGTAGAGCATGAACCTGCAGGATCGGGTCACCGCTTTGATGTTAGCGGAGAAGGACAGGGTGTTGTCCAGGGTCACACCAAGGTTCTTTGCACTCTGGGAGGAGAACACAATGGAGTTGTCAACCGTGATGGCGAGATCATGGTGCGGGCAGTCCTTCCCCGGGAGGAAGAGCAGCGCCGTCTTGTCGAGGTTCAGCTTGAGGTGGTGATCCAACATCCACACTGATATGTCTGTTCGCCACCTGGTTATCAGAAGGGGGAAAGGAGAAAATGAATTGTGTGTCGTCTGCGTAGCAATGATAGGAGAGACCATGTGAGGATATGACAGAGCCAAGTGACTTGGTGTATAGAGAGAATAGGAGAGGGCCTAGAACTGAGCCCTGGGGGACACCAGTGGTGAGAGCACGTGGTGCGGAGACAGATTCTCACCCCGCCACCTGGTAGGAGCGACCTGTCAGGTAGGACGCAATCCAAGAGTGAGCAGTGCCGGAGATGCCCAACTCGGAGAGGGTGGAGAGGAGGATCTGATGGTTCACAGTATCAAAGGCAGCGGATAGGTCTAGAAGGATAAGAGCAGAGGAGAGAGAGTTAGCTTTAGCAGTGCTGAGAGCCTCCGCGACACAGAGAAGAGCAGTCTCAGTTGAATGACCAGTCTTGAAACCTGACTGGTTTGGATCAAGAAGGTCATTCTGAGAGAGTTAGCAGGAGAGTTGGCTAGAGACGGCACGCTCAAGAGTTTTGGAGAAAAAAGAAAGAAGGGACTGGTCTGTAGTTGTTGATATCGGAGGGATTGAGTGTAGGTTTTTTGAGGAGGGGTGCAACTCTCGCTCTCTTGAAGACGGAAGGGACATGGCCAGCGGTCTAGGATGAGTTGATGAGCGAGGTGAGGTAAGGGAGAAGGTCCCTGGAAATGGTCTGGAGAAGAGAGGAGGGGATAGGGTCAAGCGGGCAGGTTGTTGGGCGGCTGGCCGTCACAAGTCGCAAGATTTCATCTGGAGAGAGAGGGGAGAAAGAAGTCAAAGCATAGGGTAGGGCGGTGTCATTTGATTTAATAAATGAGGATCGGATGTCGTCAACCTTATTTTCAAAATGGTTGACGAAGTCATCCACAGAGAGGGAGGGGGAGGAGGAGGAGGATTCAGCAGGGAGGAGAAGTTGGCAACCCCTGTAGCTCAGTTGGTAGAGCATGGCGCTTGAAACGCCAGGGTTATGGGTTCGTTTCCCACGGGGGGGCAGTATGAAAAATGTATGCACTCACTAACTGTAAGTCGCTCTGGATAAGAGCGTCTGCTAAATGACTAAAATGTAAAATGGTTAGAGGCAGAGGCTTGAAATTTAGAGTGGTAGAAAGTGGCTTTAACAGAGGAAGAGAATGTAGAGAGGAGGGAGTGAAAAGATGACAGGTCCGCAGGGAGTCTAGTTTTCCTCCATTTCCGCTCGGCTGCCTGGAGCCCTCTTCTGTGAGCTCGCAATGAGTCGTCAAGCCACGGAGCAGGAGGGGAGGACCGAGCCGGCCGGGAGGATAGGGGACATAGAGAGTCAAAAGATGCAGAAAGGGAGGAGAGGAGGGTTGAGGAGGCGGAATCAGGAGATCGGAGGGAGAAGGATTTAGCAGAGGGAAGAGATGATAGGATGGAAGAGGAGAGAATAGCGGGAGAGAGCGAGCGAAGGTTGCGACGGCACATTTCCATCTGAGTAGGGGCAGAGTGAGTAGTGTTGGAGGAGAGCGAGAGAGAAAAGGATACAAAGTAGTGGTCGGAGACTTGGAGGGGAGTTGCAGTGAGATTAGTAGAAGCACAGCATCTAGTAAAGATGAGGTCAAGCGTATTGCCTGCCTTGTGAGTAGGGGGGGACGGTGAGAGGGTGAGGTCAAAAGAGGAAAGGAGTGGAAAGAAGGAGGCAGAGAGAAATGAGTCAAAGGCAGACGTAGGGAGGTTAAAGTCACCCAGAACTGTCACGCCATCCTCAGGAAAGGAACTTATCAAGGCGTCAAGCTCATTGATGAACTCTCCAAGGTAACCTGGAGGGCGATAAATGACAAGGATGTTAAGCTTAAATGGGCTAGTGACTGTGACAGCATGGAATTCAAATGAGGAGATAGACAGATGGGTCAGGGGGAAAAGAGAGAATGTCCACTTGGTAGAGATGAGAATTCCTGTGCCACCGCCAGATGCTCTCGGGGTATGCGAGAACACATGGTCAGAGGAGGAAAGAGCAGTAGGGGTAGCAGTGTTTTCCGTGGTAATCCATGTTTCCGTCAGCGCCAAGAAGTCGAGGGACTGGAGGGTAGCATAGGCTGAGATGAACTCTGCCTTGTTGGCCGCAGAACGGCAGTTCCGCTCTCTCACCCACCCTTAGAGTGGCAGCAGCCACGCGGTGTGAAGCGTTTGTATGGCCTGTGCAGAGAGGAGAGAACAGGGATAGACATAGTTGACAGGCTACAGAAAAGGCTACAATAATGCAAAGGAGATCGAAATGAAACGAACTAAACATCTGGGAAATCGAGAGAGCGGGGCCTCCCTCACTTACGTTTCACTGAAACACTCAAATAATAAACACTCTCCCAACTTCCACTTTAGAAATGATAATTGTTGTAAACTACAGCGGTTCAATGTTTTCTAGGAATAGACTCTAACTTCAGCTAGCTAACTTGGTAGAGTATTCTTCCGTGAAAACCGTCCAGGGCACCGAATCCTATGACGCCATAGCCAACTAGCATGCCAGCCTCCAATAACACGGTTTAGCACCAATACTCGATTACAACAAACCACCAGTGTGTTAACACGCCAAACAGATCATTCGTGTCCGTGTCTAACGTTGTGTAAAGTTTTGGGTTAGTTTTGACAGTTTGAGTGAGTACGTCGTTAACTTATTCAGCCAGTTAGTTAGCTAGAATAGTTAGCATACTAGCTAGCCATTGCTCTCTGCCATCGAACCAACCCCTCCTCCCACGGCACGAAACACACAGAGAGAGCCAAGCTAACATTAACTAGTCACCCATGTCCCGAATTCCCTTGAACGACTCTGGTTACCAGTATGTAAAAACAAAACAAAAATAAATGTAGGTTATAACTTACCCTTAGTAGCTACTGTTAGCCAGTTAAGTGCAAAGCTAGCCACTGAATCGATTCAGCCAGTTCGCGTCTGTCCCAACGGAGAGAAAGTGTCTCCAAATATTACAGCTAGGTCGTTCCAGCTATTGTTTAGTTAGCTATCCAGGTAGCAACAAGCTAGCTACATTTCGAGTACAGTAGCTACTAACTACCTAACGTTAACGCTTCAGATAATGAGGTTAGAAAAACAGCTGAATGGTAGGTAGCTAGCTGGCATAATTACATGTATTCTTAAGCGTGAAATAACATTGGAAACAACTATCCACAGTTGCTAATTGTTACCAGTAGCTACCCGCTAGCTAGCTAGCTTTATTGGTCCAGGTAGTGGGTTCGCTAGCCTCGTGCTTCACCGGGCTCAGCCGAATACAATACTTACCTACAATAATTACCTACAATAACCTACAATAACTACCTAGATAAACTACCTACAATACCTAACTACAATACCTACCTACAATCTAAATACATGGTTTAAGCTTTACTCGACACCATATAAGAAGCCAAGCTTACCTCCCGCTAGAGAAACACAACCTCACCCGACCAGTATCCACCACTCATATGGAGTCCATACATGAGACGTGTGTGGTACAGTGGCTTGCAAAAGGATTCACCCCCTTGGCATTTTTCCTATTTTGTTGCCTTACAACCTGGAATTAAAATTGATTTTTGGGGGGTTTGTATCATTTGATTTACACAACATGCCTACCACTTTGAAGATACAAAATATTTTTTATTGTGAAACAAACAAGAAATAAGACAAAGAAACAGAAAACTTGAGCGTGCATAACTATTCAACCCCCATAAGTCAATACTTTGTAGAGACACCTTTTGCAGCAATTACAGCTGCAAGTCTCTTGGGGTACGTCTCTATAAGCTTGGCACATCTAGCCACTGGGATTTCTGCCCATTCTTCAAGGCAAAACTGCTTAGCTCCTTCAAGTTGGATGGGTTCCGCTGGTGCACAGCAATCTTTAAGACATACAACAGATTGTCAATTGGATTGAGGTCTGGGCTTTGACTAGGCCATTCCAAGACATTTAAATGTTTCCCCTTAAACTACTCGAGTGTTGCTTCAGCTGTATGCTTAGGTTCATTGTCCTTCTGGAAGGTGAACCTCCGTCCCAGTCTCAAATCTCTGGAAGACTGAAACAGGTTTCCCTCAAGAATTTCCCTGTATTTAGCACCATCCATCATTCCTTAAATTCTGACTAGTTTCCCAGTCCCTGCCGATGAAAAGCATCCCCACAGCATGATGCTGCCACCATCATACTTCACTGTGGGGATGGTGTTCTCGGGGTGTTGGGTTTGCGCCAGACATAGCGCTTTCCTTGATGGCCAAAAAGCTCAATTTTAGTCTCATCTGACCAGAGTACCTTCTTCCATATGTTTGGGGAGTCTCCCACATGCCTTTTGGTGAACACCAAACCTGTTTGCTTATTTTTTTCTTTAAGCAATGGCTTTTTTCTGGCCACTCTTCTGTAAAGCCCAGCTCTGTGGAGTGTACGACTTAAAGTGGTCCTATGGACAGATTTTTTTAAATAATGGATTTAATGGTGCTCCGTGGGATGTTCAAAGTTTCTGATATTTTTTTATAACCCAACCCTGATATGTACTTCTCCACAACTTTGTCCTTGACCTGTTTGGAGAGCTCCTTGGTCTTCATGGTGCCACTTGCTTGGTGGTGCCCCTTGCTTAGTGGTGCTGCAGACTCTGGGGCCTTTCAGAACAGGTGTATATATACTGAGATCATGTGACAGATCATGTGACACTTAGATTACACACAGGTGGACTTTATTTAACAAATTATGTGACTTCTGAAGGTAATTGTTTGCACCAGATCTTATTTAGGGGCTTTATCCTGAAACAAGTTATCTTTTTCATTTCACTTCACCATTTTTGATTATTTTGTGTATTACATGAAATCCAAATAAAAATCCATTTAAATTACAGGTTGTAATGCAACAAAATAGGAAAAACGCCAAGGGGGATGAATACTTTTGCAAGGCACTGTAGGTGTCAGCCAGCCTAGCGGTTAGAGCATTGGGACAGTAACCGAAAGGTCGCTGGTTTGAATACCAGAGCAGAGAAGGTGAAAAATCTGACGGTGCCCTTGAGCAAGGCACTTAACCCTAATTTGCTCAAAGGGTGCCATACTACTATGTCTGACCCTGTAAAACAACACATTTTAGTCATTTAGCAGACGCTCTTATCCAGAGTGACTTACAGTTAGTGAGTGCATACATTTTTCATACTGGTCCCCCGTGGGAAACGAACCCACAACCCTGGCGTTGCAAGCGCCATGCTCTACCAACTGAGCTACAGGGGACCTACTTCCATATGTTTGGGGAGTCTCCCACATGCCTTTTGGCGAACACCAAACGTGTTTGCTTTTTTGTATTGTCACCTATCTGGTGTATGTGACAATACAAAATCGCTAATAGCCTAACCACTGATCAAGCAACATTATGGACTAAACATTAAAATCCTGTTGCTGCAGGATCATTTTGCTGTGACAATATAGGTCAAATGAAGGTCCTACATCTGTACCTCAACCAGCTTTACTCTGATTTTCATTTTTGGTTCATTTTGCTCCAATTACATTTTTTACCCATCTGCCATTGCAGCTGGGTTGTCATTGAGCATCATGACAATGTGAAGAGCTCGTTTGACTGTGACCTATTTTTAACCCCACCCCCTGAATGCAATTACTCTGCTAACAGAGTCAGCAGTCTAAACGTGATTCAACATTCTCAGTAATGAATACAGGGCAATGGTTTTGTGATAGTAACTTGAAGCTAAGCATAATTTATACTGTATATAGGCATGGCCAAAATGTGCATCAAAGGCTAGAGGAGCTCTTGTGAGAGATGTGATTCTGTTGCTACTATTCCATAACACTCAGATACTTACTGACAGTGTAAAGACATGGAAGATAAAAAAAAATTCAGGTATCAACCCCTTACTAGCCTTGTTGAGAACCAGGCTTTGGCGTGACAACATGAATTTGGAGGTATGGCTACGCGAGACTAACCCCTAACGACCATAGATGAGCAAACCCACCTCCCTTCTCAGTGTCTTCTCTCCACCCACAGGTTTGTGTTGTTACCTGGGGAACTCAAATGTCAGTCATGCAAATGAGGTCAGGAGGAGTCTCCAGCCTGGAGGGCTGCTGGGCGCCCTCTCCTTCCCTCTCCTCTCCTTGTGAGATTAATAACACCATGACTGGCAGCCTGGGAGCTGGGGCTTGTTCAACACTCACATATGGTCAGCTAGCATTGACCTCCACTAGCCTAGCCTGGCCTGGCTAGCCATAGCAAGCTCTGTCTGTCCACGGCCAGTGCTGCCTGATGGACTGATTGGAGGTGATTGATTATCTATTGATCAGTAGTGAAGGGGCAGGCTGGAGGTGGTGATGGGGGGAGCTGGGGGGTATATTTACGGCCATGTATCATCAGGGAATAGGTGGAGTCAGACCCCAGAGGATTTACTGTTTCTGCCCATATTATTCCCCCATACATTCACCCCTTGTCAGAGCTTGAGGAACAGCCCTGGCACACAGATATGTAAAAACAAAGCCGGGCGAGTATATCTCCAGCTGACAGGTACAATATGAGAGGCGCCTGCTTCTCTAACAAGAAGAGAGACATTCTTCCAATGGTTCCAAAGGAACACCGCGTCACTTTCTCTGCCCGTTTCTTTCTTCCTCCAGGGATGACTTAGGGCGTTTTTACACTACGATAGATTCTCTAGAGGCTTCGAGAAAATACCCTCGACTAGACCTTTTACTAAACTTGTGAAATACTCATGTCTACTACACCACCTCTGGAGGTCGTGGGCGAGACTTGATCGGAGAGTACCCCCCTTCGAGCAGTTAGATGTAAACAGAATGGTCTCTTCAAGCGAAATGCTCCTGTAGTAGAAATCTTAATAGCAGATCAAGGTTTTTGAAACAGCTGAAATGTATTCCTTATATTTAAGACTTGTTTTATTTAGTTTTTAACCTGAAATTCCAGTAACAACCTTTTACATTCTGAAATTGTCGCCATAGCTTTAAAAAACAGTCAACAATGCTTGGCTGCACTGCACGTACATTTGGCCAGCAAGCAGCTGATCTCAACTCCCCAGTGAATTACCCACATTTTCAGTGGCAAATTTGGTTTTACCACATGTAATGATTTGCATGATATTGATAAAAATGAAGCCTGGTTTGTTCTAAGGTAACTTTGGTAAGCTAAATTTGTAATGTAGGCCTACTGTACTTTTATATTCGTATGAGAGGGGGTGTAGGGGTCAACCACTCTGTGGGGGTGGTGGGTGAGATTTTTTTTTTTTTGGGGGGGGGTGTAACAGCTGGAATGTGTCATCTGATTGTCCTTGGGTGTGATCAACACCAATCCTCCTACGAGGGCCTCTGCTGCTGAAGAGGACTGTGAGCTCCTGATCTCTGTAAGACCTTCAAGTGTATGACTACTCGCAAAGTAGCTGGCCCAGATGGTATTCCCGGCCGCGTCCTCAGAGCATGCGCAGAGCAGCTGGCTGTAGTGTTTACAGACATATTAAACCTCTCCCTGTCCCAGCATGTGATGTCGTTTTAGAGAATTTGGCAGTACGTCTGAGACCAGCCACCCGGACAGATGATGAAATTGAGGAATATTTCTGTCTGTAATAAAGCCATTTTGTGGGGAGAACTTGTTCTGATTGGCTGGGCCTGGCTCCCCAGTGGGTGGGCCTGGCTCCGAATTGGGTGGGCCTATGCCCTCCCAGGCCCACCCATAGCTGCGTCCCTGCCCAGTCATGTGAAATCTATAGATTAGGGCCTATTGAATTGATTTCAATTGATTTATTTCCTTATATGAACTGTAATTCAGTAAAATCGTTGAAATTGTTGCATGTTGCGTTTATATTTTTGTTCAGTATATAAATCGAGCAGTTTTTTCTATACATTGGCAGGACAGAATGGCTGAGAGGAGGGGGTGTGTTTCTTTGTTAACAACAACTGGTAATTGATCTCTAATATTAAGGAGGTTTCGAGGTTCTGCTCACCTGAGTTAGAACACTTCATGATAAGCTGTAGACCACACTATTTACCAAGAGAGTTGTCATCTATTTTTTTCGTAGCTGTATATTTACCACCACAAATCGATGCTGGCACTAAAACAGCACTTAATGAGCTGTATAGGGCCATAAGCAAACAAGAAAATGCTCACCCAGAGGCGGCGCTCCTAGTAGCCGATGACTTTAATGCAGGAAAACTGAAATCCCATTTTACCTAATTTCTACCAGCATGTCACCTGTGCAACTACAAGCGAAACAATTCTAGATCACCTTTACTCCGCACACAGAGACGCATACAAAGCTCTCCCTCGCCCTCCATTTGGCTAATGTGACCATAACTCTATCATCCTGATTCCAGCTTACAAGCAATAACTCAAATAGGAAGTGATCCGATGAAGCGGATGCTAAGCTACAGGACTGTTTTGCTAGCACGGACTGGAATATGTTCCGGTATTCATCCGCTGGCATTGAGGAGTTTACCATATCAGTCACCTGCTTCATCAATAAGTGCATCAACGACGTTGTCCCCAAAGTGACCGTACATACATATCCCAACCAGAAGCCATGGATTACAGGCAACATCCGCACTGAGCTAAAGGCTAGAGTTGCCGCTTTCAATGAGCGGGACACTAATCCAGATGCTTATAAGAAATCATGTTACGCCCTCCGACGAACCATCAAACAGGCAAAGTGTCAATACAGGATCAAGATCGAATCCTACTACACCGGCTCTGATGCTCGTCGGATGTGGCAGGGCTTGCGAACTATCACAGATTACAAAGGGAAACCCAGCCGCGAACTGTCCAGTGACGCAAGTCTACCAGACGAGCTAAATACCTTCTATGCGCGCTTTGGGGGTAGCAACACTGAACTATGCATGAGGGCACCAGCTGTTCCGGACAACTGTGTGATCACACTCTGCGTAGCCGATGTGAGTAAGACCTTTAAACAGGTTAACATTCACAAGGCCAGGAGGCGTACTCAGAGCATGCGCTGACCAGCTGGCAAGTGTCTTCACTGACATTTTCAACCTCTCCCTGGCCCAGTCTGTAATACCTACATGTTTCAAGCAAACCACCATAGTCCCTGTGTCCAAGAACACCAAGGTAACTTGTCTAAATGACTACAGCTCTGTAGCACTCACATCTGACATGAAATGCTTTGAAAGTCTGGTCTTGGTTCACATCAACACCATCATCCCAGACACCCTGAACCCACTCCAATTCGCATACCACCCCAACAGATCCACAGATGACGCAATCTCTATTGCACTGTACTCCCTGTTCACCCGCGATTGCGTGGCCGCGCATGACTCCAACACCATCATTACGTTTTTAGAAGATACGCCGGTGGTAGGCCTGATCACCGACGATGAGACAGCCTACAGAGAGGAGGTCAGAGACCTGGCAGTATGGTGCCAGGACAACAACCTCTCCCTCAATGTCAGCAAGACAAAGGAGCTGATCCTAGACTACAGTAAACGGAGGACCGACCACGCCCCAATCCACATCGACGGGGCTGCTGTGGAACAGGTCGAGAGCTTCAAGTTCCTCAGTGTCCACAAGGAACTATCATGGTCCACACACATCAACATAGTCATGGAGAGGGCACGACAACGCCTCTTCCCCCTCAGGAGGCTGAAAATATTCGGCATGGGTCCTCAGATCCTCAAAAGTTATACAGCTGCACCATTGAGAGCATCTTGACTGGCTGCATCACCGCTTGGTATGGCAATTGACTGCAAGGTGCTACAGCGGGTAGTGCAAATGGCCTAGAACATCACTGGGGCCGAGCTCCCTGCCACCCAGGACCTCTATACCAGGCGGTGCCAGAGGAAAGCCCTAAAAATTGTCAAAGACTCCAGCCACCCAAGTCATAGACTGTTCGCTCTGCTACCACACGGCAACCAGTACCGATGCACCAAATTTGGAACCAACAGGACCCTGAACAGCTTCTACTCCCAAGCTATAAGACTGCTAAATAGTTTGTTAAGTAGTTAACCAATAGCTACCCGGAATATCTGCATTGACCCTTTTTCCACTAATCTCTTTTGACTCATCACATATGCTGCTGTTACTGTTTATTATCTATCCAATTGCCTATTTACTTTATCCCTACCTATACAGCGCATTTGTTACGTTACAGCCTTATTCTAAAATAGATTCAATTGTTTTTTTCTCTCTCATCAATCTGCACACAATACCTCATAATGACAAAGCAAAAACTGTTTTTTAGAAATGTTTGCAAATGTATTAAAAATAAAAAACGGAAATATCACATTTACATAAGTATTCAGTACTTTGTTGAAGCACCTTTGGCAGCGATTACAGCCTCGAGTCTTCTTGGGTATGACGCTACAAGCTTGGCACACCTGTATTTGGGGAGTTTCTCTCGTTCTTCTCTGCAGACCCTCTCAAGCTCTGTCACGTTGGATGGGGAATGTCTCTCCAGAGATGTTCGATCAGGTTCAAGTCCGGGCTCTGGCTGGGCCACACAGAGCCTTTTTTTGTATTTATTTTTGTACTTTTACCCCAATATCGATTTGGTAGTTACAGTCTAGTCCCATCGCTGCAACTCCCCTATGGACTCGGGAGAGGCGAAGGTCGAGAGCCATGCGTCCTCTGAAACACAACCCTGCCAAGCCGCACTGCTTCTTGACACACTGATTACTTAACCCGGAAGCCAGCCGCACCAATGTGTCGGAGGAAACACCGTCCAGCTGGCGACCAAAGTCAGCTTGCAGGCGCCCGCCCTGCCACAAGGAGTTGCTAGAGCACAATGGGACATGGAAATCCCAGCTGGCCAAACCTTCCCCTAACCCGGACGACGCTGGGCCAATTATGTGCTGCCTCGTGGGTCTCCCGGTCACGGCCGCCTGGGATCGAACCCGGGTCTGTAGTGATGCCTCAAGCACTGCGATGCAGTGCCTTAGACCGCTGCGCCACTCAGGAGGCTGACATTCAGAGACTTGTCCCGAAGCAACTCTTGGCGGGTTTTTTTAAATATTTTTTTGATATATATATATATATATATTTTTTTTTTTTTCTTCACCTTTATTTAACCAGGTAAGCCAGTTGAGAACAGGTTCTCATTTACAACTGCGACCTGGCCAAGATAAAGCAAAGCAGTGCAATAAAAACAACACAGAGTTACATATGGTGTAAAAAAACATAAAGTCAAAAATACAACAGAAAATATATATACAGTGTGTGCAAATGTAGCAAGTTATGGAGGTAAGGCAATAAATAGGCTATAGTGCAAAATAATTACAATAGTATTAACACTGGAATGCTAGATGTGCAAGAGATTATGTGCAAATAGAAAAACTGGGGTGCAAAAGAGCAAAATAAATAACAATATAGGGATGAGGTAGTTGGGTGGGCTAATTTCAGATGGGCTGTGTACAGGTGCAGTGATCGGTAAGGTGCTCTGACAACTGATGCTTAAAGTTAGTGAGGGAGATAAGAGTCTCCAGCTTCAGAGATTTTTGCAATTCGTTCCAGTCATTGGCAGCAGAGAACTGGAAGGAATGGCGGCCAAAGGAGGTGTTGGCTTTGGGAATGACCAGTGAGATATACCTGCTGGAGCGCAGACTACGGGTGGGTACTGCTATGGTGACCAATGAGCTAAGATAAGGCGGGGATTTGCCTAGAAGTGATTTATAGATGGCCTGGAGCCAGTGGGTTTGACGACGAACATGTAGTGAGGACCAGCCAACAAGAGCGTACAGGTCACAGTGGTGGGTAGTGTATGGGGCTTTGGAGACAAAACGGATGGCACTGTGATAGACTACATCCAATTTGCTGAGTAGAGTGTTGGAGGCTATTTTGTAAATGACATCGCCGAAGTCAAGGATCGGTAGGATAGTCAGTTTTACGAGGGCATGTTTGGCAGCATGAGTGAAGGAGGCTTTGTTGCGAAATAGGAAGCCGATTCTAGATTTAACTTTGGATTGGAGATTCTTTATGTGAGTCTGGAAGGAGAGTTTACAGTCTAACCAGACACCTAGGTATTTGTAGTTGTCCACATACTCTAGGTCAGACCCGTCGAGAGTGGTGATTCTAGTCGGGTGGGCGGGTGCCAGCAGCGTTCGATTGAAAAGCATGCATTTAGTTTTACTAGTGTTTAAGAGCAGTTGGAGGCTACTGAAGGAGTGTTGTATGGCATTGAAGCTCGTTTGGAGGTTTGTTAACACAGTGTCCAATGAAGGGCCAGATGTATACAAAATGGTGTCGTCTGCGTAGAGGTGGATCTGAGAGTCACCAGCAGCAAGAGCGACATCATTGATATACACAGAGAAAGGTGTCGGCCCAAGAATTGAACCCTGTGGCACCCCCATAGAGACTGCCATAGGTCCAGACAACAGGCCCTCCGATTTGACACATTGAACTCTATCTGAGAAGTAGTTGGTGAACCAGGCGAGGCAGTCATTTGAGAAACCAAGGTTATTAGTCTGCCAATAAGAATGCGGTGGTTGACAGAGTCGAAAGCCTTGGCCAGGTCGATGAAGACGGCTGCACAGTACTGTCTATTATCAATCGCGGTTATAATATCGTTTAGGACCTTGAGCGTGGCTGAAGTGCACCCATGACCAGCTCGGAAACCGGATTGCATAGCGGAGAAGGTACGGTGGTATTCGAAATGGTCGGTGATCTGTTTGTTAACTTGGCTTTCAAATACTTTCGAAAGGCAGGGCAGGATGGATATAGGTCTGTAGCAGTTTGGATCTAGAGTGTCACCCCCTTTGAAGAGGGGGATGACCGCGGCAGCTTTCCAATCTCTGGGGATCTCAGACGTTATGAAAGAGAGGTTGAACAGACTAGTAATAGGGGTTGCGACAATTTCGGCGGCTAGTTTTAGAAAGAAAGGGTCCAGATTGTCTAGCCCAGCTGATTTGTAGGGGTCCAGATTTTGCAGCGCTTTCAAAACATCAGCTGTCTGAATTTGTGTGAAGGAGAAGCGGGGGGGGGGCATGGGCAAGTTGCAGCGGAGGGTGCAGAGCTGGTGGCCGGGGTAATGGTAGCCAGATGGAAAGCATGGCCAGCTGTAGCAAAATGCTTGTTGAAATTCTCGATTATTGTAGATTTATCGGTGGTGATAGTGTTTCCTAGCCTCAGTGCAGTGGGCAACTGGGAGGAAGTGCTCTTATTCTCCATGGACTTTACAGTGTCCCAAAACTTTTTGGAGTTAGTGCTACAGGATGCACATTTCTGTTTGAAAAAGTTAGCCTTTGCTTTCCTGACTGCTTGTGTATATTGGTTCCTAACTTCCCTGAAAAGTTGCATATCGCGGGGGCTATTTGATGCTAATGCAGTACGCCACAGGATGTTTTTGTGCTGGTCAAGGGCAGTCAAGTCTGAGGAGAACCAGGGGCTATATCGGTTCTTAGTTCTGTATTTTTTGAATGGGTCATGTTTATTTAAGATTGAGAGGAAATTACTTTTAAGGAACAACCAGGCATCCTCTACTGACGGAATGAGATCTATATCCATCCAGGATACCTGGGCCAGGTCAATTAGGAAGGCCTGCTCGCTAAAGTGTTTTAGGGAGCGTTTGACAGTGATGAGGGGTGGTCGTTTGACCGCGGACCCGTTACGGACGCAGGCAATAAGGCAGTGATCGCTGAGATCCTGGTTGAAGACAGCTGAGGTGTATTTAGAGGGTATGTTAGTCAGGATGATATCTATGAGGGTACCCATGTTTACGGATTTAGGGTTGTACCTGGTAGGTTCGTTGATAATTTGCGTGAGGTTGAGGGCATCTAGTTTGGATTGTAGGATGGCCGGGGTATTAAGCATATCCCAATTTAGGTCACCAAGCAGTACGAACTCTGAGGATAAATGGGGGGCAATCAATTCACATATGGTGTCCAGGGCACAGCTGGGGGCTGAGGGGGGTCTGTAGCAAGCGGCAACAGTGAGAGACTTATTTCTGGAAAGGTGGATTTTTAGAAGTAGAAGCTCAAATTGTTTGGGCACAGACCTGGATAGTATGATAGAGCTCTGCAGGCTATCTCTACAGTAGATTGCAACTCCACCCCCTTTGGCAGTTCTATCTAGACGGAAAATGTTATAGTTGGGGATGGAAATGTCAGAATTTTTGGTGGCCTTCCTGAGCCAGGATTCAGACACTGCTAGAACATCAGGGTTGGCGGAGTGTGCTAACGCAGTGAATAACTCAAACTTAGGAAGTAGACTTCTGATATTTACGTGCAAGAAACCAAGACTTTTGCGATTACAGAAGTCAGCAAATGATAGCGCCTGGGGAGTAGGAGTGATACTGAGGGCTGCAGGGCCTGGGTTAGCCTCTACATCACCAGAGGAACAGAGGAGGACTAGAATAAGGATACGGCTAAAGGCTTTAAGAACTGGTCTTCTAGTGCGTTGGGTACATAGAATAAAGGGGGCAGATTTCCAGGTGTTGTAGAAAAGATTCATGGCTATATGTACAGACAAGGATATGGAAGGATATGAGTAAAGTGGAGGTAAACCTAAGCTTTGGGTAACAATGAAAGAGATAGCATCACTGGAGGCATCAATTGAGTCGGTCTCCGCGTGTATGGGGGGTGGGACAAAGGAGCTATCTAAGGCAGGTTTAGCTGGGCTGGGGGATCTACAGTGAAATAGTACAATTAGAAATAACCGAAACAACAATAAGCTAACCATGTTTGGGCTGAGGCTAAACATAAACAGGATGTAGTACCGTAAAAAGGAACAGTCCAGCAGACATCAGCTGTATAGCTGAGTTATCATAAGGTCCGGTGAACAGCAATAGGATAGTTCGGAGGCTGCTAAAGCACTAGCGAGTAAGAGGCCAAGGCTAGCGTGTGCTAGCGGGCCGGGGCTAGCAGATGGAATCTTCGTGGTCGACGTCGTAACCACATCAGACGATTTCGTCGGCAGACCAGTCGTGTATGATCGGCGGGGCTCTCCGTGTCAACACTAGGTGGTCCCGTCCGGTTGACAGAGAGGTAGATAGCCGGGAGATGGGCCTAGCTCAGGATGATTAGCCAGACCACACCGTCCATTTTGTTGCAGCTAGCTGGTAGCGATGAATCCGGAGTTAAAGGTCCAGTGATTCCGGCAGAAAAACTGATATGTTCTGGGTCGATAACGCGCTGTGCAGACTGGCCGAATATCCGGTGATTAATGTCCAGTGATTAAATTAATCCCGCAGAAAAAAAAAAATCCAATGTTCTGGGTGAAATACCGCCAACTGTGGCTAATAGCAAGTAGCTAGTTAGCTGGCTAGCTAGTTTCAACTGGAGATTCTAGATAAAAGGTACGTCAATAATAGAATCCGTTCCACATTGAGTGAGGCGGGTTGCAGGAAAGTATATTTTGTAGAAGGATGAAAAGTCTGATAGGGAAATATGTACGAAAAATAAAAAAACACGACAAAAACAGAACTGCACTACTACGCCATCTAAGCTGTGTGCTTAGGGTCGTTGTCCTGTTGGAAGGCGAACCTTCACCCCAGTCTGAGGTCCTCAGCGCTCTGGAGCAGGTTTTCATCAATGATTTCTCTGTACTTTGCTCCGTTAATCTTTCCCTCGATCCTGACTAGTCTCCCAGTCCCTGCCGCTGATAAACATCCCACAGCATGATGGTGCCATCACCATGCTGCACCGTAGGGATGGTGCCAGGTTTCCTCCAGACGTGACACTTGGCATTCAGGCCAAAGAGTTCAATCTTAGTTTCATCAGACCAGAGAATCTTTTAGGTGCCTTTTGGAAAACTTGTGCCTTTTTCTGTGGAGTGGCTTTCGTCTGGTCACTCTACCATAAAGGCCTGATTGGTGGAGTACTGCTGAGATGGTTGTCCTTCTGGAAGGTTCTCCCAATTCTGGAGCTCTGTCAGAATGACCATCTGGTTCTTGGTCACCTCCCTGACCAAGGCCCTTCTCCCCCGATTGCTCAGTTTGGCCGGGCGGCCAGCTCTTGGAAGAGTCTTGGTGGTTCCAAACTTCTTCCATTTAAGAACGATAGAGGCCACTGTGTTCTTCGGGACCTTCAATGCTGCAGACATTTTTTGGTACCCTTCCCCAGATCTGTGCCTTGACACAATCCTGTCTCTGAGCTCTACGGACAATTCCTTCGACATGCACTGTCAACTGTGGACCTTATATAGACAGGTGTGGGCCTTTCCAAATCATGTCCAATCAATTGAATTGACCACAGGTGGACTCCAATCAAGTTGTACAAACATCTCAAGGATAATCAATGGAAACAGGATGCACCTGAGCTCACTTTCGATTCTCATAGCAAATGGTCTGAATACTTATATAAAACGTTTTTTAAATTGTTTTCTTTATATAAAAACCTGTTTTTCGCTTTGTCATTATGCTGTATGTTGTGTAAGGCTGTAACATAACAAAATGTGGAAAAAGAAAAGGGGTCTGAATACTTTCCGAATGCACTGTATGTACAGTACATATCTACCTCAATTACCTCGTACCCCTGCACATTGACTCGGCACTGGTACCCCATGTATATAGCCAAGTTATCGTTACTCATTGTATATTTATTCCTTGTTTTATAATTTTTCTATTTATTCCTCGTTTTATTATTATTTTGTACTTTTTTTTAAACAGTTTTTGCATTGTTGGGAAGGGCCCGTAAGTAAGCGTTTCACTGTTAGTCTACACCTGTTATTTATGAAGCATGTAACAAATACAATTTGATTTGATGTGAGGATTCTGTTCATTGACTACAGCTCAGCTTTCAACACCATAGTCCCCTCCAAGCTTGTCATTAAGCTCAAGGCCCTGGGTATGAACACGTCCCTCTGCAACTGGATCCTGAACTTCCTGACAAGCAGACTCCAGGTGGTGAGGGTAGGCAACACGGGGGCCCCCAGGGGGACAGTGGGGAAAAAAAGTATTTAGTCAGCCACCAATTGTGCAAGTTCTCCCACTTAAAAAAATGAGAGAGGCCTGTAATTTTCATCATAGGTACACGTCAACTATGACAGACAAATTGAGAATTTTTTTCTCCAGAAAATCACATTGTAGGATTTTTTATGAATTTATTTGAAAATTATGGTGGAAAGTAAGTATTTGGTCAACTACAAACAAGCAAGATTTCTGGCTCTCACAGACCTGTAACTTCTTCTTTAAGAGGCTCCTCTGTCCTCCACTCGTTACCTGTATTAATGGCACCTGTTTGAACTTGTTATCAGTATAAAAGACACCTGTCCACAACCTCAAACAGTCACACTCCAAACTCCAATATGGTCAAGACCAAAGAGCTGTCAAAGGACACCAGAAACACAATTGTAGACCTGCACCAGGCTGGGAAGACTGAATCTGCAATAGGTAAGCAGCTTGGTTTGAAGAAATCAACTGTGGGAGCAATTATTAGGAAATGGAAGACATACAAGACCACTGATAATCTCCCTCGATCTGGGGCTCCACGCAAGATCTCACCCCGTGGGGTCAAAATGATCACAAGAACGGTGAGCAAAAATCCCAGAACCACACGGGGGGACCTAGTGAATGACCTGCAGAGAGCTGGGACCAAAGTAACAAAGCCTACCATCAGTAACACACTACGCCGCCAGGGACTCAAATCCTGCAGTGCAGATGTGTCCCCCTGCTTAAGCCAGTACATGTCCAGGCCCGTCTAAAGTTTGCTAGAGTGCATTTGGTTGATCCAGAAGAGGATTGGGAGAATGTCATATGGTCAGATGAAACCAAAATATAACTTTTTGGTAAAAACTCAACTCGTCGTGTTTGGAGGACAAAGAATGCTGAGTTGCATCCAAAGAACACCATACCTACTGTGAAGCATGGGGGTGGAAACATCATGCTTTGGGGCTGTTTTTCTGCAAAGGGACCAGGACGACTGATCCGTGTAAAGGAAAGAATGAATGGGGCCATGTATCGTGAGATTTTGAGTGAAAACCTCCTTCCATCAGCAAGGGCATTGAAGATGAAACGTGGCTGGGTCTTTCAGCATGACAATGATCCCAAACACACCGCCCGGGCAACGAAGGAGTGGCTTCGTAAGAAGCATTTCAAGGTCCTGGAGTGGCCTAGCCAGTCTCCAGATCTCAACCCCATAGAAAATCTTTGGAGGGAGTTGAAAGTCCATGTTGCCCAGCGACAGCCCCAAAACATCACTGCTCTAGAGGAGATCTGCATGGAGGAATGGGCCAAAATACCAGCAACAGTGTGTGAAAACCTTGTGAAGACTTACAGAAAACGTTTGACCTGTGTCATTGCCAACAAAGGGTATATAACAAAGTATTGAGAAACTTTTGTTATTGACCAAATACTTATTTTCCACCATCATTTGCAAATAAATTCATTAAAAATCCTACAATGTGATTTTCTGGAATTTTTTTTCTCATTTTGTCTGTCATAGTTTATGTGTACCTGTGATGAAAATTACAGGCCTCTCTCATCTTTTTAAGTGGGAGAACTTGCACAATTGGTGGCTGACTAAATACTTTTTTTCCCCACTGTATGTGTTCAGCCCCCTCCTGTACTCCTTGTACAGCCATGACTGCATGGCCACACACGACTCCGTTGGGCCTGATTGCCGACAGTGACAAGACAGCCTACAGGGAGGAGATTCGAGCCCTGGCAGAGTGGTGCCAGGAAAACAGCCTCTCCCTCAACGTCAGCAAAACCAAGGAGCTGATCGTGGACTACAGGAAACAGGTGGGGGAGCAGGCCCCTATTGACATCGACAGGGCTGCAGTGGAGATGGGAAAAAGCTTCAAGTTCCTCGGCGTGCACAACCTTTAGTTCTGCTACCCGACCCGAGTTCGACGGGCCCCAACATTATACATCGGGTTAGGGCCAGGTGGGGCCTATTTTTCCATCAATAACTAGGGTACAGGCAGGGCTCGGGTATCACTAAATTGATCACTAACATTTTGAAGCTGAGCCATTTGTTCGTGCTCTGCTGCTCACTACAGTCATATCTGACTAAGATCATAAGATGATGTCAGAAGTGCTTCAACCTCGTCAAATATAAGACAGGAGAGATTATTTAATAGAAAATAATAATGTTCCCTCAGTTTTGTCTGAGTTTAGTGTGACGAAAAGTAGCTAACAGCTAACTGCTCTATCATGTGTCTTCATTGAGCAGAGCAGCCCAAGCGGAGCCATTGCTATGGATACTTACAGACTCAGAGCGCCATTAGCAGAGAGCATGCAGAGCCAGCTGAGTACAGGGAGCAAGGGACAGACAGAGAGGAGCTGCAAATTAATTTACTAACAGTTATTTCTGATTTCGGGTTTCGGGCAGGGCCGGCCTTAAATTTGGCAGAAGCAATTGGGCCTGGGTAGGGCTCAGGCTTAAAAATCTTGGGTCGTTGTGTCATGGTCCCCTGGAGGTTTTGTCTAGTTCCCGGTTGGTCCCAGGGACATTCTTGGGATGTTGTGTCATGGCTCCCTGAAGGTCCCCTGAACTTTCTTGGGCCGTTGTGTCATGGTCCCCTGGAGGTTTTTGTCTGGTTCCCAGTTTGTCTCGGGGACGTCACCTGATGGTCGCAAAGAAACGTTCTCCCTCCCCAAAAAATGTTTTACCCAGGGCACACGCACTCTAGTTTCATTACACATCACTCCTTGTTACTGTTGCCAAGCCCATGAAGGCCCTGATCCAGTCACAGTTCTTTGTTTTTTGGCAATGCTAGGGACACCCACACACAAAAAGTGCTTTTAACATAGTGTTTTCAACTTACATATTTAACACTTTGACATACGGTACATTATTACATGATTATATTGTGTATGTTTATTCATACAGTCATTATTTAACATGTCCTCACCTGGGATTTTAACTCACAATCTCTTGGTTCATGGCATTCCGATCTTCCTGCTACACCACCATGTACAGTATGTATCAATGACTGATTTCACCTGTAGGCCCATTCCTACACTTTGCACTTCAAAGTAAATCTCAGCTCTGTTAAAAATACACTGAAGAAAAACTATTATATTTATCATAGTGATTCAGGAGTAACATTAAAACAATAAAATGCCCCACCAACATTAGACAATTATACTGAAAACCCAAACTCAAATTGCTGAAATAAGTAAATAAAATCAATGAGAGAATATTCTGATTAACTGATAACTAAAATAGCATCGCAGATGGCACTCTTTAGCTAAGTGCAGAGATGTATTATAGGTAATGAATGTGTAGGGGACTTCTGAAATTCTACAGACTTTGTGGCACAGCAGAAAGATCAGCATACCCTAAACCCAGAGATTATAAATTCAAATCCCAGGTGGGGTCATATTAAAAAGTCATTACTAAGTTAATAAATATAACAGCGTACCACTTACCTTAAAACCCCTTATAATGGTTTGGGACACCTGGGACCATCAAGTGACAAAAACCTCAAGAGGGCAATGACACAACGTCCCAAGAACGTTCAGGGGACCTTCAGGGGATCATTACACAACATCCTCAGAGTGTCCTAAAAACGTTCTCGGGGACGTCCCCGGGACAAACTGGGAACTAGACAAAACCTCCAGGGGACCATGACACAACATCCCAAGAACGCGCTAAAAACTTCCTCGGGGATGTCCCCGGGACAAACCGGGAACTAAATAAAATCTCCAGGGGACCATGACACAACGTCCCAAGAATGTTCAGGGGACCTTAAGGGGACCATGACACAACATCCCAAAAACGTCACCGGGACAAATCGGGAACTATAAAAATGACCGCCAGAGAATGTTTTCTTGGGACCATCACGCAACGTCCTAAAGACTAGTAAAATGAAAGTCATGAGAACGTCCTAAAAAGTTCCTGACATGGTCCTCAGTGACGTCCTAGGAACTTACAGAAAACTAGACAAAGGTCCCCCAGAGAACTTAAGGGACCTAATGGGAACGTCACCCAATGTCCTCAAGACGGCCTCTGTTTGCTGGGGACCCACTTTATATTGGTAAATACAGTCATACTTGACATAGCACATTCATTACCTATACTGTATATCCTATTGTGTACATATAAGGCTATTACTATGCATACTACCTCTTCTATTACTGGTTATTTATTATTTGATTCTTTATTATTGATATTGATTATTGTACTGCAATGTTGAGGGAGCTAGCACACAAGCATTTCGCTGCATCTTTTATACCTACTGTAAACCGTGTACGTGACAAATAATATTTGATTTGATTTTGATTGTGTAACCCTGTCACCCCTGGGCTGGGCAACACAGCAGTAAGCCGATCAGCCTGCGGACCAAAGGTCTGTGGTGTGGCAGATAATCAGATTGAACTGGATGACAATGAATGTGATAAATGTACAGTGGGGAAAAAAAGTATTTAGTCAGCCACCAATTGTGCAAGTTCTCCCACTTAAAAAGATGAGAGAGGCCTGTAATTTTCATCATAGGTACACGTCAACTATGACAGACAAATTGAGGAAAAAGAATCCAGAAAATCACTTTGTAGGATTTTTAATGAATTTATTTGCAAATTATGGTGGAAAATAAGTATTTGGTCACCTACAAACAAGCAAGATTTCTGGCTCTCACAGACCTGTAACTTCTTCTTTAAGAGGCTCCTCTGTCCTCCACTCGTTACCTGTATTAATGGCACCTGTTTGACCTTGTTATCAGTATAAAAGACACCTGTCCACAACCTCAAACAGTCACACTCCAAACTCCACTATGGCCAAGACCAAAGAGCTGTCAAAGGACACCAGAAACAAAATTGTAGACCTGCACCAGGCTGGGAAGACTGAATCTGCAATAGGTAAGCAGCTTGGTTTGAAGAAATCAACTGTGGGAGCAATTATTAGGAAATGGAAGACATACAAGACCACTGATAATCTCCCTCGATCTGGGGCTCCACGCAAGATCTCACCCTGTGGGGTCAAAATGATCACAAGAACGGTGAGCAAAAATCCCAGACCACACGGGGGGACCTAGTGAATGACCTGCAGAGAGCTGGGACCAAAGTAACAAAGCCTACCATCAGTAACACACTACGCCGCCAGGGACTCAAATCCTGCAGTGCCAGACATGTCCCCCTGCTTAAGCCAGTACATGTCCAGGCCCGTCTGAAGTTTGCTAGAGTGCATTTGGATGATCCAGAAGAGGATTGGGAGAATGTCATATGGTCAGATGAAACCAAAATATAACTCTTTGGTAAAAACTCAACTCGTCGTGTTTGGAGGACAAAGAATGCTGAGTTGCATCCAAAGAACACCATACCTACTGTGAAGCATGGGGGTGGAAACATCATGCTTTGGGGCTGTTTTTCTGCAAAGGGACCAGGACGACTGATCCGTGTAAAGGAAAGAATAAATGGGGCCATGTATCGTGAGATTTTGAGTGAAAACCTCCTTCCATCAGCAAGGGCATTGAAGATTAAACGTGGCTGGGTCTTTCAGCATGACAATGATCCCAAACACACCGCCCGGGCAACGAAGGAGTGGCTTCGTAAGAAGCATTTCAAGGTCCTGGAGTGGCCTAGCCAGTCTCCAGATCTCAACCCCATAGAAAATCTTTGGAGGGAGTTGAAAGTCTGTGTTGCCCAGCGACAGCCCCAAAACATCACTGCTCTAGAGGAGATCTGCATGGAGGAATGGGCCAAAATACCAGCAACAGTGTGTGAAGACCTTGTGAAGACTTACAGAAAACGTTTGACCTGTGTCATTTTCAACAAAGGGTATATAACAAAGTATTGAGAAACTTTTGTTATTGACCAAATACTTATTTTCCACCATAATTTGCAAATAAATTCATTAAAAATCCTACAATGTGATTTTCTGGATTTTTTTTCCTCATCTTGTCTGTCATAGTTGACGTGTACCTATGATGAAAATTACAGGCCTCTCTCATCTTTTTAAGTGGGAGAACTTGCACAACTGGTGGCTGACTAAATACTTTTTTTCCCCACTGTAGATGGTCATAATATGATGAGATCTCCTTCCCTGTATTGATGCGATGGGAGGATTTAGGTCTATAGATGTATACGTGTAACATGACCACGTGACATGCACAACGTTAAGATGTTCAGCTTGGTCCATGTATGACTGGTGCAATTGGATTTCTCTCCACAGCATGTGGCCTGATGCATGAGTTATGAAGGGTTTATGAAGAGTGGTGTATAATATCTTGGATATGGGTTGGATATGGCTGATAAAATCTGGAATGTAAGGATATGTGAGCTATGGATGCTATAAGGTCCATTGTGACGTGAATGTCATGATCGTCGTAAGAACCGGACCAAGGCGCAGCGTGATATGCGTACATCTTTTAATGAGTACTTTTCAACAATAACAAAACAACAAAACGATACGTGAAGTCCTAAGGTTAACAAAACACAAACCTCTCCGGAACAAGATCCCACAAATGACAAGTGCACAACAGGCTGCCTAAGTATGGTTCCCAATCAGAGACAACAAGACACAGCTGCCTCCGATTGGGAACCACCCCGGCCAACACAGAAACACACGATCTAGAAAAGAACACATAGAAAACAAAACATAGACACTACACATATAAACTAACACCCTGGCTCAACATAAAAGAGTCCCCAGAGCCAGGGCGTGACAGTACCCCCCCCAAAGGTGCGGACTGCGACCGCGCCAACTAAACCCAACAGGGGAGGGGCCAGGTGGGCATTCCGCCTCGGAGGCGGATCCGGCTCCGGGCGTGACCACCACCCTCTAACTACCCCCCCCCCGTAGCGCCCCTGGTCTGGTCCCGCTGGCTGGAGCTGGACATCGGTGGAGCGGATTGCTTAGGCTCCGGTGTGGAGCAGCTGACCGGTACCTGACCAGGCACCGGTGAAACAGGCACGGGCTGTGCCGGACTTATGACGCGCACCACAGGCTTGGTGCGGGGAGCAGGGACGGGCCGGACCGGGCTGGCGACGCGCACCACTGGCTTGGTGCGGGGAGCAGGAACGGGCCGGACCGGGCTGACGACGCGCACCACTGGCTTGGTGCGGGGAGCAGGACCGGGCCGGACCGGGCTGACGACGCGCACCACTGGCTTGGTGCGGGGAGCAGGAACAGGCCGGACCGGGCTGACGACGCGCACCACAGGCTTGGTGCGGGGAGCAGGAACAGGCCGGGCCGGGCTGGCAACGCGCACCACATGCTTGGTGCGAGGGGCAGGAACAGGCCGGGCCGGGCTGGCGACGCGCACCACAGGCTTGGTGCGGGGAGCAGGAACAGGCCGGGCCGGGCTGGCGACGCGCACCACAGGCTTGGTGCGAGGGGCAGGAACAGGCCGGGCCGGGCTGGCGACGCGCACCACAGGGTTGGTGCGAGGGGCAGGAACAGGCCGGGCCGGGCTGGCGACGCGCACCACAGGCTTGGTGCGGGGAGCAGGAACAGGCCGGGCCGGGCTGGCGACGCGCACCACAGGCTTGGTGCGGGGAACAGGAACAGGCCGGACCGGGCTGTGGAGACGGACTGGAGGTCTGGAGCGAAGAGCTGACACAACCCGTCCTGGCTGAATGCCTATTTTTACACACTCTGTGTGAGGCATCAGCACAGGACGTACAGGGCTGTGTACTCGTACTGGCACTACAGCACGTGGCACTGGCGCAGGATATCCGGGACCGAGGAGGGGTACTGGAGGCCACAAGCGTTGAGCCGGCACACTCCGTCCTGGCTGCATGCCCACCTTAGCACGACACGTGCGTGGTGCTAGCACAGGACGTACAGGACTGTGCCGGACCACTCACGGCACAGTACGCAGCTCCGCATACCTCGGAACCTGCCCAGTCTCACGCTGCCTAGCCTGAGTATGGGGAGTTGGCTCTGCTCTACCTCTAGGCTCCGCCAACCTCCCTTCCAGCCCCCCAAACCCGGTGGCCTCCTCTCCTAATCCACAAACTCACCCTGTAGCTGCCTCCAGCAGCCCCGTCGTCCATGCCGTGTGCCCCCCCCAAAAAATGTGTTGGGGTTGCCTCTTGCGTGTCCGACGTCGGCACGGTTGGCGCCGCTGCTCCTCTCTATGGCGCGCCTCCACCGTCTCCTCCCACAGACGGCGATCCATTCCGGCCTGGATTTCCTCCCAAGTCCAGGATCCCTGCCCGTCCAAGATATCCTCCCAAGTCCAGGCTGTCTGCTCCTGGACACGCTGCTTGGTCCTGTTATGGTGGGATCTTCTGTCACGATCGTCGTAAGAACCGGACCAAGGCGCAGCGTGATATGCGTACATCTTTTAATGAGTACTTTTCAACAATAACAAAACAACAAAACGATACGTGAAGTCCTAAGGTTAACAAAACACAAACCTCTCCGGAACAAGATCCCACAAATGACAAGTGCACAACAGGCTGCCTAAGTATGGTTCCCAATCAGAGACAACAAGACACAGCTGCCTCCGATTGGGAACCACCCTGGCCAACACAGAAACACATGATCTAGAAAAGAACACATAGAAAACGAAACATAGACACTACACATATAAACTAACACCCTGGCTCAACATATAAGAGTCCCCAGAGCCAGGGCGTGACAGTGAAGGTGTTCTGGATGAAAGGGATCTCTCTTAGTGTATGATTGATGTTGATGTTGCTGATTTTGGGGAGAGATCAAATTTCCTCCACTGAACCAACAGGGGCTAATTTCTAAACATTCCAGGCTATCCAATGTTTCCCCAACATACAAATGTGGAGGTAACCAGACCCACATTTCTCTTCTATGGAGCTACATTCCACTTCCCTGAGAGAGAAGGACGTATAGAGAAAACGACCCAGGCTGATAAAAATGTTTTTCTTAATTCCAGCATCATATGTAATCATTCAGCTCAGGTCTGCTCAACACAACTTGCAACACACATGCACACACACTCAAACAAACTAACGGGCTAATTTAACTGGCCTGTCTGGTTTTATGTTGTGTTAAGAACGCTCTGGGGATTGGTTTACATAGATTGATGAGGGTGTCATAGGACAATTGGTTGGGAGGAGGAGGTGAGTTTTCCATCCTAATGTGCTGGGTGAGCCCTGGCTCCCTAAGGTCAGGCTGATCTGTAGTAATTAATGACCAGACCCGGTTTCCCGATGGCGATGGAACTTAGGTTTACGGTTGTTTTTAACGATGCATCTTTCCTATAACGGCCGAAGATGTAACATGCGTTTCCCAAAACACCATGCAGAGAGAACGGTCGTTAAGTGCATCGTTGGAGCATGTGTCGATACTGATAGGATTGAATGAAAGGGAGTGCTGCTCTCGGATCAGCTTTTCCCATTCAAATCTTTCCTTAACATTAGAATTATCTCACAATACTGACGAAGGATCAGCTCCAAGATGGGATAATTTTCACCTTTTTTTCAAGGGATTGTTCATGAATAACATGTCTGATGATATTAACTGGTTCAGTTTAAGCCTGCAGACCATATAAACGTACAGTACATATTCCTAGAGTGCCTCATGAGACCTGTCTCCATGGGTATGTTTTTTTTCTCTCTCAATATGTGTCCGTCCATCCTTCTGTCATATGTAAGAGATTACGATATGAATCTAAATGGAAATATCTGATGGTGCATGTCTGTCTGTCTATGTCCCTTTCTCCATCTCCCCCTCGCCTTCCAGCTCCCTCTGCTGCTGTTGTGCAAATGGATTCATCTTGTAGCATCTAGTCTGGGGGAGGGTAGAGTGGGGGTTCACGTCAGAGACAGTTTGAAATATGCATGTGTGAGTGTTCATGTGTCAATGTGTGTGTGTGTATGTGTGTGTAAGAGAGAGCGAGAGAGAGAGAGAGAGAGAGAGAGAGAGAGAGAGCGAGAGAGAGAGAGGGGACTGGAAAGTGTACAAGAGACGGAAAGTGATGTGTATTTAGGTGATGCTGAAATGTGCATGTATTCAGTTTGTGCAATGGCATAGTGTGTGTATAAGAACTAAAGGGGGGAGAGAGAGAGAGAGAGTAAAAATTATGAGAAGAAATGAAACACATATTTGTGTGTGTGCTCTGTACATTTTTGCCCGCTCAGGCGAAAACGTAAGCGCTTCATATGGAGTCCCAAAATAGAGAGATGTCCATTAATTAAACATGGACCTGCTGTACATACTCCCTTTCCAACAGCCCTGCAGGAGAGAGAGAGGGAGAGGGAGGGAGGAAGGGAGGTAGGGAGGGCAGTTATGATGGGGTTTCACTGCCAGATTCTGGAGAGGTTATTTCATATGGAACTGGGATCATGTAAAGGCCTGGGTCACTAGAAACAAGTCTATATTTCAGTCTGTTTGTAAAGCCTGTGTCCTGTTCATTCTACAAATATTTTGGTCAAATCCCATCCTACATTACCGTGTCTTCCCTCCCATTGTACCTCTCCATCTATATCTGTGTCTGCACCTCCCTCTATCTCTTTCACTCCCTCACCTCTCGGCTAAATCACTACCCCGCTCTATCTTTCACTCCCTCACCTCTCGGCTATATCACAATGCCATGACAACAGTGATGGAATGAATTGGCTCTCACGGATCTCATGAATGCAGAACCTGAGGAGTGGCATGTTGGATGTACGTCTGAGGAGGTGGAGAAACAAGATTACCCTCACCCCCAACTCCTCCTTCATCACCCCCACCTCTCTCTGACTCTCCCATGCTGAGAGAGACAAGCAGCCGGGAAACGACCAGTGGCAAGACTGAGTGAGAAAGAGAGACACAGTGACAGAGAGAAAAATAGAAAAGATGTGGATGAGAGTGAGAAAGGAGAGAGAATAAAGATAGAGTTAGGAAAAGTCAGTACTTTAAGGAAAAATATTGGTAGTGGCTTGATTTATATGCCAGCAACAGTGCCTCCTCTGAAATGGCAAAATGCATCCAAACATCTTTCTCTCCACAAAGCTTAACCAAATACTTACCTCATGCTACTCAACAAACACTCACCATACTTTCATCACACACTCACCACACACTGGCTACACACAGGGGCCTTGTGGAGCAGCTGAGGAATCATGAGAGGTCAGGGTGGGCAACGCCACGTTGCAACGCCACATCCATTATGGCAGCCACGGCCCCAGCTGCCACCAGCTGATGGACATTAAGCAAAGTGTAGGCGGATTTGGCTGAGCCAGTTATGGGATAACTCAATAACATTACTTTGTTAGGTCGGCACAAGCTGTTTATTTTATAATGCACTGTGGTTTTACCACGGCCTGCTATCTAACTCCCAGGCACGGGCGTACATTTCTAAGCTGATTATCTCCCTTAGTCTATATATATATATATAGGGGCGGGGCGGGGGGGGATAAGGAGTAGTGATTGCGTTGCCATCCGGCTCACAGAAGGCACAGGGTGGCGAGTACCTGTCAAGTAAGACAGCAGCGATGATCCCCATCATATTTTTTATATTCCCTTCTGGAGACCCAGTGACGACTAGGAAAGACTAGTTGGCAACCATGGAAGTATGGTGACAGCGAGGAAAGACTGCTGACATCTGGGCAGGCTTAAGCACAACCTTCGCAAGGAGGTACCCACTATCTCGCTATGGAAATATACATAATAAGATACCCCTTAGGTTGGCGAGACCTGGAGAGGATGATCGACCTACAGGACAGACCACTGTTATGACCACCCATGAGGGACAACCGACGACGGAACAGCTAAGTGATTTATCTAGGGTCTGCAGATATGGGAAGATCTGCAAAAACAATAGCGGTCTGAAGATACATCAGGCAAAGATGAAGTGTACACTACCCAATAGTTATGTGCAACGCACATGTCAACCTGGTGAGACGGAGGAGAGGCCGGTGCGGGAGCCAAACCACAGTTCCTAGAATCTCCATGAGCATGACGAAAGAGGTGGCGACCACAACATCACTGATGCACCAGGGGAGACAGAGGACCAACAGAAGAGGGAAGACACACAACAGACAAGACAATCTGTACAGAACACCAACACAGGAGAGACCAGGAAGGAGCCTGTGAAATGGCCTGCTGCATCAGCAAAGAAGGAATGGGAGATGTTCAACCGAGACTTGGATCAAGTTATTATTTTTGGGGGGGTCGCCAAAGGGGGGGATCAAGAACCAATAATGGGTGGCCATGGGAAATCAGCTAAGCGTATCACAAATACTGTAGCTTTGAAAATTGGCTTTGCATTGTATTGAATAACTGTTTCAACTGTTAATTTGTATCTGCCCTAATTGATTCAACTAAATCAATTTGAAGTTATCCATATTGATCCATATTCAAGTTAGATACATGTTCAGTGGTAACTTCCCCTCCAACAAACCTTTACCCCCCGCCAAGGACTTTTTTGAAAGTTGAAGCTGATTTACTGCATTTCTACACAAATTAAATGGTCCTCACATGGTCCTCAAGCCAGCCCTGTAATATCACTAAACTGCCAAAATAAATGCACTGTCTTTTCTCTCCAATCTGAGCCAGATTGACAGCGCTCTGACCCAATGAGAATGGGGGGGCACTAAGGATGGCCAATCATATTTCAGGGGTGGCTGGTCCCACCGCTGCCACCCCTCTGGCAACGCCCCTGCAGGAGAGCTCAAAGCAATGAAGGAAGCAGTGGATGAACACCTTACTGGAGTCCACAACGACCCCAGGTGTGAAGAGGAGCTGGAGGAGATGGCAAAACTCATGAACCCACCATCCCTTTCAAGGTGTCGGAACCGAGCTGGTGGAAGGTGAATTACTTTCTCAAGAAGGCCATGGGAAGATCAGGGCCTAATGGTATTCCGTACAAGGTGCACATATACTGCGAGAGGCTCAGGAGGAGACTATGGAGGCTGCTGAAAGTGGCATGGAGGGAAAACTTTGCAGAAAGCTGCCTAGTTGCTGAGGGGTGTTTCATTCAAAATAAGAAAACTCCAACAACTTCAAGCAATTCCGAACCATCTCACTCCTCAATGTGGAAGGGAAAATCTTATTTGGAATCCTGGCAAAAAGGCTGACAACATTCTTGTTGGACAACAGCTACATCTAGTTGGGCAACAACTGGTGGAATCAACGTTGTTTCCACGTCATTTCAACACAAAAATTATATGGACTGGATTTTTAAAAAAGTAATCAGCGCAAATTAATGTAGTCTTTTTTTCACCACACTTTAACCTATATCCAATGACATTGTGAATCTTTTGGGATTTCATGTTGAATTCACCTTAGTTGACAACTAAACCAAAAGGGCTGAGTTCCAGGAGTGTCTGGCTGCCTTGAACACACAAGCGTCATCTCAAAGATAAAAAAAGGAGACCTGGCAGTCCTGTGGCTAGACCTAACCAATACCTACGGAACCATACCCCACAACCTGGTGGAAACCACTCTCAAGACCTACCATGTTCCTGCAAGATTTCAGAAGCTCCTCCAGTGCTACTTTGACAACTTCAAGTCAGAGGCTGGAGGTAGGTATCGTGACTGTGTGCGCTGTCTAAGTCATTCTGTTTTCTGCAGCGATGAACCTCCCCGTGAATTCAGCAGAGAAGCTCAGACAGGGTGCAGTATTGGCAAGCAGTGTCCAGCAGGCTCCAATCAGAGCATTCATGGACGATCTGACAATCACAGCTAAGTCAGTTCCGGAAGGCAGATGGATTTTGGAGGATCTGGAAGAGCTCACCAAAGGGGCCAGAATTAACAAATTCCTCAGGAGATGGCTGGTGGCCCAAAGAAGCTTCTGCTCCATTGGTCTGTACAGTACAGGCAGCAAGCTACAGCTGCCAATTACATATGTGGTAGAGGAGTACCGTACAAGGCAACAAAAGCACACCAGGCTATGATGCTGCGAGACAGCAAGGATGAGAGGGTTCACCAGGCAGAGATTGATGTCAGAATGGGTCGCAAGTGGTCAGCCAGCAGAGCGCTAAGGGAGGCGGAGGAACAGCTGCAACACGCTGACATTGTTGGGGCGGTAAACCAAGGCAGGCTGAGTCTGGGATGCACAACCAGGTCAAGATGGAAGAAAGCAGATCCAAAGAAGTGCCGTGGCATGGTGCAGAGGGAAGTCTGAAAACCTGAGGAAGAAAGCAGGCATGTTAGAGCCATAGCCATGAAAAACAGGGCAGCTGGACACGCTGGGAGAGCGTGCAAGAGAGGGCACTCATCTGGCAAGACATCTGGAACATGGAAGGGCAGGGGATTAAGTTTCTGCTTTACAGTGTTTTGCCCACACCAACAAACCTCCGCAGGTGGTGGTTGACAGAGAGCTCCAGCTGCACACTATGTGGATGACCAGCCAAACTGGAGCACGTGTTCTCCTCCTGCCAAGCAGGTCTGAACAATGGAACATTCAGGTGGCAGCATGACCAAATATTGACTCAGCTGGCCGTGGGACTGGAGAAAGCAAGGAGAAAGCCAAAACAAGTCACCTGCTGTTTCATCCACTTCCTCAGGTCAGGCGAGAGCGCAGCAAAGGGCATAAGGAGCAAAGGGATCCTTGCCACAGCAGGTGACTGGGAGATGCGGGCAGACCTCAAGAAGCAGCTCAGATTCCCAGAGAAGCAAGCACAAGTCTCAGACCAGATATTGTTGTCTGTTCTAGAGGCACCAAGCACAGTGCCCTGGGAGGAGAGGATAGAGGAGGCACATGAGCGGAAGCTCAAGAAATACCAGTCCCTCATTCTTGAGAGTCAGCAGAATGGTTGGAGAGCCTGGAATCTACCAGTTGAAGTCGGCTGCAGGGGCTTCGCAGGCCAATCACTCTGGAGAGCCCTGTTGCTACTCGGCATTGAAAGAGTTGCATGGAAGAAGCTAGTGGCTGACTTCAGCAAACACAAAGAAGTAGCATCCTGTTGGATCTGGCTGAAGAGGAATGAGCGGTGGCAGAGCCAAGCAAGCAGTAGGGAGGCAGGGCTGAGTTGAGATGTGGATCGAGGGGGTAGTTCCAGGACGCTGGTTCTGCCATGTTCGTACTGTATTTACATTGTGTAAATTCTGTATCTATACACTGAGTGTACAAAACTCTTTCCTTGACATAGACTATCCAGGTGAAAGCTATGATCCCTTATTGATGTCACTTGTTAAATTCAGTCAGTGTAGATGAAGGGGAGGAAACAGGTTAAAGAAGGAGGGTGAATGGGCAAGACAAAATATTTAAGTGCCTTTAAACGGGGTATGGTAGTAGGTGCCAGGCACACCCGGTTTGAGTGTGTCAAGAACTGTAACGCTCCTGGGTTTTTCACGCTCAAAAGTTTCATGTGTGTATCAAGAATGGTCCACCACCCAAAAGACATCCAGCCAATTTGACACAACTGTGGGAAGCATTGGAGTCAACATGGGCCAGCATCCCTGTGGAATGCTTTCGACATGCCCTGACGAATTGAGGCTGTTCTGAGGGCAAAAGGGGAATATTAGGAAGGTGTTCCTAATGTTTTATACACTCAGTGTATATCGTCAGTATATTCTATTTGTTTATTGTGTGTCTGTATATTCTGTTTATTGTGGCAGTACCATTTCACAGAGTCAAATTCCTGTACATGCAAATGTATTTGGCGAGTAATGGTGATTCTGATTCTGAGTGCATTGAAGGAGGAAGAAGGAGTAGCGATCGCGTTGCCGTCTGTCTCACAGAAGGCACAGGGTGGCGAATACCTGTCAGGTGAGCTGGCAGCGATGACCACCATCGTATTTTAGATATGGGCCATTACAATATGCCTGAGCCTATCAGTCAAAGCCATGCCACACCTCTCAGTCTACCTCTATTTAAAACTATGATTGTCTTCATTCATTTCTCTGTGCATATCATTAAACTATTCTCAACTTGATCTTAGATTAGACCAATAGATTGCTCTAGTAATTCTATGGCTGGCCTGGATCGTACAGGATACAAATGCCTTGCCTATTTTAACATGAATGGATGTATTGCTCTAGGGAAGCAGGTTAAGTGCCAATCAGAGAAGAATGAACACCACACAGTGTCCCCATCTCCCAACAAGTGCTGCTGGACAAGTGTTTCTTAGTAAATACGCAGACCACACCCTATCAAATAAGTTGTTGATCTAAATGTGTATGTTTGAAATAGGACACATGTAGTTATTTTTGTGGAGCTGTTTTTTTTGTGACCTGTCTAGGCCTAAAGCCCCTATTGGTGTACAGTAGCTCTGATAGTGTGAGTGCGTGCGTATGTGTGTGCCTGGCGCAAGGCCCTTTTGACAGTAATTGGTAGGGATGGAAGCGGCAGCTGTGGGAGAACTCAGGGGCAGAAAGGTGATAGCCTAACCCCCCCACCCGCTGTTCTCTTCACTGTGAGCCTGTGGGGTTAGGACCCGCATTTGACCCTCCCTCCACCCCACCTCTACTCCACAGTTTCAACCCAAGATGTAATATTTCCAACCTGGTCCCCTGAACTCTCACATCACCAGCAGTCTGACCTGGAGTCAGTTGTTAGGGAGATGTTATCCATTTATATCTTGACATTTTAGAACAGTGTTCTTCAATCCTGGTTCTGAAATAATTTTCTAGCCCAGTACCTGAACAAAAATATAAACACAACATGCAACAATTTCTAAGACTTTACTTACAGTTCATATAAGGAAATCAGTCAATAGAAATGAATGTATTAGGCACAAATCTATAGATTTCACATGACTGGGAATACAGACATGCATCTGTTGGTCACAGATACTTTTTTTAAAAGGTAGGGGCATGGATCAGAAAACCAGTCAGTATCTGGTGTGACCACCATTTGCCTCATGCAGCGCGACACATAAAGTTGATCAGGCTGTTGATTGTGGCCTGTGGAATGTTGTCCCACTCCTCTTCAATGGCTGTGCGAAGTTGCTGGATATTGGCGACCCATGGCATCCCAAACATGCTCAATGGGTGACATGTCTGGTGAGTATGCAGGCCATTTTTCAGCTTCCAGGAATTGTGTACAGATCCTTGCGACATTGGGCCGTGCATTATCATGCAGAAACATGAGGTGATGGCGACGGATGAATGGCACGATAATGGGCCTCAGGATCTCGTCACGGTAACTCTGTGAATTCAAATTGCCATTGATAAAATGCAATTGTGTTCGTTGTCCGTAGCTTATGTCTGCCCATACCATAACCCCACTGCCGCCATGGGGCACTCAGTTCACAACGTTGACATCAGCAAACCACTTGCCCATACGACGCCATACACGTGGTCTGCGGTTATGAGGTCGGTTGGACGACATTGGAGGCGGCTTATGGTAGAGAAATTAACATTAAATGATCTGGAAACACCTCATTTGGACATTCCTGCAGTCAGCATGCCAACTGCATGCTCCCTCAATACTGCACATTTTAGAGTGGCCTTTTATTGTCCCCAGTACAAGGTGCATGTGTGCAATGATCATGCTGTTTAATCAGCTTCTTGATTTGCCACACCTGTCAGGTGGATGGATTATCTTGGCAAAAGAGAAATACTCACTAACAGGGATGTAAACAAATTTGAGCACAGAATTCGAGAGAAATAAGCTTTTTGTGCGTATGGAAGATGTCTGGGATCTTTTATTTCAGCTCATGAAACATGGGACCAACACTTTACATGTGTAGTATCAAGGTGTTGATGATTTGTTTAGCTGAATCAGGTATGTCATTGCTGGGCTGGAACAAAAATGTGCACACCTTGGGGTTGGGAGTCCCCATGGACTAGGATTGTAGTTCACAGTTTTAGAGTGTTGTTCTTCACCTTCACATGCTGATTCAACATATGAACATGGAAGATAGACCTAAGGTATCTGCCGCATATCTGTCTACTGCAGGGGTTGGCAACAAAAAACTAGTAAAAAAAAGACTGTAAAATCACCAGGAATTCAGCTAAAAATATGTTTAATTTAGGAAGTCTGTTCCCAAGCATTCCCACTAATAGAAAAAGAGACGTAGAGTACCAGTCAAAAGTTTGGACACACCTACTCATTCAAGGAGTTTTCTTTATTTTTTACAATTGTCTACATTGTAGAATAAGAGTGAAGAAATCAAAACTATGAAATAACACATATGGAATCATGTAATAACCAAAGAAGTCTTAAAGAAATCAAAATATATTTTAGATTTTAGATTCTTCAACATAGCCACCCTTTGCCTTGATGACAGCTTTGCACACTCTTGGATTCTCTCAACCAGCTTCACCTGGAATGCTTTTCCAACAGTCTTGAAGGAGTTCCACATATGCTGAGCACTTGTTGGCTGCTTTTCCTTCACTCTGCCGTCCAACTCATCCCAAACCATCTAAGTTCGGTTGAGGTCGGGTAATTGTGGAGGCCAGGTCATCTGATGCAGCACTCCATCACTCTCCTTCTTGGTCAAATAGCCCTTACACAGCCTGGAGGTGTGTTGGGTCATTGTCCTGTTGAAAAACAAATGATAGTCCCACTAAGTGCAAACCAGATGTATGGCGTATCGCTGCAGAATGCTGTGGTAGCCATGCTGGTTAAGTGTGCCTTGAATTCTAAATAAATCCCTGACAGTGTCACTAGCAAAGCACCCCCACACCACCACACCTCCTCCTCCATTGGTTGGAACCAAAAATCTCACATTTGGACACATCAGACCAAAGGACAGATTTCCACCGGTCTAATGTCCATTGCTCGTGTTTCTTGGCCCAAGCAAGTCTCTTCTTCTGATTGGTGTCCTTTAGTAGTGGTTTCTTTGCAGCAATTTGACCATGAAGGCATGATTCACGCAGTCTCCTCTGAACAGTTGATGTTGAGATGTGTCTGTGACTTGAACTCTGTGAAGCACTTATTTGGGCTGCAATTTCTGAGGCTGGTAACTCTAATGAACTTATCTTCTGCAGCAGAGGTAACTCTGGGTCTTCCATTCCTGTGACGGTCCTCAAGAGAGCCAGTTTCATCATAGCACTTGATGGTGTTTGCGACTACACTTGAAGAAACTTTCAAAGTTCTTGACATTTTCCGTATTGACTGACCTTCATGTCTTAAAGTAATGATGGACTGTTGTTTCTCTTTGCTTATTTGAGCTGTTCTTACCATAATATGGACTTGGTCTTTCACCAAATAGGGCTATCTTCTGTATACCACCCCTACCTTGTCACAACACAACTGATTGGCTCAAACACATTAAGAAGGAAATAAATTCCACAAATTAACTTTTAACAAGACACACCTGTTTATTGAAATGCATTCCAGGTGACTACTTCATGAAGCTGGTTGAGAAAATGCCAAGAGTGTGCAAAGCTGTCATCAAGGCAAAGGGTGGCTACTTTGAAGAATCTCAAATATAAAATATATTTTGATTTGTTTAACATTTTTGGGTTACTACATTATTCCATATATGTTATTTCATAGTTTTGAAGTCTTCACTATTATTCTACAATGTAGAAAATAGTAAAAATAAAGAAAAACCCTGGAATGAGTAGGTGCGTCCAGACTTTTGTCTGGTACTGTATGTGATCGCGTCTCAATGTAATCAAGGTATGAAAGGATTGTTATTTTCAAATAAAATCTATTTTTGGGCTTAGTTGTGGTCAATTTGCAGTGTATAAATGATTATAATTAAGTTCCGGCCAACCAAAAATCCACTCGGACAAAAATCGTCCCACGGCTGAATCTAGTTGCCTACCCCTGGTCTACTGCCTTTTCTTTGATTCATTCACAACACCCTGCCGTGGACCACAAACCTATAAATACCTTTAAAAGCCTCCAGTATCCCTCTTTCCTTCATCCTGTCATTCATATCCTTCCCTCTGCTTGATTCTTCTTTCGTCTCTCTTCCTTCCTTTTAAGTTGTTTTTAAGATAAGGAAGGAGTCTTGGAGCTAACACAAAATACAATAAACAGACAGAGCCAAGAGAAGTCAAATTGTCTCATTTTACATAAACAACACAAATGCATGCATGTACAGTATGAGTTCAGACAATGACACCATCAATTCATGTACTAACATACAGTAGATACTGTAGATGCATAAAGAAACAAAGGAAGCAAACACGTGAGCACATGTGCAAATGCCATCCTGGGTTATAGTAACTGATGGTCAGTATAAAAGCAGTGTGACAATGTTTCACAATGAAAACCCCAGTAGGGATGAGTGACTGTGTGCACTACACATGGGTTCTGTGTGTGAGTGTCTGATGTGTGTGTGTGTGTGCGTGTGCGTGTGTATGTGTGTGTGTGTGTGTGTGTGTGCAGCTGCGGCTCAGTGTGTCAGTGCCCCAGGCCCCACACAGGCCTCGGGGCCACTCTGTCTGTTCAGTAGGGGATGGGCCTGGTTCTGCTTTGGCCGTTACTGCTATTTGGGTCAGTGGTTGAGTGGCAAAGCGGGTCCTGGTGACCTCATTGCTCCTGCATTATCATTATTTCCCCAGTCACTCACTCCACATGGATTCAGGGAGAATCTGGAACCAGGAAACAGCCGAGCCCCCTGTGCACACACATACACACGTTTGTTTTACTATCCTTGTGGGGACCAAACAATTGCTTCCCATTCAAAATCCTATTTTCCCTAACCCCTAAACCTAACCCTAACCTTAACCCCAAACTCCTAACCCTAAACCTAATCCTAACTCCTAACCCTAATTCTAATCCTACCCTGATTGTAACCCTAACCCCTAAGACTAAGATAGCCTTTTTCCTTATGGGGACTGGCGAAATGTCCCCACCCTTCCAAATGTTCCTTGTTTTCCTATCCTTGTGAGGACTTCTGGTCCCAACAAGGATAGTAAAACCAAAAACACACACACACACACACACACACAGTGGAGAGGAAGCTTGGTTATGACAGCACTGCACAGAGGTCAGCGGTTACAATTACAAATGGCTTGCTCTCACGTTCGACCATCCAACAGCTTCACTAACCGCACACACATATGCCCCAGCCCAGACACTCTCAATCTCTCCTTTTTACAAAACGTTCAGTGGTAATGGCTTTATGGGGTTTGGCCTCCTGACTCTCTCATTTTCACTGGTGGATCTTAAGCTCTCTCTAGCCATAAACTGCAGACGGAAGACCTAACCCATTAACAGCACGTCCTTTTAGACGCCTAGTGTAATCGGTAACCCCCCAAGCCACCCCCCTCTGCCCCACCCCTCTCTCTCTAGTAATCTCCCCTGCCAATGGCCCCTCTGAACCCCTGAACCCCTGCCAATGGCCGGAATCTGATCTCTATTATTACATTAACATGCTCCACATGTTCCGTGGGAGATATTTGACACCTCTGGCACTAGAACTGCCCAGGAGACCAAGGAGACTTACATTGAAGAAGGGAACATTACAGCTTGGAGAGAAAGAGAGTGAAAATGTGAAGGGATGTACAGTATGTTCTGTGAAAACAGAGAGGGAAATTAACTTATGAGCTCTGGAAAAATGAGGTGAGACTTACAGGACATACAGTAGAGTAAAGGCATTAAATCAGACTGGAGGGAGAGGACAGAGGTCAAATTTCAGTTAACAGTGAGAGAAATATGAATGTGTGTATGGAGTATGAGCAAGACAGGAATGAAGAAGAAGAGTGTGTAATAAGCTCTCGGAGAAAATGAAAAATGGCATAGTGTAAACACAGACGGAGGAGGAGTGTGTGAGTGTATAGGAGTGGCTGGGCCTGGGTGGATGCAGGGTAAGCTATGACCAGAGAAAGTGCTCCATACGTGGGACTCCAGATGAACCATCTGTTTGGCCTTGTCTTTATGGCCTGGCCACTGGCTGGCCACAGGAAGCAGCAAAGCCCCCTGGGTCTTCAGACGGTAACGTGATCCTTTTAATAAATCCTGTCAGAACCCCATCCCCACTTAGGCCCTCTGCCAGGGGCTAGAGGGCCGAAACCCAACACCACACTGTCCCTCTCTGCAGTCACGCTTCAAAGACTACACACAGAGCACAGGAGCTGGGCCTCAGTAGTACCATGCTACACACGGACCTCAGCATCACTCACACAGACCTCAGCCTCGTAAACGGACACTACATTTTGGAGAACATGGAGTTATTAGGTTCATAAATATGGTGGTCATAGCAGGTCATAGCAGGTTATGACTGCCGGTTGTCTTGTCAAACTATGATGTCATCTATATGTGATGGGTAACTTACCGAAGCTAGTAGGCCCTAAAAAGTCTACACTGATTTGAAGACCAACAATGAACGCTGATGAAAAATATAATGCGAAAAGCTGTCATGCCTTGAAAATAAAGAGTGTGATAAACAGAAGTCAATCGTTTTTTCTTTCCAGCATTGGGAACCATTGGGAGATTTTTATGCCAACCACACATACTATACTCTAGACATGTGAGTTTGCAGCACATGAGGGAGAACACGTGTGTGTGTGTGTGTGTGTGTGGGTGTGTGTGTGTGTGTGTGTGTGTGTGTGTGTGTGTGTGTGTGTGTGTGTGTGTGTGTGTGTGTGTGTGTGTGTGTGAGGGTTGGACACACATTTGCAGCACATTTTCTTCCCTCACAGGACATACCTTCTTCATGCACTTCCTGTGTGTGCTCAACGCCAAGCATGAAGGGATGATTGTACAGCAGCAGTGATTGTCACAGTGCTTCAGACTGTACAGCAGCCTTCTCTGGCTTGTCTGACTAAAAGTGTTTCCTATTTTTTATTTTTTTACATAGAGTATTTATTGGATGCCGTATAGTTAAAAAACAATGATGTGTTATATAGTGCTGTCCTTACTTACAAGTTTTGTTAAGTTTTATCTCAAGGGGATGGATATGAAGAAATTGAGAGAAATAGTCATCATTATATGTTGTTCCCTCTCTCTGCTATCCTCTTATCCAGGCCTTTAACCCCAAACTGGGAACTAGGTCTGCGTATCCTTAGAGGGAGGCTTTTAATATTTGAAGATGTAGTATGCCTTTGCTTGTGTGTGTTACTGTGTTGATACAGGGGGTGCTTGTATAATCGGAGAGAGGGGTGGAGAGACAGACAGAGGGAGAGGGGGAAAAAGAGGGAGGGAGGGAGGGAGGGAGAGAGAGATTCTGTCCAATCTAAGCCATCCTGTCCAAACGTGAGTTTCCTCAGAGACATTCCATCTCCTGGGTATTAGGCTGCATGATAATATTCAGGACCATTAAAGACCATTAGTTGACCGACAACACACTAAACAATGACAAACTAAGCTCTCCTGATATTTTGGTAGAACTAGTTTCCTATTTTAGCCAAGGGTGGAATGTATTATTTTAGCCAAGGCTGCATTAGGTTGACACAGTGTTGACCAGTGTGACCGGCATAGACTCTCAGAGTTGCATACTTGAACATTCTATCTAAATCCCAACATTCCTTCAAGCTCGTCAAGGAGACGAAGGGATAGGAACACTTTTATCTGCTGTTTGTAAGAATGGACAGCCAAATGAATCAGACCTATGACAGCTATGGTTTAGGTACTGTTGACATGCACCCGAGCACACACACTAGTGGTGATGACTTACATTCTACCTAATCTGGAGTGCCAATTTTGGGAGCGAACATGTACGTACCTGACCAGTGAGCACATTCTTCTTCATGTTTGTGTCGCAATTCAAATAAGTGTCATCTGTGTAACTTCCTCACTCACAGAGAATTCTAATCTGTAATCATATCACACTTAGTAGAGGTTTTCTTTCACAATGAGAACATAGGATGCCTGTCCTCTCTATGTAGTAATTACACAGGAGTGGCTCTGCATTTAACACTGATTAAGTGTTAAAAATGTGCTCTGTTTACCCAGTATGTACATGTTGACTACAACTGGAAAAGGGCCTTCAATGTCCAATCACTAGTACGCATAGAGCATGTTGCTATGGTACTGACACATCTGACTGGCAGCACAAAGTTGTCATAGTATACCTATTCACCTGATGAATCCTTGGAATTTACCTGATGAATCATTGGAATCAGTAAACAGTGTGTACAATGACACTACGATGAATCCTTTGTTAGTTCTGGACATAAACTCTGGTTAATCTCTGAGTCACTCTGACTGTTTACACTATTGCAATCTCTATGTTGTTATAACTACTGTAGAACCCACATTCAGGCATGCCCAGGAGCTAATTCCACTCATTCTTTACATGTTTTTCACGTCTTCACCCATACTCCATCACTCCCCGAGGACTCACTCCCCTGCCCCTGACCCCCCCCCCCCCCCCCCCCCCCCCCCCCACCCCTCCTGGAATTTACAACAGTGTGTCTAGCTTTCTCAGCCTTGGGAAGAGGATATTGGGTAATAGTGCTGATGTTGAGTCACTGGCTAATGAGTCCCTAGACCAAACACCAATTCAACTCACTTCATTAACAATGACATAGTAAATTAACTGTCCAGCTAAGTCTAGAACATGGAGCGACAGATATAAGTGAGCAGAGCTTAATAGTGGATATACAGCTTCCCATCCTGACTCCTGAGAGGAAAAAGGAAATCCTTTCATGGAGAATAAACCCAGCTATATGAGTAAGTCAATGGTCCTACACCTGGACTTCAGATTCATCAGCTCAGCACTTCCCACCATCAACAGGCCCTAAGGGTTCCATCTCAATGCCCTGAAAGGAGGCCAAGTCTAGTTCTAACCATAGGGCCCTGAGCACAGAGATCCTATAATTGAGATTCTATATGTAATTCTATTGCCCTGAGTTTCTCTTAAGCGCTTTACCTGACCAAGGAACACTATGGGAGTTTTTCTTGGCCTGGTCACATGATCAGGAAAAACTCAGGGCCCAACATATAGCACTTTCATTCCCTTTCACTCTTGTTATCCTCGTCTACCACGTTTGAGTATGTTGTCTCGCCACCTTTTCAGCACTGTCTCTGTATCACCCCACTGGACTCGACACCTTGTATATAGCAGCCCTTTCTGCAGTGTGTTAATGGTGCTGTGACACGCAATCCTCTTGGGTCTGACTGGTCCTGATCATGGTGGGTCTGGTGGCCAGACCCTGGCCTGTTAACCCATCCCCAGGAGAGTTCTGAGGAGCTATCTCACACCGGCCCCATGCGGCCCCATCCCAGCTGCCCCCAGAAGCTGGCCTGCAATAATTAGGAGCTTATGAATAAGATAGAGGAGGAGGGAAGAGCTGAAGGGGTGGGGGTCAAGGTTGGGCTAGGGTGGGCAGGTACCCTGGGTATTGGACCAGTGAGTGGGAGCCAACCACTCATAGGAATGTTCCAGAGGGAGTACAATGGGGGAGCTCCAGGGTGGGGTGGGTATAGGCTGATGGAGTGGGCATCCACAGCTCTGGATTTGGGAAGCACTGATTGAGATCTACATGAAGTCATGCTTATAGAGAACAGTTGATTGGTTTTGTTAGATTATTGTGACAAATTCACCACACAAACATATCTGCGCGTGTGAGTTACATCTGTGGAAGTATGTGAATGACTAGACAGCCTGAATTTACAGCCATTCAGGGGCCTCATGAACCCATTATTTAAAGGTAGATGATGATGGTAGGGGGGTGGTCCAAGTTGGAGAATGTTGCATTTTTTAAACACCTGGAACAGCTTTTGCCTGCAATCTAGAGCCATAATCATTATGCCTAATTCTATGTAAATAAAAATATGTAAATTTTTCTGCATAAGTTATCTAAGCATAACTCTTTACCTGTTCAATTGTCATTTCAATGAGAGTACCATTCTGACTGTTGTAAATCACATTGGCATATCACTAACATACCTAGGATATTACATTCAAATTACAACACAGTACATGGGATCATAACACATATCATCAATACAGGAACATATCATGGCATCATAATTAATACAAAAATATCATGATATTATCATAAGGTGCCAGATAACATTTAAACCAAGTATTTTTCTGCATATCTAAACATAGGCCTACCTCTTGAGCTGCCTGTATCCTCCTGACTGGTGGTTCTTTTTTTAAAGAAACAAAATATGCTTCTCTGCATCACTGCATGCCAGCTAAGATAGTTAGACAAGCTACTCTAACTGAATTGAGAGCCTGAAATGGCTTGGTAGCTAGTTTTGAGGTTGGGAGATTAGGACCCTATCTCAACCAGCACACACAGTCTCACATCAGAATTAGACGTCCATCCATGTTTCTCAAACGTCAAATTTTGGAATTGTTCCAAAGGTCAAATTTCGACGTGTTTGGTTACTTCTCTGTATCGTTTTAGTTTAGGTATTAACTCAGAATTCTTAAAGTTAGGCATTAACTCTGAATGGTTAAGGTACCGGTTAAGGTGTGGGATAGGTTTAAAACAAAAATATAAAAAACTACTTTCTAGCACTGAATTTGCACATGCAACCTTTGGAACCAGAGGCAGATGTTTACGCCAACAATACAATTGCTAGATGGCTAGTATTACAGAGAAACAACAAAACATTTTAGCTGTATTTATTTATCAAGAAGGAATCAATAGGCTACATAGCTTGATCAAATTCATTTACAAACATACCTCCTGCTAGTCCTGCCCATCACTGGCAGCTCAAATCAAACACTGTGTGTGTCACTCTACACTTTCTCTCCTTCTCCACTGATGATATTGTGCATGCACTAGAGTATCGAGCATCTAAAATAGCATATCTTTGCTCCGTGGCCTGCACCTTGGAAGGAACCACTTACTAGCGAGAATGGGGGGGGGGGTTACTCTTTGCCTGGTCCAGTCAGTGTACCCCCTCCGCAAAATACCGCTGACAGATCTTTTTCAAAATAATTAAGATAAAACGTGGGCTTAAAAATGAAGTTGAGTAATTAATTTAACATCTGAAAAAAAAAAGGACAAATCTGAGTGGGCACATGCCCTAAGTCACCTAAGCCATCTAACCACACACACACACTGAATTGATGAAATGTCAACATTTGTTTTATCTGATGCTTAACAACATTCTCCAGAAGGAGTCAGTAGTCATGAGGTTCCCTGAGGGAAGAACTCTGGAGGTGAGGGTCAGGGGTCAGCATCATGGTTAGATTAAGGCTAGCCAACAGTGATGTCTGGTCACGGGGTGGTTGGTACAAAACAACACAATCCACTCAATGTAACTACCTGCAAAACAAGACAATAACAGCCAACCTAATTATGCTTAAGGAGAGTATTGTGAAAGGGAACACAATACCAAAACACATGATTTCATTACACTCAGACACATTGAGCTGTTCCTCAGATTGAGTTGTTGGGCCGTCTCCATCTCTCTCTCTCTCTCTCTCTCTCTTTCTCTGTGCATTCTTGGCATGCCTGTAGAGGCTGATGACATGTGCTGATAAGAATGTGTGCTGAGAGAGTTAAAGGACTCCCGTGTGTCTCTCGCTTTCTGCACCTCCGGGCCTTTTTCACGCCATGAGGCATGTGAAAAATCAAATGGGGCATCAGGATTTTGGGAAAAGGGGAATTTCATGGCTTAATCCTTAAGAGTCGATTGATGCACCTGTGCGTCGATTATCTAATTAACATAATAAAACAATTCCCATTAAAATCTAGATATCTGCTTTTTTTGTGGTCTGCGTCCCATCTCGAAAATCGGTCTTTTCACGAAAACGTCTGTAGTGTCCGAACAGTTTGGCCACACAAGCCCCATGGTACTCATCTGAAGTCGGTACCGTCGATGTGCCAACTTCTGTCTGTAGCGTCCAAACCGTTTGGGCTGTTTTTACAGGCCCTGCTGCCCCAGCTGTGAGAAGACAGGGAGTTATACATCATCTGACAGGAAGCTCCAACGACGCACACGCCTGTGCTAGCTGCCGAGTTAGTGCAGTGTCCTTAGCTAGCTAGCTATGTTGTGCTAGTGAGCAAATATGCTAACATTAGCTAGCTAGCTAAACATTTGGCTATGGGCTGGCACTGGCAGTATGGGATTATGGAGAGTGAATTAAATTGTTTCTTCATCATCTTGCTAGGTAGTTATCTAGCTGTGGTCATCTGGCTAGTATCAACAAGGGCTTTCTACAAAATAGCAACATTAGTGCTAATATCAACTAGCTAACATTGGAATCTAGACCATAAACTAAGCAACACACACGGAAATGAATTGCCAAACAACGCTACTGCCTCCTTCTGGTTTGGAGTATTTTAACAAGGCTGAGTGGCTGATGACTTCAAGGTCTCATTGAAGACACGGAAGTTAAACCCCTACAACTTATCCAGAACGCTGCAGCCCGTCTGGTGTTCAATCTTCCCAAGTTCTCTCATGTCAGCCCGCTCCTCCGCACACTCCACTGGCTTCCAGTTGAGGCTTGCATCTACTACAAGACCATGGTGCTTGCCTACGGAGCTGTGAGGGGAACGGCACCTCCTTACCTTCAGGCTCTGTTCAGACCCTACACCCAAACGAGGGCACTACATTCATCCACCTCTGGCCTGCTAGCCCCCCTACCTCTACGGAAGCACAGTTCCTGCTCAGCCCAGTCAAAGCTATTCGCTGCTCTGGCACCCCAATGGTGGAACAAGCTCCCCCATGACGCCAGGACAGCGGAGTCACTGACCACCTTCCGGAGACACTTGAAACCCTGCCTCTTTAAGGAATACCTGGAATAGTATAAAAGTAATCCTTCTACCCCCCCCCCCCCCCCCCTCCCCCACCCTCCCATAAAAAAAAGTGGTTGTCCCACTGGCTATCATAAGTTGAATGCACCAATTTGTAAGTCACTCTGGATAAGAGCGTCTGCTAAATGACGTAGATGTAAATGTACTGCAGGCATTGTTAGCAGAAAACAGGATCCTCCATTATAGTGAATGGAAAAATGGCAACCTATGTGGTCTATCTTCGTGTAAATAAAAAAAAAAAGTGAAGACAATCATGGTACCAATAATTGCTTATAACACACTGTGTACAAAACATTAAGAACACCTTCCTAATATTGAGTTGCACCGCTCCCTTTTACCCACAGAACAGCCTCAATTCGTCAGGGCATGGACTCTACAAGGTGTCGAAAGCATTCCACAGGGATGCTGGCCCATGTTGACTACAATGAATATCACAGTTGTGTCAAGTTAGCTGGATGTCCCTTGGGTGGTGGACCATTCTCGATACACACAGGAAACTGCTCAGCATGAAAAACCAAGCAGCGTTGCAGTTCTTGACACAAACCGGTGTGCCTGGCACCTACAGTACTACCATACTTGTTCAAAGGCACTTTAATCTTTTGTCTTTCCCATTCTCCCTCTGAATGGCACACATACATAATCCATGTCTCAATTGTTTCAAGGCTTAAAAATCCTTCTTTAACCTATCTCCTCCCCTTCATCTACACTGATTGAAGTGGATTTAACAAGTGACATCAATAAGGGATCATAGCTTTCACCTGGATTCACCTGGTCAGTCTGTCATGGAAAGAGCAGTTGTTCTTAATGTTTTGTATACTCAGTGTATGTCCTTGATCCAATTATTTTAAAATCACACACAGAAGAAGTTATAAGGATAATTGAGTTGCCAATGGTAGTCTGCAGTACACCGGTCGGCCTTCAACTTAAGTTACTCAATGAGAGGGGGCAGCACTGAGCTAGCCTGCAACGTCACTTCCAGGAGTAGCCCAAACTGCGCATGTTATGTTTCCATGAGATGCCATCTTAACCGACTGCATTTGGCTTCAATACACTGTTGAGTCTTCACATTAGAATGAATGGTGTCACGTGATCGATGACTTTGTCCATTCATATATACCGTAATGGAGGCTCCACATAGGAGGAAGGGGAGGACCATCCTACTCAGTCAAAATTGTGAAACATTAAAAAAAGTAATGCTTTTTAGATAAAACTATACTAAATATATTCATGTCACCAAATAACTTATTAAAACAAACTGTTTTGCAATGAAGGTCTACAGTAGCCTCAAGAGCACCTTCTGGAGTAGCCGAAACACAGCTATTGTCCATCCTCCTCTGGGTACATTGACATCAATACAAAACCTGGGAGGCTCATGGTTATCACCCCCTTCCATAGACTTATACAGTAATCATGACGACTTCCGGAGGATGTCCTCCAACCTATCAGAGCTCTTGCAGCATGAACTGACATGTTGTCCACCCAGTCAAAGGATCTGAGAATTAATCTAGTACTGAAAGCATAAGCTACAGCTAGCTAGCACTGCAGTGCATAAAATGTGGTGAGTAGATGACTCAAAAAGTGAGAAATACAATAGTTTAACAGTTTTGAACAAATTAATTTCTTCAACAATTAAGGAGAAGCAGCAGAGAAAGAGAGAGAGAGAGAGCCTACTCAAACACCCGGCTCAAACAGAGAGGAATGCTATTTATGTTAGCTAGCTGGCTAAGGCTATCCAACACTGGAACTCTTCCAAGTCAAGGTGAGCTTTCGGTTTTATTAATTTATTGCCTCTGGGGCCCGTCGGTGTAACTGCTAAACTGCTTGCTGTACACTGTACTACGTGATTGTAGCGGGATTCCTAACTCGTTAGTTCTAGTAGCTATGTTGACTATGACGTTAGCTAACATGGTGGTAATGATTTAGGCTGTGTGTTTAGCGGTTATGGTATGAAGGTTTGGCTTGGAAATATTTTTTAGCCTGGTCATAGACAGCTGTTGTGTTGTGCACTGAAGTCCACAAGCGAAAGGAAAAGGTGAGAAGAGGAGCGTGTGTGGATGCAAGAAGGTATGATGCTGTTTGTATGTGGTTGCTATGAACGTGAACTGTGTGTGTGGGTGATCAGGGGTGTATTCATTCTGCCGATTCTGTTAAAAAACGTTTCTTAAACGGAAGCAAACAGAACGAAATGGGGATAAATCTACCTGAATTTGTCCAATAGAAACTCTTGTTTGCAACTGTTTGGACTAATGGTTACACCCTAGATCAGCTAGATGTAGGCAAGAGTATGCATGGCGGTATTGAATGTGTCACTATCTGTCACCCTGATTACTCCAATTTGTCTTTCGACCTGTGGACCTACGTTATAAACGTTAATTTGCAGGCTAGGTTGTAGCATCCTCATGATGGGTACAGGGAAAATTAAGGTATCATGTAGTAGCCTAAACCTATCGATGTTACATTGAGCTGGGTGAATGGAATATGAATGACAGTCATCCAATATGCTATTATAGAAATAAGGCCATGCTCATAAAAAAATCGTCCTCCCTAATCTTAAACAGCACCAACAGCCACTGACATAATTACATTTACATTTACATTTTAGTCATTTAGCAGACGCTCTTATCCAGAGCGACTTACAGGAGCAATTAAGGGCACATTAACGTCATTTAGCAGACGCTCTTAGCCAGAGCGACTCGCAAATTGGTGCGTTCACCCTATAGCCAGTGGGGGGTTAGAAGGAACACTTTATCCTATCCCAGGTATTCCTTAAAGAGGTGGGGTTTCAAATGTCTCCGGAAGGTGGTGAGTGACTCCGCTGTCCTGGCGTCGTGAGGGAGCTTGTTCCACCATTGGGGTGCCAGAGCAGCGAACAGTTTTGACTGGGCTGAGCGGGAGCTATGCTTCCACAGAGGAAGGGGAGCCAGCAGGCCAGAGGTGGATGAACGCAATGCCCTCGTTTGGGTGTAGGGACTGATCAGAGCCTGGTCATAGACAGCTGTTGTGTTGTGTTGGGCATCTCTGAACAGTTGAAACTGGATTTCAAAGAGCTGATTGATTCTCTGCTAGACATTAATAAAATAACCATCATATCTGGCCCTGTGCCCTCTCTGAATAGTGGCATTGAATGCTTTAGCAGGATTATTTATTTTCACAACTGGCTACGTGATTATTCCAGCTCAATGGGTGAAAACCTTTGTTGACAATTTCTATACCTTTTGGAAACAAAACACGTTTTATAAGGTGGATGGGATCCACCACAATAATTTGGGTTCCTGTATCCTTTCACAGCATTATAAGGCTGTGTTGAGACAATGACTTAAAAATGACCCAAGCCCAGCTAACTTAATCCCTACCATTGTGTCAGTGAGTTGTCATAATGCTTCAGCAAACATTATCCCAGGGGCGTTGGCAGACACAATGTAAGTAACCTAATTTATGTCCCTCTAACTGCCATGAATGCCTCTGCTGATCCTACAGCTATTGTATGCAGTAATCATGTGCCTATGAACCAGAGTTATACTGTTAGCACTGAGGCGGTGTGCCCTAGTAGGAAGTCCACTGTGTGCAGCTCACCCTGCACTATCGGCTCAAACATAAATAACATGAGCATGTCTACTTCTGCTAAGCTAAAGCAATGAAAACTAAAAATAGCCCATATTAACATATTTAGCCTAAGAAACAAGGTTCATGAAATTAATAACTTACTAGTAACAGATGACATTCATATTCTGACTTTCTCTGAAACTCACTTAGATAATACCTTTGAGGATACAGTGGTAGCAACAACATCTACAGAAAATACAGAAATGCCAATGGTGGAGGTGTTGCTGTTTATATTCAGAACCACATTCCTGTAAATCTTAGAGAGGATCTTATGTTAAATACTGTTGAATAATATGGCTACAGGTTCATCTGCCTCACCTAAAGCCCATTCTTGTGGGAATCTGCTATAGTCCACCAAGTGCTAAGAGTATGTATCTGGATAATATGTGTGAAATGCTTGATAATGTATGTGATATCAACAGAGAGGTATATTTTCTGGGTGATTTAAATATTGACTGACTTTCATCAAGCTGCCCACTCAAGAAAAAGCTTCAAACTGTAACCAGTGCCTGCAACCTGGTTCATGTTATCAGTCAACCTACCAGGGTAGTTGCAAACAGCACAGCATGTATTGATCACATCTTTACTAATGCTGAAGAAATTTGCTTTAAAGCAGTATCCAAATCCATTGGATGTAGCGATCACAATATAAATTAGTAGCCATATCTAGTTCCAAAGGCTGGGCCTAATATAGTGTATAAGAGGTCATACAATACGTTTTGTAGTGATTCCTATGTCGATGATGTAAATAATATTTGCTGGTCTGTGGTGTGTAATGAGGAGCAACCAGACGCTTGACACATTTATGGAATTGCTTATTCCAGTTACTAATAAGCATGCACACATTAAGAAAATGACTGAAAAAACTGTTAAATCCCTGTGGATTGATGAAGAATTGAAAAATTGTATGGTTGAGAAGGATGAGGCAAAAGGAATAGCAAATAAGTCTGGCTGCACAACCGATTGGGAAACGTACTGCAAATTGAGAAATCATGTGACCAAACTGAATAAAAAGAAGAAGAAACTATACTATGAAACAAATATAAATTATATAAAGAATGATAGTAAAAAGCTTTGGAGCACCTTAAATGAAATGTTGGGCAAATGGCAAACTCAGCTCCATCATTCATTGAATAAGATGGCTCATTCATCTCAAAACCCACTGATATTGCCAATTACTTTAATGATTTTTCCATTGGCAAGATTAGCAAACTTAGGCATGACATGCCAGCAACAAACGCTGATACTACACATCCAAGTATAACTGATCAAATTATGAAAGACAAGCATTGTAATTTTGAATTCTGTAAAGTGAGTGTGGAAGAGGTGAAATTATTGTTGTCATGTTTGACAACATGGATGGAAAATTACTGAGGATAATAGCGGACGATATTTCCACTCCTATTTGCCATATCTTCAATCTAAGCCTACTAGAAAGTGTGTGCCCTCAGGCCTGGAGGGAAGCAAAAGTCATTCCGCTACCCAAGAATAGTAAAGCCCCCTTTACTGGCTCAAATAGCCAACCAATCAGCCTGTTACCAACCCTTAGTAACGTTTAGGAAAAAATGTGTGTTTGAGCAGATACAATACTATTTTACTGTAAACAAATTGACAGAAGACTTTCAGCACGCTTATAGGGAAGGCCATTCAACAAGCACAGCACATACACAAATGACTGATGACTGGCTGAGAGAAATTGATGATAAAAAGATTGTGGGAGCTGTTTTGTTAGACTTCAGTACGGCTTTTGACCTTATCGATCATAGTCTGCTGCTGGAAAAACATGGGTTATGGCTTTACACCCCCTGCTATATAGTGGAAAAAGAGTTACCTGTCTAACAGAACACAGAGGGTGTTCTTTAATGGAAGCCTCTCCAACATAATCTAGGTAGAATCAGGAATTCCCCAGAGCAGCTGTCTAGGCCCCTTACTTTTTGTCACTAAAGTAAAGTCAGTGTGTCTATGTATGCGGATGACTCAACACTATACACGTCAGCTACTACAGTGAGTGAAATCACTGCAACACTTAGCTGCAGTTAGTTTCAGAATGGGTGGCAAGGAATAAATGAGTCCTAAATATTTAAAAACCTAAAAGCATTGTATTTGTGACAAATCATTCACTAAACCCTAAACCTCAACTAAATCTTGTAATGAATAATGTGGAAATTGAGCAAGTTGAGGTGACTAAACTGCTTGGAGTAACCCTGGATTGTAAACTGTCATGGTCAAAACATATACTGTAGATACAACAGTCGCTAAAATGGGGAGAAGTCTGCCCATAATAAAGCACTGCCTTTTTAACAACACTATCAATAAGGTAGGTCCTACAGGCCCTAGTTTTGTCGCACCTGGACTACTGTTCAGTCGTGTGGTCAGGTGCCACAACGAGGGACCTGGGAAGGTTACAGTTGGCTCAGAACAGGGCAGCAGGGCTGGCCCTTAAATGTACATGGAGAGCTAACATGAATAATATGCATGTAAACCTCTCATGGCTCAAAGTGGAGGAGAGATTGACTTCATCAAGTGTTGACATGCTGAATGCACCGAGGTGTCTGTTTAAACTACTAGCACACAGCTCGGACACACATGCATACCCCACAAGACATGCAACCAGAGGTCTCTTCACAATCCCCAAGTCAAGAACAGACTATGGGAGGCACACAGTACTACTTAGAGCCATGACTACATGGAACTCTATTCTCCATCAGGTAACTGATGCAAGCAGTAGAATCAGATAAAAAAAAACAGATACAAATACACCTTATGGAACAGCGGGGACTGTGAAGAGATACACAACTCACAGGAACAGACACATGCATACGCACACACGCTAGCACATGCACTCCTTTCCTGACAATGGCTCACTGCTCATTGTACCGAGCGACTTCAACCTCCCGACATCTGCCTTCAATTCATTTCTTTCCACCTCTTTCTTTCCCCTCCTTGCCTCTTTTGACCTCAATCTTTCCCAGTCCCCACACACAAGGCAGGCAATATGCTTGACCTCATCTTTACTAGATGCTGTTGCCTACTAATCTCACTTCAACCCCCCTCCAGGTCTCTGATCACTACTTTGTTTTTTTCTCTCCTCCAACCCTACCCACTCAGCCCCTACCCAGATTGTCATGCGCCATCGCAGTCTTCGGTCTCTCTCTCTCCCACTAATCTCTCCTCTTCTATCCTATCATCTCTCTCTTATGCTAAATCCTTCTCCCGGCTCGGCCCTCCCCTCCTGCGCCGTGGCTGAGTGACTCATTGCAAGCTTACAGAACAGGGCTGCGGGTAGCTGAGCGAAAATAGAGGAAAACGTAACTTCCGGAGGACCGATCATCCTTTCACTCCCTCCTCTCTACCTTCTCTTCCTCTGTATACACTGCTAAAGCCACTTTCTATCACTCTACATTTCAAGCTTCTGCCTCTAACCCTAGGAAACTCTTTTCCACCTTCTCCTCCCTTCTTAATCATCCACCCCCTCCCCCTCCCCCTCCCTCCTCCCTCTCAGCGGACGACTTTGTCAACCCCTTTGAAAAGGAAGTTGACGATATCCGCTCCTCATTCACTCAGCCTATTGAGTCCACTGCTCCTCATTCACACAGAACTACCCTACGCCTTGACCTCTTTCTCCCCTCTCTCTCCACATGAAATCCTGCAACTAGTGAGGTCCGGCCACCCGACAACCTACCTGCCCGCTCAACCACATCCCCTCCTCCCTTCTCCAGACGATCTCTGGAGACTTTCTCCCATTCCTCACTTCCCTCATACAACTCATCCCTGACCACTGGTTGCGTCCCTTTTGACTTCAAAATGGCCAGAGTCACTCCTCTCCTCAAGAAACCAACACTCGACCCCTCTGACATCAAAAACGTCTTTCATTTCTTTCCAAAACACTTGCACGTGCCATCTCTGACCAACTCTCTCGTTATCGCTCTCAGAACGATCTTCTTGACCCTAACCAGTCAGGCATCAAGACCTAGACTGCTCTCTTTTATGTGACGGAGGCTCTCTGCACTGCCAACGCTGATTCTCTCTCCTCTGTTCTCACCCTCCTAGATCTATCTGCTGCCATCGACACCGTGAACCATCAAATCCTCCTCTCCACCCTCTCAGGGCTGGGCGTCTCAGACTCTGCACACTCTTGGATTGCATCCTACCTGGCAGGCCACTCCTACCAGGTGATGTGGAGAGGATCTGTGTCTGCACCTCATATTCTCACTACTGGTGTCCCCCAGGGCCCTCTCCTCTTCCCTCTATACACCAAGTCACTCAGCTCCGTCATGTCCTCACATGGTCTCTCCTATCATTGCTATGCGGATGACATTTACATTACATTTACATTTTAGTCATTTAGCAGACGCTCTTAACCAGAGCGACTTACAGGAGCAATTAGGGTTAAGTGCCTTGCTCAAGGGCACATTAACGTCATTTAGCAGACGCTCTTAGCCAGAGCGACTCACAAATTGGTGCGTTCACCCTATAGCCAGTGGGATAACCACTTTACAATTTGGGGGGGGGGGGGGGGGGGGGGTTAGAAGGAATACTTTATCCTATCCCAGGTATTCCTTAAAGAGGTGGGGTTTCAAATGTCTCCGGAAGGTGGTGAGTGACTCCGCTGTCCTGGCGTCGTGAGGAAGCTTGTTCCACCATTGGGGTGCCAGAGCAGCGAACAGTTTTGACTGGGCTGAGCGGGAGCTGTGCTTCCGCAGAGGAAGGGGAGCCAGCAGGCCAGAGGTGGATGAACGCAATGTCCTCGTTTGGGTGTAGGGACTGATCAGAGCCTGAAGGTACAGAGGTGCCGTTCCCCTCACTGCTCCATAGGCAAGCACCATGGTCTTGTAGCGGATGCGAGCTTCAACTGGAAGCCAGTGGAGTGTGCGGAGGAGGGGGGTGACGTGAGAGAACTTGGGAAGGTTGAACACCAGACGGGCTGCGGCATTCTGGATGAGTTGTAGGGGTTTAATGGCACAGGCAGGGAGCCCAGCCAACAGCGAGTTGCAGTAGTCCAGACGGGGTGACACGCACCTACTTTTCTCCTCCCCCTTCTGACACCCAGGTGGCAACATGCACCCTCCTTACCTTCAGGCGATGCTCAAACCCTACACCCCAACCCGAGTACTCCGTTCTGCCACTCCGTTCTGCCACCTCTTGGCCCTATGGGAGGGCAGCTCCCGCTCAGCCCAGTGAAAGCTCTTCTCTGTCCTGGCACCCCAATGGTGCAACCAGCTTCCCCCTAAAGCTAGGACAGCATAGTCCCTGCACATATTCCGAAACATCTGAGAGTATCATAAATAATCCCACAGCACCCCTCCTCGCACCCCTTTTGCGTTTTGTGAACTAACACTCGCACTTGTTCTCATCGACGGGGCTGTAGTGGAACAGGTTGAGAGCTTCAAGTTCCTTGGTGTCCACATCACCAACAAACTATCATGGTCCAAACACACCAAGACAGTCGTGAAGAGGGCATGACAAAGTATATTCCCCCTCAGGAGACTGAAAAGATTTGGCATGGGTCCTCAGATCCTCAAAAAGTTATACAGCTGCACCATTGAGAGCATCCTGACTGGTTACATGACCGCCTGGTATGGAAACTGCTCGGCCTCCGACTGCAAGGCACTACAGAGGGTAGTGCGTACGGCCCAGTACATCACTGGGGCCAAGCTTCCTGCCATCCAGGACCTCTATACCAGGCGGTGTCAGAAGAAGGCCCTAAAAATTGTCAAAGACTCCAGCCACCCTAGTCATAGACTGTTCTCTCTGCTACCGCACGGCAAGCGGTACCAGAGCGCCAAGTCTAGGTCCAAAAGGCTTCTTAACAGCTTCTACCCCCAAGCCATAAGACTCCTGAACAGCTAATCATGGCTACCCGGACTATTTGCATTGTTTATCTCTGTTTATTATCAATGCATAGTCACTTTAACTCTACCCACATGTACATATTACCTCAATTACCTTGACTAACCTGTACCCCCGCACATTGACTCTGTACCGGTACCCCCTGTATATAGCCTCCGTACTGTTATTTTATTTTACTGCTGCTCTTTAATGATTTGTTATTTTTATTTTTTACTCATCAATTTTTTACTTAACACTTATTTTTCTTAAAACTGCATTGTTGGTTAAGGGCTTGTAAGTAAGCATTTCACTGTCTACACCTGTTCTATTCGGTGCATGTGGCAAATAACGTTTGATTTGATTGATTTGATTTGACCCCCCCCACTAGCACTGACTTTGCTGATAGCTACATTATTGAGGAAAATGTACTTACTATGACAGAGATATGTGGTTGTCCCATCAAGCTATCTTAAAGATGAATGCACTAACTGTAAGTCACTCTGGATAAGATCATCTGCTAAATTACTCAAATGTAAATGTAAAATGTATAAACAGGGATATAGATAATGTTGTCTTTATGGGGCATCTACTGATGTTTGCTTTCACACATACACACACACAATCCAGACCACAGACACACACTGCAGCGCTAGCTGTTGCGCTAAGGTCATTTAACTAAGAAACGAATTCCACTGAGCAAACATAGAAGACTAATATAATGAAGAAGCTCGTCCTTTCAATTTCCGATTTTGCAATTGTATTTTGTGCAGACCACTTTAGACAGATATAAAGGACAGGCTCATATACTGCATCTTGAATGTCATTTTTCTAGAGTGGAATGATATCCTTGTAAACAGTATACAGCTACATCCTTACATAGACCCTCACTGAAGTAAAGTAGTGGATGACATCATTGGATAGATGACATGTTTTCCACTGGAGCATCGGATCTACCCTGGAGGGTAGAAAAAGAACACAAAAAGAACTGGGTCGTTCCATCAATTTGTTAACTTTTGATAAGTGTAACTTGGTAAAAAAGTTACACCTAATTTTAACATTCTGTCAAAAAGAGCACATTTTCAACGTCATAAAAAACATGTTTTCCCGTCTCGAGGTTAAATATAAAAAATACTATAGTAAGTGCCTATTAAGTGCCAAATAAAGTAACAGGGTTGACCGTAACTGTCACGGATTCTGCCGAGGCTGCTCCTCCTCCTTGCTCGGGCAGGCTTCGGCGTTCGTCGTCCCCGGAGTACTAGCTGTGTCACACCCTGGCTCTGGGACTCATTATGTTGAGCCAGGGTGTGTTCATTCTATGTTTTCTGTTTCTATGTTTGGGTGTTCTAGGTTGGTTATTTCTATGTTTGACTGAGTGACTCCCAATCAGAGGCAACGAGTGTCAGCTGTGTGCTGGTTGTCTCTGATTGGGAGCCATATTTAACTGTCTGTGTTTCACTCTGTGTTTGTGGGTTTTTGTTCCGTGTTCGGTCATTGTCACTGAGGACTTCACGAGTCGTTTATTGTTTTGTTATTTCGTGTGTATGCTTTAATTAAATAAAGCAAGTATGTTCGCTACTAACGCTGCGCTTTGGTCCACTCCTTCATACGACGTTCGTGACAGAAAAACCCACCATAAAAGGACCAAGCAGCGTGTCCAGGAGCAGGCAGACTGGACATGGGAGGAAGCGCCAGGAAAGGAGATGGAGAGGCTGGCGATGGCCCAGGTGGGCAAATCGTGGTCCTGGGAGGACATGCTCGGGGGCAAGGGACCTTGGGGTAGGATTAAGGCCCTGGCGAGAGAGGAGCAGCGGCGTCAGCAGTGCCATCGTCGGACGGACGAGAGGCACCCCCAATAATTTTTTAGGGGGGGGCACACGGCATGGGCGACTGGGCACCAGGAGGCTGCCACAGGGCGAAATGGGAGACGAGGAGAGAAGGCCACCGGGTTACGGGAGCCATTGGCGAGAGGAGGGAAGGAAGTTGTAGAGGCACGGCGAGAGGTACTGAGGTGTATTGCCAGTCCGGTCCGGCCCGTTCCTGATCCCCGTTTAAGGCCAGTGGTGTGTGTTCCCAGTACGGTCCGGCCTGTTCCTGCTCCACGCACCAAGCCTACGGTGTGCGTCGCCAGCCCAGCCCGGCCTGTCCCTGCTCCACGCACCAAGCCTACGGTGTGCGACGACAGCCCAGCCCGGCCTGTCCCTGCTCCACGCACCAAACCTACGGTGTGCGTCGCCAGCCCAGCCCGGCCTGTTCCTGCTCCACGCACCAAGCCTACGGTGTGCGTCGCCAGCCCTGCCCGGCCTGTCCCTGCTCCACGCACCGGGCCTACGGTGTGCGTCGCCAGCCCTGTCCGGCCTGTCCCTGCTCCACGCACCAAGCCTACGGTGTGCGTCGTCAGCCCAGCCCGGCCTGTCCCTGCTCCACGCACCAAGCCTACGGGGTGCGTCGCCAGCCCGGCCCGGCCTGTCCCTGCTCCACGCACCAAGTCTACGGTGCGCGTCGCCAGCCCGGTCCGGCCTGTTCCTGCCACTCGCACCAAGTCTACGGTGCGCGTCGCCAGCCCGGCCCGGCCCGTTCCTGCCACTCGCACCAAGCCAGGGGTGCGAGTCGTCAGTCCGGCACAACCCGTGCCTGGGTCATCGGTGCCAATTCAGGTACCGCTCTACTGCTCCACTAAGGAGCTGAAGCCTACCGCTCCTGCTACGTCCAGTCCAGCTCCAGCCAGCGGGGCCAGACCGGACCAGGGGCGCTATGGGGGGTTTGTTGGAGGGTGGTGGGCAAGCCCGGAGCCGGAGCCGCCGCCGAGGAGGAATGCCCACCCAGCCCTCCCCTGTTTTGCTCGTATTTAGGCGCGGTCGCAGCCTTTAGGGGGGGGTACTGTCACACCCTGGCTCTGGGACTCATTATGTTGAGCCAGGGTGTGTTCATTCTATGTTTTCTGTTTCTATGTTGGGTGTTCTAGGTTGGTTATTTCTATGTTTGACTGAGTGACTCCCAATCAGAGGCAACGAGTGTCAGCTGTGTGCTGGTTGTCTCTGATTGGGAGCCATATTTAACTGTCTGTGTTTCACTCTGTGTTTGTGGGTTTTTGTTCCGTGTTCGGTCATTGTCACTGAGGACTTCACGAGTCGTTTATTGTTTTGTTATTTCGTGTGTATGCTTTAATTAAATAAAGCAAGTATGTTCGCTACTAACGCTGCGCTTTGGTCCACTCCTTCATACGACGTTCGTGACAAGCTGCCACCGCTGGATGTTTCGATAGTTGTTTGGTCTAGTCTTGTGTGTGCACCTGTTTCGTATTGAGTTTTGATTATGTCACCTATAAGTTTCCCTTTTGGTTTGTTTGCAGTTGTGTGTAATTGTCCGCTTGTCCGTTCGGTGTCTCGTGTATGCTTAGTGTTTACGCGTGTGTGCGTAATCGTTCGCCTCTTTTGTTTTTGAGGCCTTTGTTTCCCTGTGCTTTATTTAGTAAAGACATTTTGGATTAAACCTCCTTGTCCTGCGCTTGACTCCACCACTGCATCCACATCCGAACTCTGACAGAATTACACACCTTCCATGGAGTCAGCAGGAGCAGCGGCGGCGCCCGAGTCGCTGGAGGATCGGCTCAGCAGCCAGGACGCCAGGATCCAGCAACTCGGGTCAGCCATGCAAGAGGTGATGAACACCCTGCACCGATGGGAGAGAGGAGGAGTGCCCACACCTCCTCCTACCGTACCACCACCATCGGCCAGTCCTCCCATACCAGCACCGGAATCCAGTGGGATTCGGCTCTCGCTCCCGAGGGCGTATGATGGCACCGCAGCCGGGTGCCAGGGGTTCCTCCTGCAGGTAGAACTCTACCTGGCTACCATACACCCGGCGCTCTCGGGATACGAGAGCGTTTCCGCCCTCATCTCCTGTCTCTCCGGCAAGGCGTTGGAGTGGGCCAACGCCGAATGGAGGGGAATAGACGCCGCCACCATCACCTACGCGAAGTTCTCCCGCCGCTTCAGGGCAGTTTTCGATCATCCACCTGAGGGTAAAGCGGCGGGGGAGCGTCTGTTCCACCTCCAACAGGGGAAGAGGAGTGCACAGGAGTTCGCCCTGGATTTCCGGACTCTAGCGGCGGATGCGGGGTGGAATGAGAGGGCCCTCATCGACCACTATCGGTGTAGCCTGCGTGAGGACGTTCGTCGAGAGCTGGCCTGCAGGGACACCAATCTATCCTTCAACCAGTTGGTGGACATGTCCATCCGTCTAGATACCCTGCTGGCCACCCGCGGACGTCCCGAGTTGGGGCCGTCCATTCCATCCTCCAGCGCCTCCGAGCCGATCCCTATGGAGCTCGGAGGTGCTGGCGCTAGAGGGAGGAGGAGAGAGAGCCCGAGGGAGGCCGTCTCCTGCACCAACTGTGGTCGTAGAGGACACACTGCGGCTCGGTGCTGGGGAGGGTCTCCAGGGAGTCGGGGCGACAGGTCACGCGCTGGGGAGCCATTCCAGGTGAGTAGGCGCCCCACTTACCCAGAGCTCTCTGTTGTTCACTTATGTATACCTGTAATGTTTCCCCAGGTTGCATCTCATTCCCAGCATAAGGCGCTAGTCGATTCAGGCGCAGCTGGGAATTTTATAGATCGGAAATGTTGTGTTAAGTTAGGGATTCCCCTCCTGCCCGTTGATGCTCCCTTTCCTGTCCATGCCCTAGATAGTCGTCCGTTGGGATCTGGGTTGATTAGAGAGGTCACAGCACCACTTAAGATGAAGACGCAGGGGGGTCATGAGGAGACCATTCAGTTATATCTGATCGACTCTCCTGCGTATCCCGTGGTGTTGGGGCTTCCTTGGTTAGTCGCCCATGATCCCACCATTTCGTGGCAACAGAGGGCTCTCAAGGAGTGGTCTGCCCAGTGCGTTGGGCGATGTCTAGGTGTTTCCGTAGGGGCGACCACAGTGGAGAGTCCGAACCAAGTGCCCGCAATGCACATTCCCCCTGAGTATGAGGATTTGGCACTCGTGTTCAGCAAGACTAGGGCGACGCGGCTGCCACCTCATAGACAGGGAGATTGTGCGATAGACCTCCAGACAGGGGCAGCACTCCCGCGAAGCCATGTGTATCCTCTGTCTCAAGAGGAGACGGCGGCTATGGAGACATACATAGCCGAGTCCCTGAGACAGGGATACATTCGGCCCTCCACTTCCCCTGCGTCCTCTAGTTTCTTTTTTGTGAAGAAGAGAGATGGAGGGTTGCGCCCGTGTATTGATTACCGTAGTCTCAATCAGATCACTGTCAAATACAGTTACCCTCTTCCGCTGATTGCGAGTATGACTGAATCATTACGCGGAGCGCGTTTCTTCACAAAACTGGATCTCAGGAGCGCCTACAACTTGGTGCGCATTAGGGAGGGAGATTAATGGAAGACAGCATTTAGTACCACCTCGGGTCATTATGAGTATCTCGTCATGCCATACGGGTTAATGAATGCTCCTTCGGTCTTTCAATCCTTTGTGGACGAGATCTTCCGGGACATGCATGGGCAGGGTGTAGTAGTGTACATTGACGACATCCTAGTGTATTCTGCTACACGGGCCGAGCATGTGGCACTGGTGCGCCGAGTATTGGGTAGGCTGTTGGAGCATGACTTGTATGTCAAGGCAGAGAAATGTCTGTTTTTCCAGGAGTCCATCTCCTTCTTGGGTCATCGGTTGTCCGCGTCAGGGGTAAAGATGGAGGTTGACCGTGTGTCAGCCGTGCGTAATTGGCAAACCCCAACCACTGTTAAAGAGGTGCAGCAGTTTTGGGGTTTTGCCAATTACTACCGGAGGTTTATCCGGGGTTTTGGACAGGTGGCAGCTCCCATTACTTCTCTGCTGAAGGGGGGCCCGGTGCGTTTGCAGTGGTCGGCAGAGGCGGACAGGGCATTTGGTAAACTGAAGGACCTGTTCACTTCGGCTCCGGTGCTGGCGCACCCGGACCCCGCTTTACCGTTCCAGGTAGAGGTGGACGCGTCAGAGGCCGGTATTGGGGCAGTGCTATCGCAACGGTCAGGCACGCCACCTAAACTCCGCCCCTGTGCTTTCTATTCTAAGAAGCTCAGTCCGGCAGAGCGAAATTATGACGTAGGGCACAGGGAGCTAATAGCCGTAGTTCAAGCCCTAAAGGTGTGGAGGCATTGGCTTGAGGGGGCTCAACACCCTTTTCTCATTCTGACTGACCACCGTAACCTGGAGTACATCCGGGCAGCCAGGAGATTGAACCCTCGTCAGGCTAGGTGGAACATGTTTCTGACCCGGTTCGTTTTTAAGATAACGTACATCCCAGGGTCCCAGAACGGTAAGGCAGACGCCCTGTCCCGGCGGTATGACACAGAGGAGAGGTCCATTGAGCCCACTCCCATACTGCCAGAATCTTGTCTGGTGGCACCGGTGGTGTGGGAGGTCGATGCGGAAATCGAGCGGGCGTTACGTACCGACCCTACTCCCCCAGAGTGTCCAGTGGGTCGGACGTACGTGCCGCTCGAGGTCCGTGATCGTCTTATTTATTGGGCTCATACGTCACCCTCCTCTGGACATCCAGGTATTGGCCGGACAGTGCACTGCCTTAGCGCTAAGTACTGGTGGCCAACTTTAGCTAAGGATGTGAGGGTTTATGTCTCCTCCTGCTCGGTGTGCGCCCAGTGTAAGGCGCCTAGACACCTGCCCAGGGGGAAGCTACAACCCCTGCCCGTTCCACAACGGCCGTGGTCTCACCTCTCGGTGGACTTTATCACGGACCTTCCCCCCTCTCAGGGGAATACCACTATTCTGGTCGTTGTGGATCGGTTCTCTAAGGCCTGTCGTCTCATTCCAATGCCGGGCCTCCCTACTGCCCTACAGACCGCTGAGGCATTGTTTACCCACGTCTTCCGGCACTACGGTGTCCGAGGATATAGTGTCTGACCGGGGTCCCCAGTTCACCTCTAGAGTCTGGAGAGCGTTCATGGAACGCTTGGGGGTCTCGGTGAGCCTTACCTCGGGTTACCACCCAGAGAGTAATGGGCAGGTGGAGAGAGTGAACCAGGATGTGGGTAGGTTTCTGAGATCCTATTGCCAGGACCGGCAGGAGGAGTGGTCGGGGTATATCCCCTGGGCAGAGATGGCCCAGAACTCGCTTCGCCACTCCTCTACTAACCTAACCCCTTTTCAGTGTGTGTTGGGGTATCAGCCGGTTCTGGCACCATGGCATCAGAGCCAGATCGAGGCTCCTGCGGTGGATGAGTGGTTTCGGCGCTCGGAGGAGACGTGGAACGCTGCACACGTCCATCTGCAGCGGGCCATCCGTCGACAGAAGGCGAGCGCCGATCTCCACCGCAGTGAGGGTCCGGTGTACGCACCCGGAGAGCGAGTCTGGCTCTCGACTCGAAACCTGCCCCTTCGCCTGCCCTGCCAGAAGCTGGGTCGGCGGTTTGTGGGGCCATTTAAAGTCCTGAGGAGATTGAACGAGGTTTGTTATAAGTTACAACTGCCTATTGATTCCCTGCCTGTGCCATTAAACCCCTACAACTCATCCAGAATGCCGCAGCCCGTCTGGTGTTCAACCTTCCCAAGTTCTCTCACGTCACCCCCCTCCTCCGCACACTCCACTGGCTTCCAGTTGAAGCTCGCATCCGTTACAAGACCATGGTGCTTGCCTATGGAGCAGTGAGGGGAACGGCACCTCCGTACCTTCAGGCTCTGATCAGTCCCTACACCCAAACGAGGGCATTGCGTTCATCCACCTCTGGCCTGCTGGCTCCCCTTCCTCTGCGGAAGCATAGTTCCCGCTCAGCCCAGTCAAAACTGTTCGCTGCTCTGGCACCCCAATGGTGGAACAAGCTCCCTCACGACGCCAGGACAGCGGAGTCACTCACCACCTTCCGGAGACATTTGAAACCCCACCTCTTTAAGGAATACCTGGGATAGGATAAAGTAATCCTTCTACCCCCCCCCCCCAAAAAAAAATAAAAAATAAAAAAATAAAAAAATTGTAAAGTGGTTATCCCACTGGCTATAGGGTGAATGCACCAATTTGTAAGTCGCTCTGGATAAGAGCGTCTGCTAAATGACGTAAATGTAAATGTAAATGTTAAATCAGCCATAAATCCCCTTGTGACAGGGGGAATGGAAGCTTGTTGTGTGCAACATGGAGGGGCACTTGAATGCACTTTTTTCTTTTTACATTGTTAGAACATTTCTAGCCTGTCTATTTATGGGTAACACGGTCGACGTGTTATGCTCGACCCGCTCAGTTTTCCACCACAAAACACCAGAAAATGGCCAAAAAGAGTAGAACCAGCTCACCTGCTTTTACACTATGATTTGTCTATTAGATGTTCAATGTTTCTTTTGAAAAAATATTTTAAAAGGAATAGTTTCATCATATTAAAACGAGAGTTCAGTTCACGTGACAGGGTTGACCTTAAAATGAAGGACAAACGTAAATGAATCACTAGTCACATGAATAAAATTATAATCTTCAGAAAATATCTAGGGCATTACAACGATGGTGACAACTTAGATACATTTTGTGGTTAAGTGGGTTAAAATCTTCCTAGAAGTCACAGAGGGTGCATGGAGGGACATGTCAAAATTTAGCAAGTCTTTATTCATATTAAAAATCAGATTTATTGAATTCTTCATGTGGTCTTTATTAAAGGGCACTTAATTTAATATAACAGGCTTTTATAATTCAATATTTTTACACAATTTCTACTTAAAAAATGTAAAATCAAAGGGACACAAAAGGCACTCTTTTCATGGAACGACCCACCTGTCTGTGCACTTCCATCACTGGGTCTTGGGCAATGAATGAGTCTGTGTGTGAGGGAGTGTGTTGTCTTTTCATTATGAACATCATAGTAGTTGTCCCGGGTCACATTTTTCGGTGACATGTTGTGTTGATGTGAAGGGGAAGTTTCTCATCAGATAGAGAAAATATTTCAGAGTAGGGGATAGGAAATGGCTGCTACATCATCATCCATGACCTATGATCTGTGCTCATACTAGCAGGGTGACACACACCACCTCCACCCCTATGGGCCTGGTGGTAGTGAGGGCCCAGGCTGGGCTGGGCTGGGCACCTGTGCTAAGGAAGCTGATGCAGACAATGTGAGAATGGTTTGACTATGATGATTGATGAGAGGGAGGTGATGGATGGGGCGGGGGGCATTGAATATGATCTATGATAACACTCCTCAAGTGAGCATGATAAAGAACTTGAACATTGCCCCAGTAACTTACCATTCATGGCCCTCATAGTAGACACTAGTTTGGACCTCAAATAGATAACTCCTAGTTCATCATACTGCTTGGCCCTCTCTCTCTCTCTCTCTCTCTCTCTCGCTCTTTCTCCCTCCCTCCATTTCCAGGGTCATCCCCTCTTCCCTCTCCTGCTCCACCCCATCCTGAGACTGCCTGTCACCCTGCCTGCCCGAAATGCTCATCCTGTTTCCTCTCTCCCCCCATGGACAGGAAACCACTGAAGCTGGAGCCCACGGACGGACGGACAGACAGATGTATACACACAGGGGGCAGGAAGTGATCTCACTGCACCTGCAACCAGGAAGCTGGAGCCAGTAGAGACAAACAGACACATGGCCCTGAAACCCCCATACCTCCCCTGTAGCTCCCCCGTCACTCCTCCCCTCCACCCCTCTGACACCCCCATGTCTACTCTGACTCCCTCACCAGCTGTGGGCATTGGGCCCATAACACAGGAAACAGAAGAGACTAGCTCTGCCTCTCCTTTCAGATATCACACTTCATTCTCTCTTCATCTGGCCTATCAATCAATCAATCAAATGTATTTATAAAGCCCTTTTTACATTTACATCATTTAGCAGACGCTCTTATCCAGAGCGACTTACAAATTGGTGCATTCAACTTATGATAGATTTTTTTTTTATGGGGGCGTGGGGGAGGGGGGGGGGGTAGAAGGATTACTTTATACTATTCCAGGTATTCCTTAAAGAGGTAGGGTTTCAAGTGTCTCCGGAAGGTGGTCAGTGACTCCGCTGTCCTGGTGTCGTGGGGGAGCTTGTTACACCATTGGGATGCCAGAGCAGCAAATAGCTTTGACTGGGCTGAGCGGGAACTGTGCTTCTGTAGAGGTAGGGGAGCTAGCAGGCCAGAGGTGGATGAACGTAGTGCCCTCGTTTGGGTGTAGGGTCTGATCAGAGCCTGAAGGTAAGGACGTGCCGTTCCCCTCACAGCTCCGTAGGCAAGCACCATGGTCTTGTAGTAGATGCGAGCCACAACTGGAAGCCAGTGGAGTGTGCGGAGGAGCGGGGTGACATGAGAGAACTTGGGAAGGTCGAACACCAGACGGGCTGCAGCGTTCTGGATAAGTTGTAGGGGTTTAAAGGCACAGGCAGGGAGCCCAGCCAACAGCGAGTTGCAGTAATCCAGACGGGAGATGACAAGTGCCTAGATTAGGACCTGTGCTGCTTTCTGTGTAAGGTAGGGTCGTACTCTGCGAATGTTGTAGAGCATGAACCTGCAAGATCGGGTCACCGATGTCAGCAGATGTCACAAAGTGCTATACAGAAACCCAGCCTAAAACCCCAAACAGCAAGCAATGCAGATGTAGAAGCACGGTGGCTAGGAAAAACTCCCTAGAAAGGCAGAAACCTAGGAAGAAACCTAGAGAGGAACCAGGCTCTGAGGGGTGGCCAGTCCCCTTCTGGCTGTGCCGGGTGGAGATTATAACAGTACATGGCCATTAAGGCCAGATTTTTCTCCTAGATGTTCAAACGTTCATAGATGACCAGCAGGGTCAAATAATAATCACAGTGGTTGTAGAGGTTGCAACAGGTCAGTACATCAGGAGTAAATGTCACTTGGCTTTTCATAGCCGGGCATTTAGAGGTTGAAATAGCAGGTGCGGTAGAGAGAGAGAGAGTTGAAAACAGCAGGTCTGGGACAAGGTAGCATGTCCGGTGAACAAGTCAGGGTTCCATAGCCGCAGGCATAACAGTTGAAACTGGAGCAGCAGCACGACCAGGTGGACTGTATCATCTGTATCATCAGACGGATATAGTGGAATTGAAGAGGTCTTGGCAAGCCCATACCCATTGGGCACACTCTGGTTGACAGATCAGTGCTGTTTCCACCTTATTTCAACACAAAAACGTCCTTGAACTGGCGTCTGTGCCAAGCAGACCTGGATATGTGATACAGGTTTATGTGATACAGGTTTGAGTGCCCCCTCTCTGCACTCTCACTCAGGGTTATTTACTCTTTAATTCGATTTAAGTACCTTATGTAAATATGATAATATGCAATGTGTGATTGAATTGAGCCCTACAGTAAGTGTATAGGAAACTCGTATGGCATCGTTCCTCATGTGTCTGGATGATTTTCTGCACTCAATGGGAGTGTGTGGCGTGCAGTGTGTGTATGTGAATAGTATGCTGAGTGAATATGAATTAGCTCCATTGGCATGGACTACTGTACTGCAATGATTAAACCACAGTGAGACTGTACAAAAATCTAGTCCAGGGATATACTACAGCAGCAGCAGCCCACTGACACACATTCTCCAGATGGAAAAATAGAGATTAAGGGCTCTATTCAATCATATCCAGTTTAGCCGACATCCGCATAGTGGTTGCTTTGGCGGTGTCGGAGGTAGAACTGCTTTAGAGCTGTCAAATCCACAAGTGGCTCCTAGCATTATCCCTAAAGCGGACATTGCCATTGGCTGCACGGAGTCACATTAACAGAAATCCCACGCAGCCTTGTTTACAAGTTTGAACACTGGAATGTGAATGTCATCTACACCTCAATTAGGATGATAGAAATCCTCATTATTTAGTTGAATGATGAATCTAGGCCTTACTCTCTCTCTATCGCTGTTCTCTGCTCCCTGTTCTCTCTCAAAATGCTGTGTGTGTGTGTGTGCGTGTTTGTGTGTGTGTGAAAATACTCACTCACTTATGGTACGTATTTTAGGAATATTTTCCCATATTGTGGTTGAGTGTTTGTGAGGGAGGAGTGTTTCAGAGGATTACTTTCTGTGTCCTGTAAACACATTTGTTTTCATAAGATTTGCCTTATGTCATTAATCTAATTAACAGCAATATGTTTGCTCCTAGACATGAGACAAACTCTTTGGTAATGGATCTCTGTTGTTTAGTGTTTGTTTTAGACTTGGACTATCATGATGAGAAAGGTTTGGTATCAGTACGAACATTGTAGAGTCAGCCATCGCTGGACCAAAATTATTCTTTCTTCTCAGTCTTTTTTTCACTCATTCTCTCCTTCTCCGGATCCCTTCCCCCTCTCCATCTCTTTGTTAGCGTGAGGACCCTTGTAATTCCTGAGATTCCAGACTGTTAAATAAGAAAAATAAATCAACTGGAGCTCTCATATATCTATATATTCATAATAAACATGCCACTGTCGTTTTTATAACCAGGGGGCCGAAAAGTGTGAAAAATGTCTCATGCAGCCAAATAAACACTATAGAATCACATAGTTGTATGATTGGTCACCTAAACGGTTTTCTCGACACAGGGATAATACAACACGAGGGGATGGAGATTTACTGTCAGGACACAGAGTTTAGAGAGCAATCCCTCATACTAATACTAGTCAGGCTGAGACCCCCGGCCACTTACGTTCACCTCCTAACTCTCAACCATAACTCTCCACATTTTGCCTGTTCTAACTCTATTCCATGGAGACACTCTTGACCTCTGGTGCCCCCAACCCTCCAACACTCTTTGGCCCCACCCTCAAATCCACTCTTAGCCTAGTGGAAGCAGAGTGGAATGATGGAGTGAGTGCACTCTGGGACCCCTGTAGCCCACGCCATTCTGACAGACTCCAACACCCCTCCGACAGGGTTCGATATTGCGACCAAAATAGTTGCATTTGCGACCGTTTGACTTGGCAGTGTGACACACATTGTCAATTGGTCGCAAGAATGCCAGATTTTTTTTAACGCTCACGTTAGTTTTTGGTTCACAATTAGATTTATTCAAACAGTAACGTGCAATTGGCCAAAAATAAACCAACTTTCTGAAAAGGCAACAACGGCACGGGAATGACCCTGTCTGTGTGTGTCAGGGCTCGATATACAGGGGAGGTTTTGGATCATCCCCGACAGTGGCTCGCTTGGGCCAGTGAATAAAATACTGTAACAATGCTATTTTCAATCTAGGCTATATAATTGACAAAAAAACAGATGAATTCCCAAAGCTGTTAGTTCGTTATGTTGATTATTTATCACACCTGTGCTGCACACCAACCTGGTCTCAGAGGATTTCATAATATTCTGTATGTAAATCCGAGAGACTCCATTTAGTATGATACTTTATGTTATGTTTGGTATGGTTACATAAGACAGATGGTTACTTAAGGCAAAAACTAAAGGAGGGTGGTTGGTTGGGGTGGATGGGTAGACGTATAACGCGAACGTCTAGCAACCCAAAGGTTGTGAGTTTGAATCTCATCACAGACAACTTTAGCATTTTAGCTAATTAGCAACTTTTCAACTACTTACTACTTTGAGCTACTTTGCAACTACTTAGCATGCTAGCTAACCCTTTTAGCTAACCCTTCAACTAACCCTAACCTTAACCCTTTTAGCTAACCCTTCCCCTAACCTTAACCCTTTAACCTAACTCCTAAACTTAACCCTAACCCTAACCCCTAGCCTAGCTAACGTTAGTGAACTAGCTAATGTTAGCCACCTAGCTACAATTCATAACATATCACACGTTTTGCAAATTCGTAACATATTGTAAATATTGCACATTCGTAACATATTGTACATTTTGCAAATGTATCCCATATAATACACATTGTAGTACGTAACATATCATCCTAAAGGGAGTATCTTGGATTTTCGTACAGAATAATACAAAATGCTCTGAGACCAGGTTGTGCATACATTTACATTTTAGTCATTTAGCAGACGCTCTTATCCAGAGCGACTTACAGTTAGTGAGTGCATACATTTTCATACTCGCCCCCCGTGGGAAACGAACCCACAACCCTGGTGTTGCAAGCGCCATGCTCTACCAACTGAGCTATTGACTATAGATCATCTGTCAGGCAGAGAGCGCATGCAGCTCTCAAACAGCTGGTTGTTGAGTGGAGCGAAGACCTACAGCGGTAGGGGTAGGAAAGAAGTAAGAAAGATGTTCCAAGTTATGATATCTACCAGTAAATGCTAAGGCAAGAATGGGTATGCAAACCTGGTATTTAAAAAGTTATAAGTCTTAGTTGAATATTTGCGATGCGCAATTCAGTTATCATGGAATAGCCTACCTTGAAAATCAGATATTTCCTCTAGGCTCTTTGGTCCTTGAAAAGTCCTTGAAGTTATGGTAGCCAAATGTATAAGTTCTCAAATTTATACAGTGCATTGGGAAAGTATTCAGACCCGTTGACTATTTCCACATTTGTTACATTACAGCCTTATTCTAAAATTGATTAAGAATTTTTTTTTATCATCAATCTACACACAATACCCCATAATGACAAAAAACATCAAATGTTGATGTTTTTCTATTAAGTGTGTTTTTGAGTGTGAAAATATACTGAAAATATACTGCATTTGTCTTCGTACATCCATTATTGCTGTTTATATAAATAAATAAATATATAAAGTGAAACAAATTGTCAGCATTTTGTTGTTGTTGTTGTTGTAGACAATAATGACACACTTTATTGGAATTATGGTCGTAGTTTTGCTGTCGTCCACAGTGATTGACCCCTCCCTCTTTCCTCTCTCATTCTTTTTCTCATTCTCTCTATTTTACTCTCTCTCTCTCTCTCTCTCTCTCTTCTCTCTCTCTCTCTCTCTCTCTCTCTCTCTCTGTGCCAGCTGTCAGCATTGGCAGAGTGCCACACAGGCGTCAGCCGCTGGGCTAAAGACAGTAGCAGCAGCAGTGAGGCAAAGAGGAGAAAAGAACAGAATGAGAGACAGACAGAAAGAAAGAGAAAGTGTGAAGTAACATAATGCTGCCACTCCCCATTGTGCATATATTAGGATGACATGTTGTGACATTGTTGTTAGTTTTGGTCTTCGACCCCCAAAAAATCAGTCAGTATTTGGTCAAATATAGGGATTATTCAATGAAGTGTTTGTTGTCATTCAACAAGAGACGACTCGTTTTCATGCAAAAAAAATAACTTGTGAAATACTGCATCTTAGTTAGATGTAAAATTACGTGACTAAGACCTCCTCGGCAAAAACGTCAACATTTATTACAGATTTCTTGAGTTATGTTAGATTAATTCAGACTATTTTGAGGAAGTGTATACTGGACCAAAAGTTCTATTGCCAATTTTTTCTCATTTTTCAAGCGAAGGTCTTTTAAGGGAGTATGCGAGGCACAGACGTTCATTTCACTTAGCCGAGTTCTGCTAGGAGCAAACCGAACCTAGTATGCAGGACGCCTGTAAACCATGAACAGTAATCACAGCCGGATGGGCCATGGATAGAAGGGTGGGAATAGAGAGAATGAGAGAGAGAGAAAGAGAAAAAACAAGATTGTCACGCCCTGGCCTATAGAACTCTAGCTAGTTTGGTCAGGGTGTGAATTTCTAGGTTTGTATTTCTATGTTTGGCCGGGTGTGGTTCCCAATCAGAGGCAGCGGTCGCAGTTTTCCTGCCTGTGTTGTGGGTTTTTGTTGTGTTCCTGTTTTAGGCTTGTGTGTTAGCCTTTGGACCGTCACGGTTAAGTTTTGTTATTTTGGTTACTGTGTCGTGTGTTTATTCTTTAATAAACATGTACGCCTTTCACGCTGCACCTTGGTCCGTCCCGTTCCTTAACGTACGTGACAAAGATAGTACATCATTGTAGTGTTAAGTTTCAACAGTACTTTATTTTGACATTTATATTAAGAAAAGTCTTAGGTACAGTCAATACAATATTAAGTTGATAAGACATAACAGATATTTGATATGGAAGAGATCCAATTCATTTTCTGTGTGATGATATTAAAGTTGTTTATACTTAAATTATTAACAATCCACAAACCATTCTTCAACCTCTGATACGGCACGATTAATTTGACCAAACCATTGCTGTTTATCAATCTTGTTTCAACATAAAATACATCATTCATTTAATATCCTTATTAGAGTAATTTATCCCTTACGCTTGCATATACAAATCAAGTTTCCATTTAAGTTTCAAAACCTCTCACAAAGACCACCAGTAATCGCAACTAAAAGAAAAAGAGAGACAAAAACAGAATGAGGAAGAGGCCGCTGTGATTGGTAAAGAGAACTCTCCTCCACACCAACGAGTACAGAAGTCTTACTCTTTCCTCAGTAGTACTGGGATCCTCTCCTTCAGTTTCTCCCAGCGATACCTCCACCTTTCACAAGAAAAGCATAATGTTATCTTAAACACATTTTTTTTTACCCCTTTTACTCCCCAATTGGTAGTTACAGTCTTGTCCCATCGCTGCAACTCCCCTACAGACTCGGGAGAGGCGAAGGTCGAGAGCCATGCATCCTCCGAAACACGACCCTGCCAAGCCGCACTGCTTCTTGACGCACCAATGAGGAAACACCGTCCAGATAGCGACCAAAGTCAGCTTGCAGGCGCCCGGCCCGTCACAAGGAGTCGCTAGAGCACGTTGGGACAAGGAAATCCAGGCCGGCCAAACCCTCCTCTAACCGGAACGAGGCTGGTCCAATTGTGTGCCGCCTCATTGGTCTCCAGGTCACGGCCGGCTGTGACACAGCCTGGGATCAAACCCGGGTCTGTAGTGATGCCTCAAGCACCATGATTCAGTGCCTTAGACCACTGTGCCACTCGGGAGGCCTATCTTAAAATTGTTTACCATTACTTGAGTTATGATCTGTCAAATATATTATTAAGATAGACAGGACAATGAACTTGGTCAATTCCATATCACACAAACTCACTTTCACACACAGAGACAAAGCCTCACAAACAAGCTCAGCCACCCCTGCTCTATCCACCTGGGTTGTTTTGTCTCTGATGTTGTTGTTGTGGTTGATTTTCTCTCTCTCTTTGTCTCTCTTTTTTTTCTTGAACTCCCATCTGGTGTGTATGGAAGCAGTCTTTTGGAGGTAATTCATTTCCTTAGACACCATATGGTGTGTGACTACAGTAAACTGATCCGTGGACGGGGCCTTTGTGTGCCACAGTGTGTTGTCGCCTGTTACACTCAGAGGAAGGGAGGGTTGGACGGACTATCTCATGCCACTAAGATCACCCTCTACTCTACTGGACCTCTACACATCAGCAGAACTATTCCTTCAGAAAGACCCAACACTCCGAAGTCTACCAGAGTGTATTCTCAGGGAGAGCACACACACACCAAGGGAAATATTCCATCACATCTGGTATCCAATCAAATTTTATTTGTCACATGCGCCGAATACAACAGGTGTAGACCTTACCGTGAGATGCTTACTTACAAGCCCTTAACCAACAATGCAGTTTTAAGAAAATAGAGTTAAGAAAATATTAATTAAATAAACTAAAGTAAAAAATAAAAATAACACAATCAAATAACAATAACGAGGCTATATACAGGGGGTACTGGTACCGAGTCAATGTGCGGGGATACAGGTTAGTCAAGGTAATTTGTACATGTAGGTAGGGTAAAGTGACTATGCATAGATAATAAACAGCGAGTAGCAGCAGTGTAAAATAGTATGGGTGGCTATTTGATTAATTGTTAAGCAGTCTTATGGTTTGGGGGTAGAAGCTGTTAAGGAGCCTTTTGGACCTAGACTTGGCACTCTGGTACCGCTTGCCGTGCAGTAGCAGAGAGAACAGTCTATGACTTGGTATGCAGCGATTTCAGGATACCCAAATGCCCATTTGGATTAATGGACTCAGAAAAGCCATTGTTCCCTGCAACGTGGACCAAAAAGAAACCATACTACATCTATCTCATTTCATCTGATTGAGAGCGAGAGCTCAGAATCCAGGTTTCTCATCTCGGGCAGCCAAAAGGCAAACGGAGGAACGGCGGCCGTTCCGAGCGACCGTTCCGAGCAAATTCAATTAGATATCATCCCTATAATCAGCTAAGTTAATTACAAAAGACAAGGTTATTGAGCGTGTCGTGGGCCTTGCTGAGGTGAGCTGGGATAATGATATCAGAATACCATTCAATTGGCAGGCTCAGTAGGTGATTCTCCATTGCTCTGCCTGAGATCCACACTTTACCTTCATAATAGAATGCCAGAGGATAAGCCTCTTCCTTGACTTGTCATGAACTACTTATACAATACTAGAAGTAATGGAGACAAAGGTGCTTATGATGAGATCACCACCACCTTTTTAATATACAGAAAAAGACAGATAAATACTGATTTAAACTGATAATTAAAAGTAGTAGATTCTAGTTTTTATTGGTTTTTAATATGGTTTTCTATTAATCCCCTAGAGTCGATTGACACCCGTCTGTTGAAGCTAGAGATATGTTTTTTTGTATGGGCTGCGTCTCAATCCACCACATCCACCAATGTTGGCCTTCCGCATCTGTGGTGGAAAATGGCAAAGCTACAGCACTGTTTGTCAGACCAGGAGACATCCCGAAAATCGGTCTTCTCATGAAAACATCTGTAGCGTCCTTATTTGGCCTACAATAATGACTCTCACAAACACGATGATGTTCTTCGTTTTACTTTACGACCCCCACAAGCCCCACCAACTTCTGTCTGTAGAGTGTGAATCGTTTGGGCTACAAACTAATATGATCCCACTATGGAAAGAGGAGACTCTTTTGCTCTACGACCCCCACAAGTGTCACGGGACACGTCTGAAAGTAACCCGGTACCGGTTTAAGTACCGGTTTATGAATGTGTTAGTCAATGCATTTCTATGGGCAAATCAATAAAAAAAATATTATACCTACAGGAGTCCAAAAATTCTAAATCAAATAGATAAATGATCAATATCTATTTATATACTGATTATGAATTCGGAGGACAGAAATTATTAAATATTAAAGCATTAGACCTATCACTAAAAGCTTCAGTCATACAAAAGTTGTACTTAAATCCAAACTGGTTCTCTAGTAAATTAGTAAGATTGTCTCACCCCATGTTCATGAATGGCCTTGTCCCCTTTATTCAGATTACAACCTCTCACTTTCAGTTATTTGAAAAGGAAATAATCTCCCAAATATCACTATTTCTAAAACAACCCATAGAAAGTTGGTTGCAATTTCAATTTAATCATCCAGAAATGACAGAACAAATAATGCAACAAATATTGTGGTTAAACTCAAATATACTCATTGATAAAAAAACTTCATTTTTTGAAATTAAAAAGAAAAAGGTATAATCTTCGTAAATTATATCATAGGTAGGACTGGTGGAGTTGTCACACATGCAGCTAACAAAAACATATGGAAATGTCTGCTCTACCCAAAATTACAACCAAATAAATGCAGCATTACCGCAAAAATGGAAGAGGAAAGTGGAAGGGGGAAAAAGTAAGGAACTTGTCTGTCGGACCTGTATTAAAGAACATAATTGGTTAAAGAAAATTGAGATAAATAAAAAAGTATACCGGTTTCATTTAAGGACCAAAGGATTGACAGCCGTCCTATATAGATTTGCAAAATGACGCCGGATTCAAAACTTAGAATTTTTCAATGTAAATTATTATACAAAATTCTTGCTACCAATATAATGTTATTTATATGGGGGATACAATCTTCTCAGCTCTGCAGATTGTGCTGCGAAGAGACAGAATCATTAGATCATTTGTTTTGGTACTGTCCATTTGTAGCTTGTTTTTGGTCACAGGTCCAGGAATGGCTGAAGGATTGCAATATTTACCTGGAGCTAACCCTGCAGATAGCACTACTGGGTGATCTGAAAAGTCATAGTCAATCGATCAATAATATAATACTTTTAGCAAACATTTTTATTTTCAATTTACAATCTGTAGAAACAATGAGAATAGAAGGGTTCAGAACTTTTGTGAAACATCACAGTTGAAAAATATATGGCAAATAGAAACCCAATATGGATGGTGTTAAGAGATGGATGGGAGGTGTTGAATGGAGCTAAAGGATGGGACTAATAACAACTAACAGCAACTAATAACAACAAGATAACTAATGTAAAGCATACTGTGTCCATAATAAGTATATAGGTTATAGGTTGAGAGCTTTTGTGAAAGAGAACAGTTAGAAAGATATGCATATAGAAGCAAACCGGATGGACATCATGAAAATGATCGGAGAGGAAGTTCAGGAGTAAAAACAAACAAAATATAATTATTGTAAAATTGACTGTGTCCATAAAATGTATATAGTATGTATAAGCTGGAAGTAGAGGCCTAAACGTTGTTGTTCACTAGTTTTACTCCAATTAGGGAAGGGGTCGTGGGGTTGGAAAGTAATAAAGTGTCATGATTTAACTGGATTAGAACCCAAATGCAGACAAGTACACCAAGCCAGAGAAGGTTTAACAGGTTTATTTACAATGTTCAATAAGTCCAGGTTTCCAATAATAGGGGAAGAGCAAGTCCAGGTTACAGGGAGGGTAACAGATCCAGGTCAGAGCAGGTGTGGTACCGTAATGTCCTAGTGTCCGTGGTGAGTCCAAAAGGAAGGTCCGGTAGTGGAGAGCAGGATGGTGGTGGCAGGAGTGAAGCGGAGGCAGGAGTCAGGTTCCCATAATCTGTGACACAGGAGAAAAGTAAATAGAACAGGCCAAAAACACAAAGAGCGAAAACAAACAGGTTGAGTTGGCAGCGAGACTAACATGGTCGTCTTGACTATGATCTGACAATGAGTGGCAAGTTTGACCGGGTCTTAAAGGCTGAGGTGATTATGGTGAATGAGCTGCAGCTGGAACCCTGACTCCCGCACACCAGACTTCACTCCTGCAATCAAGGACAGACAGAGGGGAGGAGGAGAGCAGAGAGAGAGCTACCTAGCAGCAGTAGGCCTAACAGTACCCCCCCCTCTACGGACGCCACCTGGCGACCGACAGGGTTTATCAGGATGTAACCTATGAAACTCACGGACCAGAGCAGGATCCACAATGAAGCTCCTGGGAACCCAGGAACGTTCCTCAGGACCATAACCCTCCCAATCCACCAGGTACTGTAAACCACGACCCCGGCGGCGAACATCCAGAAGTCGCCGGACAGTGTAGACCGGACCCCCACCCACGATCCTGGGCGGAGGAGGGGGACGAGAGGGCGGGCACAGAGGGCTAACCGACACAGGCTTAATCTGGGAAACATGAAAGGTGGAATGAACCCGTAGGGAGGCAGGAAGCTGTAGCTTAACCGCGCAGGGGTTAACAATAGACAGTATCTTGAACGGTCCTATAAAACGAGGCGCCATCTTCTTAGACTCCACTTTCAATGGAAGGTCACGTGACTTAAGCCATACCTCTTGACCAGGAGAGTAACCGGGAGCCTGGGACCAGTGACGGTTGGCTTGCCTCTGCATGTACGCCGAAGCTCGGGACAGAGCTACCCTGGCCTTCCTCCAGACCTTGAAGCAGCGGCGCATGTGGGACTGCACCGAGGGTACCGCCAGTTCCCTCTCTTGAGAAGGGAACAGGGGAGGTTGATAACCCAGAGCACACAGAAAGGGAGACAAACCAGAGGAAGCGTTAGTCAAGGTGTTATGAGCATATTCCACCCAGGGGAGCATGGAGCTCCATGACCCAGGGTTAGACCCTGTGACACAGCGGAGAGCGGTCTCCATCTCCTGGTTCGCTCTCTCGGCTTGCCCGTTGGTCTGGGGGTGATATCCAGAGGACAGGCTGGATGTAATGCCCAAAGCTTTACAGAAAGCCTTCCAAACCTGGGAGACAAACTGGGGACCCCTGTCAGAGACAATATCCGTGGGTAGACCATGAGAGCGGAACACATGTTCAACCAAAATATCAGCCGTTTCTCTGGCAGTGGGCAGTTTAGGTAGGGCCAAAAAATGAGCAAACTTAGAAAAACGATCAATCACAGTAAGAATGACAGTCTTACCAGACGAGGGGGGAAGTCCAGTGACAAAATCCAAGGCAATGTGGGACCAGGGCCGGCTGGGTATTGGCAGAGGTCTTAGATGACCAGCGCTGGCCTGGGTGGAGTTCTTACTACGTGCACATACCGTACAAGCAGCAATGAAGGCTCGAGTGTCCGCCTCCATCCTGGGCCACCAGAACTTCCGTCGCACAAAGTCAAGGGTCCGAGTAACTCCAGGGTGACAGGTAAGGGGAGACGAGTGAGCCCACTGAAGTACCTGGGAGCGAACAGACTCAGGGACAAACAACCGGTTAGGAGGACCGCTCCCAGGGTCAGCTTGATGATGTTGAGCCTGTCTAACAATCCCTTCGATGTCACATGTAATGGCCGCAATACTGCATGTAGGAGGCAAGATGGGTTCAGGGTTACTACCAGTATCAACAGCAGAAAAAACACGAGACAGGGCGTCAGGTTTGACGTTGCGTGACCCAGGATGGTAAGACAGAGAAAAATTGAATCTACCAAAAAATAGTGCCCACCTGGCCTGACGGGGGTTGAGCTGCTTCGCTGACTGGATGTATGCCAGATTCTTATGATCCGTCCAAACGATGAAGGGTTGTTCCGCCCCCTCCAGCCAATGCCGCCACTCTTCGAGAGCCAGCTTCACGGCGAGCAGTTCACGATTGCCAACATCATAATTCCTCTCTGCCTGAGAAAGTTTCCGTGAAAGGAAAGCACAGGGATGCAGTTTGTTATCTTCCGGTGAACGTTGTGACAACACCGCACCTACCCCAGTGTCAGATGCATCCACCTCCACGACAAACTGGCGGTCGGGGTCCGGCTGCATCAGAATGGGAGCCGAGGCGAAGCGATGTTTCAGTTCTTCAAATGCTGCTTCGGCCCCTTCATTCCAAGCGAACGGTCGTGCGATGGAGGTGAGAGCGGTGAGTGGCGCCGCAATGCGGCTGTAGTCCTTGATGAACCTCCTGTAGAAGTTCGCAAACCCCAGGAATCGTTGAAGTTGGAGGGGGCTGGCCAGTCCGTGACAGCAGAGATCTTGGCTGGGTCCATCCGCAACTCCCCCTGAGCTATTATGTAACCCAAAAAAAGAGGTCTCAGACACATGAAATTCACATTTCTCCATCTTCACAAACAGTTTGTTCTCCAACAACCTTTGCAACACCTGGCGCACATGCAGTTCGTGTTCCTGGGAGGACTCTGAAAAAAATCAGGATATCATCCAGATAGACAAAAACAAACCGATTCAACATGTCCCGAAGGACATCATTGACTAGTGCCTGAAAAACGGCAGGGGCATTGGACAACCCAAAAGGCATAACCAGGTACTCAAAATGTCCCAGAGGTGTGTTGAAGGCAGTCTTCCATTCATCACCTTTACGAATGCGCACCAGGTGACACGCATTTCGTAGATCCAGTTTAGTGAAGATAGTTGCACCATGAAGGAGGGGAAAAGCAGAGTTAATTAAAGGCAGAGAATATTTGTTCTTAATGGTGATGTTGTTAAGTCCACGGAAATCAATACAGGGTCTGAGGGTCTTATCCTTCTTAGCAACAAAAAAGAATCCCGCTCCTACAGGTGACGAGGAAGGACGAATAATACCTGCCGCCAAGGAGTCCCGAATGTAGTTCTCCATAGCCTCCGTCTCCGGGCGGGAGAGATTGTACAGGCGACTGCTGGGGAGAGGGGCTCCTGGCTGGAGGTCAATGGCGCAGTCGTAAGGCCGGTGAGGAGGAAGAGAAGTAGCTCTGTGTTTGCAGAAAACGGATGCCAGGTCATGATACACGTCAGGGACCAGTTGCTTGGAACTAACACTCCTCTCCCGGCGGCGCTCACGAATCCGATTATCCAACCTGATGGTGAGTGAAATAAGATTATCCAGCGTAGGCGATACATCATATGACACCAACTCATCTTTTAAAGTCTCAGACAAAGCATTGATGAACACTCCTTGTAATGCCTCGTCATTCCAACCGCTCACTGCCGCTAAAGTCCGAAACTCCACTGCCATCTCCGCTAGTAGAGTTGATAAGGTAGGCAATACGGGCTCTTTCTGAGGCGTAGGTGAGGGGCTGTTGTTCAAACACTAACGAGCATTGAGTCAAAAATTCACCACAGGTTCCCATGTTCCCATCATAGCGCTCTGGAGCAGGAACAAAAGGCTCTCTGATCTGGGCTGGAGGGCCAGGAAAAACAGGTGGAGCAGGAGAAGGGGCAGTTTGTATGCCATGCCCGAGGGTTGCATTATTAACTTGGGTAGTAAGGGCAGACACCTGATTGGTGAGTAATTGAACCTGATTAAACAGCACCTGACTGTTCTCAGCAATAGTCTTAAACAGGGTATCATGTTGGCCAAGTAAAATGTCCTGATTGGCTATGGCAGTCCGAATTTTAGTGCACTCTGGGGTGGTATCCGAGCTACTGTCTGCTGGGTTCATGTTGGTCAGATCATACTGTCATGATTTAACTGGATTAGAACCCAAATGCAGACAAGTACACCAAGCCAGAGAAGGTTTAACAGGTTTATTTACAATGTTCAATAAGTCCAGGTTTCCAATAATAGGGGAAGAGCAAGTCCAGGTTACAGGGAGGGTAACAGATCCAGGTCAGAGCAGGTGTGGTACCGTAATGTCCTAGTGTCCGTGGTGAGTCCAAAAGGAAGGTCCGGTAGTGGAGAGCAGGATGGTGGTGGCAGGAGTGAAGCGGAGGCAGGAGTCAGGTTCCCATAATCTGTGACACAGGAGAAAAGTAAATAGAACAGGCCAAAAACACAAAGAGCGAAAACAAACAGGTTGAGTTGGCAGCGAGACTAACATGGTCGTCTTGACTATGATCTGACAATGAGTGGCAAGTTTGACCGGGTCTTAAAGGCTGAGGTGATTATGGTGAATGAGCTGCAGCTGGAACCCTGACTCCCGCACACCAGACTTCACTCCTGCAATCAAGGACAGACAGAGGGGAGGAGGAGAGCAGAGAGAGAGCTACCTAGCAGCAGTAGGCCTAACATAAAGAGAAATATATATTTTTAAAGGAGATGTATATACTGTATATATATATATATATATATATGTATATGTATATGTATTTATATGTATGTATGTCTGTGTATAGTTTGGGGTCACTTAGAAATGTATTTGTTTTCGAAAGAAAATAAAACATTTTGTCCATTAAAATAACATCAAATTGATCAGAAATACAGTGTAGACATTGTTAATGTTGTAAATGGCTATTGTAGCTGGAAACGGCTGATTTGTTATGGAATATCTACATAGGCGTACAGAGGCCCATTATCAGCAACCATCAGTCCTGTGTTCCAATGGCACGTTGTGTTTGCTAATCCAAGTTTATCATTTTAAAAGGCTAATTGATCATTAGAAAACCCTTTTGCAATTATGTTAGCACAGCTAAAAACTGTTGTGCTGATTAAAGAAGCAATAAAACGGGCCTTCTTGAGACTAGTTGAGTATCTGGAGCATCAGCAATTGAGGGTTCGATTACAGGCTCAAAATGGCCAGAAGCTTTCTTCTGAAACTTGTCAGTGTATTCTTGTTCTGAGAAATGAAGGCTATTCCATGCGAGAAATTGCCAAGAAACTGAAGATCTCGTACAACGCTGGGTACTACTCCCTTCACAGAACAGCGCAAACTGGCTCTAACCAGAATAGAAAGAGGAGTGGGAGGCCCCGGTGCACAACTGAGCAAGAGGACAAATACATTAGAGTGTCTAGTTTGAGAAACAGACGCCTCACAGGTCCTCAACTGGCAGCTTCATTAAATAGTACCCGCAAAACACCAGTCTCAATGTCAACAGTGAAGAGGCGACTCCGGAATGCTGACCTAGGCAGAGTTGCAAAGAAAAAGCCATATCTCAGACTGGCCAATAAAAATAAAAGATTAAGATGGGCAAAAGAACACAGACACTGGACTTTTTTCCAGCTACAATAGCCATTTACAACATTAACAATGTCTACACTGTATTTCTGATCAAGTTGATGTTAAAAAAAGTGCTTTTCTTTCGAAAACAAGGACATTTCTAAGTGATCTCCATCAACATAATGAACTGCTTAAGAGACTGACGGTCTGGGTTTGGTAGCGCTCCAGTCCTCCCTGTCATAATAATCAACAGAGGACATGGAAATTGTATTATATCCCAGAGAAATAGAAGTGCAGTTAATGTAAGTAACCTAATCTATTTTCCTTTAACTGTTAGCTCAGAGGATATTGTCTGCAATAATCATATGCACATGGAATTGAATTCCACTGTTTGCACTGAAACTGTCTGCCTTAGGAAGAAGCCCACTGTGGGCAGCACACTCAGTACCATTGACTCAAATGTAAATGTCACTGACATGTCTACCTCAGATCAGCCTCTCAGAATAGCACTAAAACAAACACGCAACCCAGAAAAGGACTACATATAGCCCATATTAACATATGCACCCTGAGAAACAAGGTTCATGAAATTGACAACTTATTAACATCAGAAAACATTCATATTCTGGCCATCTCTGAAACACACTTAGATATTTCCTTTGATGATGCAGTAGTAGCTATACATGATTATAGAATATATAGGAAAGATAGAAATACAAATGGAGGTGGTGTTGCCATGTATGTCCAGTGTCATGTTCCTGGCTTAGAGAGGATCTCATGTCAAATGATGTGGAAGTAATACGGCTACAGGTTCATCTGCCTCACCTAAAGCCTATTATCGTAGCTATAGACCACCAAGTGCTAAAAGTCAGTATTTGGACTATATGTGTGACATTTTGGATAATGTATGTGATATCAACAGAGGTATATTTTCTGCGTGACCTAAATATTGACGGGTTGTCATCAAGCTGCCCACTCAAAAATAATCTCCAAACTGTAAACAGTGCCTGCAATCTGGTTCAAATCATCAGTCAATTTAGCAGGGTATTTACAAAGAGAACAGGAACTAAATAATCCACGTGTATTGATCACATCTTTACTAATGTTGCAGAAATCTGCTCTAAATCAGTATCCACACCCATCAGATGTAGTGATCATAATATAATAGCCATATGTAGAAAAACCAAAGTTCCAAAAACTGGACCTAAAATTGTGTACAAACGATCAAACAAGAGGTTTTGCAATGATTCCTATGTCGAAGATGTGAAAAATAAAAATGTTTTTGGTCTGATGTGTGTAATGAGGAACATCCGGACGCTGCACTTGAAGCACTTATGAAACTGCTTCTTCCGGTTACTGATAGGCATGCGCCCATCAAGAAACTGACTGATAGGACTGCCAAATCCCCATGGATAGATGATGAATTGAAAAACTATATGGCTGAGAGGGATGAGGCAAAGGAAATAGCAAAAAAGTCTGACAACACAGCAGAATGGCAAACATACAGTAAATTGAGAAATCACGTAACTAAACTAAACAAAAAGAAGAAGAAACTATACTATGGAACAAAGATAAATGATATAAAGAATGATAGTATAAAGCTCTGGAGTACTTTAAATAAAATTCTAGCCAAAAAAGTAAACTCGGCTCCATCCTTCATTGAGGCAGATGGCTTGTTCATAATAAAACCCTTTGATATTGCCAACAACTTTAATAACTTTTTTGTTGACAAGATTTGCCAACTTTAATAATGAATGACAAGCACTGTAGTTTTGAGTTCCACAAAGTGGATGGTAAATTGCTGAGGTTGGTAGCGGAATACATTGTGATTCCTGTTTGCCACATCTTCAATTTAAGCCTAGAAGACGGTGTGTGTCCTCAGACATGGAGGGAGGCAAAGGTCATTCCTCTACCTAAGATAGAAGAGCACCCTTTAATGGTTCAAACAGCCGACCAATCAGCCTGTTACAAGTGCTTAGCAAACTTTTGGAAAATATTGTGTTTGATCAAATACAAAGTTATTTTACAGAAAACAAAATAACAACAGACATTCAGCATGCTTTTAGGGAAGGGCCCTCAACATGCTCGGCACTGACACAAATGACAAAAGAAATTGATAGAAAGAAGATTGTGGGAGCTGTTTTGTTAGACTTCAGTGCAGCTTTTGATGTCATTGATCATAACCTATTGCTGAAGAAACATAGGTGTTATGGATTTGCATCATTTTACATTTACATTTTAGTCATTTAGCAGACGCTCTTATCCAGAGCGACTTACAGTTAGTGAGTGCATACATTATTTTAATTTTTTTTCATACTGGCCCCCCATGGGAATCGAACCCACAACCCTGGTGTTGCAAACGCCATGCTCTACCAACTGAGCTACATCCCTGCCGGCCATTCCCTCCCATACCCTGGACGACGCTGGGCCAATTGTGCGCCGCCCCATGGGTCTCCCGGTCGCGGCCGGCTACGACAGAGCCTGGATCCTCTGCCTTATTATGGATTGAGAGTTACCTATCTAATAGAACACAGAGGGTTTTTGTTAATGGAAGCCTCTCTCATGCAAATTCAGTTGAGTGTGGTGTACCGCAGGGCAGCCGGCTAGGGCCATTATTGTTTTCTGTTTTTACAAATGACCTTCCACTGATCTTGAATAAAGCATGTGTGTCTGCATGCATGTACGCTGAAGACTCAACAGTATACACGTCGGTTGCAACAGTAAAATAAATAACTGAAACATTTAACATAGAGCTCCAGTCAGTTTTAGAATGGGTAACTAGCAATACGCTGGAGCTAAATATCTCAAAAAGTAAAAGCATAATTTTTGGGACAAATCAATTGCTCAACGCTAAACCTCGTTTAAATCTATTATTGAATAATGTGGCTATTGAGCAAGTTGAGGAGACTAAACTGCTGGGTGTAACCCTAGATAGCAAGCTGTCATGGTCAAAACATATAGACTCAATGGTTGCTAAAATGGGAAGAGGTCTGTCCATGATAGGGCGTTGCTCTGCCTTCTTGACATCTCAGTCGACCTGTCAGGTCCTACAGGCCCTAGTTTTGTCACACCTGGACTACTGCCCAGCTATGTGGTCACGTGCGGCAAAGAATCTCATAGGTAAATTGCACTTGGTCCAGAACAAAGCAGCCTGTATCACACTTAGATGTACACTGAGGGAAAGTGTCAGTAACATGCATGTCAGTCTCTCCAGGCTCAAAGTTGAGGAGAGATTGACTGCATCCCTATTGGTCTTTGTGCGAGGTATTGATGTGTTGAAGGTACCGAACTGTCTGTTCAAGCAGTTGACACACAGTTCGGACACACAAGACATGCAACCAGAGGTCTCTTCACAGTCTCCAGGTCCAGAACAGAGGCTGGGAAATGCACAGTTTTAAAAAGAGCCATAACTACATGGAACTCTCTGCCACCCCAGGTAACTCAAGCTAGCAATAAAACCAGTTTTAAAAACAGATAAAAGAACACCTTATTGCACAAAGGGGACTCTGAAGAGACACAGCCCTTTGATATATATTGTATTGTAATTTGCACTGTACTATGTATTAGACCTAGATATTGTGTGTATGTACTGATATGTAGGCTATGAGTGACGTTTTAAATGTATGTATTTCAGTCCTTGACTAGTAATGTTCTGTACTATGTATTATATCATGTTTCATGTGGACCCCAGGAAGAGTAGCTGATGCTTTTGCAGCAGCTAATGGGGATCCTAATAAATACCAAATACCAAATAAGACACAGCAGCCTCTGCTGCAGAATTCCACCCCGACTTTCTCCTGGCATGACAGCTGGGTGGCCAAACAGTTGTTGGACTTGGACTGACTGGGGGGTTCTGGGAGGGAAAGGGTCAGCCGTACATTCTACTGTACATGTGGCTGCAATACAAAGGGGTTGTTCCAGGAAAAGAGTGCCTTAAATGAAGTTCCCTTTAATATCAGATGTTTTATAAAGGCTAGCTAAAGTGCCAAGATTAAGCATCTTGACATGTCCCGTCAACCCTGTGTCACTTCTAGGAAGATTTCAACTCACTTAATCCAAACATTTCTCCAAGTTTCACCATCATTTTAAAGCCCTAGTTATACTGAACAAAAATATAAACGCAACATGCAACAATTTAAAGATTTTACTGAGTTACAGCTCATATAAGGAAATCAGTTATTTGAAATAAATTCATTAAGCCCTAATCTATGGATTCCACATGACTGGGAATACAGATATGCATCTGTTGGTCACAGATACCTTAAAAAAAAAAGGTAGGGCCGTGGATCAGAAAACCAGTCAGTATCTGGTGTGACCACCATTTGCCTCATGCAGCACGACACATCTCCATCGCATGGAGTTGATGAAGCTTGTGGAATGTTGTCCCACTCCTCTTCAATGACTGCACGAAGTTGCTGGATATTGGCGGGAACTGGAACACGCTGTCGTACACGTCAATCCAGAGCATCCCAAACATGCTCAATGGGTGACATGTCTGGTGAGTATTTAGGCCACGGAAGAACTGGGACATTTTCAGCTTCCAGGAACTGTGTACAGATCCTTGCTACATGGGGCCGTGCTTTATCATGCTGAAACATGAGGTGATGGCAGCGGATGAATGGCACGACAATGGGCCTCAGGATCTCGTCATGGTATCTCTGTGCATTAAAATTGCCATCGATAAAATGCAATTGTGTTCATTGTCCGTAGCTTATTCCTGCCCATACCATAACCCTCCTGCCACCATGGGGCACTCTGTTCACAACGTTGACATCAACAAACCACTCGCCCACACGACGCTATACACACGGTCTGCCATCTGCCCAGTTCAGTTGAAACAGTGGCCATCAAAGGTGAGCATTTGCCAACTGAAGTCTGTTACGACGCCTTACTGCAGTCAGGTCAAGACCCTGGTGAGGACGACGAGCACTCAGATGAGCTTCCATGAGAAGGTTTCTGACAGTTTGTGAAGAAATTCTTCAGTTGTGCAAACCCACAGTTTCATCAGCTGTTCTGGTGGCTGGTCTCAGACGATCCCCGCAGGTGAAGAAGCCGGATGTGGAGGTCCTGGGCTGGCGTGGTTACATGTGGTCTGTGGTTGTGAGGCCGGTTGGACGTACTGCCAAATTCTCTAAAACGATGTATGGTAGAGAAATGAGCATTACATTCTTTGGCAACAGCTTTGGTGGACATTCCTGCAGTCAGCATGCCAATTGCACGCTCCCTCAAAACTGGAGACATCTGTGGCATTGTGTTGTGACAAAACTCAGCTTCTTGACATGCCACAGCTGTCAGGTGGATGGATTATCTTGGCAAAGGAGAAATGCTCACTAACAGGGATGTAAACAAATTTGTGCATAATATTTTAGAGAAATAAGCTTTTTCTGTGTATGGAACATTTCTGCAATGTTTTATTTCAGCTCATGAAACATGGGACCTACATTTTACATGTTGCGTTTATATTTTTGGTCAGTGTATTTAGTCGTTTTGACAAAGTCATTTCTGAAGATTATTATTTATTTCATGGGATTAGTGATTCATTTACATCTGTCCCTCATTTTAAGGTGAACCCTGTTACGTGAACTGAAGTCTCGTTTTATCATGGTGAAACTATTCCTTTTTAATATTTATTTCAAAAGAAACATTGAACATCTAATAGTCAAATAATAGTTTAAAAGCAGGTAAACTGGTTCTACTCTTTTTGGCCATTTTCTGGTGTTTTGTGGTGGAAAACTGATTAAGTCAAGCATAACACTTCAACCCTGTTACCCATAGATAGACAGGCTAGAAATGTTTTAGCGATTATAATTTTTTGTGAAGCTTGCATTCAATTGCCACTCCCTGTTGCACACAACAAGTGTCCATTCCCCCTGTCACAAGGGGATTTATGGCTGATTTAAGATGAAATCGTCCACCCTGTTACGGTCAACCATGTTACTTTATTTGGCACTTAATATAGTCATTTATTTTATTTTACTTGAGATGGGAAAACACGTTTTTTATGAATTTGAACATGTGCTCTTTATGACAGAATGTTAAAAGCACGCAGGCACGCACACACACACACACACACACACACACACACACAAAGCAGCACATTAGCAACCTGAGTCGTGCTGCTGTTAACACACAGGCTTAATAACAGGTAACAGGTTAGGTTGTGTGTGTGGAGTATTGAGACAGTGAGACAGAGACAGGAGCCCTGCTGGTAGAGTACTGACAGAATGAAGGTCTGCTGAGTGCAGCATCTATCATTCAGCGAGCCCTCACCACTGTCATCCCCCATCCTCCCCCTCAGCTGGCATGAGATTTTGCTAACAGCCCCCCACATGGAGGACAACCAGCCTGGACTGTCAATGAGCTACTGGCCACTTCAACCCAGCCCCATACCCTCTCACTCCATCAATCTCCTACATCTATTGGTAGCTAGCTTCTGCCAGTTAATCCAAGCTGCTGGGCAGGCCTGATGGTGCTGTACGATACCAATCCACTGGTTCCCTCTAAAAGCTTATAGGGTTAGAGGGAAGACAGAATGGATGTGCTTGTGTGAGTAGTAATTCATTCACCCAGCCCTTTGGCAGTCAGATGAAGACCAAAGAAATCAATCCTGGTGCTAATTTAGTCCAATCAATGTATATGGTGAATCAATCCACAACTGATGCTGCACACTCATTCAACGCCCCCTCCATGTCAGTTATAACAGCCACACCTTGACCCCCGACCACGCTGTGATTTTTGTTCTAAAACACTAAATGGATGAGAAGAGAGCTGATTAGCCAGTCAGCCAGGCAGTGATGGTGTGTGTGTCTGGTCGATGGCTGGGCCTATAGACCTGGATCTGGCTGTGTGTGTGTGACGTCAGGCAGCTGTGGTGGGGTCAGTGGGGTGGAGGCTCCACAGTGGGAGTCAGTGGAGGGCTAAAGTTGAGGGATGGGGTCCGTCTGTCAGCCAGCCCAGTCTAAAGTGGCCATCACACACGATTGATTGGACGAGGGCAATTAGCCCCCTGGCTCTCTTCAGCTCGCCGCTCCAGACACTCTGTCTCTTTCTACATCTCTCTTCCTCCCTCCCTCTCTTCATTCCATCTGTCTCGCCCTTTTCTCCCTGGATTTCTCCCCTGCCTCTTTGGTTCACTTTTCATCTGTCCCTTTCTCTCCCTCTATCTTTGGCTTTCCCTCTCTCCCTCTACCCCTCTCTCTCCCCATGGAGGCTCTTTATGGCTAGCAGGGGGGAAATGGGTCTCAGAGCAGTAGGATCTCTGCCTCATGTGTTTTCATTTCCCTCCTAGGATGCTGTCCGCCCATCCATTTAGATGTGTCCAGGAAAGTAACATGTAAACCCCTGGAGGGTAGGGCTAGGGGGGCTGGGGGTAGTGATAGGGTGTGGGTGGGGGGGGTGTGGGTGGGGGTCGGGAGTAGTGGTAGGGGGATGGACAGTGGGTGGTGGTAGGGGGATGGACAGTGGGTGGTGGTAGGGGGATGGACAGTGGGTGGTGGTAGGGGGATGGACAGTGGGTGGTGTTAGGGGGATGGACAGTTGGTGGTGGTAGGGGGATGGACAGTGGGTGGTGGTAGGGGGATGGACAGTGGCTGGTGGTAGGGGGATGGACAGTGGGTGGTGGTAGGGAGATGGACAGTGGGTGGTGGTAGGGGGATGGACAGTGGGTGGTGATAGGGGGATGGACAGTGGGTGGGGGTAGGGGGATGGACAGTGGGTGGTGGTAGGGGGATGAACAGTGGGTGGTGGTAGGGGGATGGACAGTGGGTGGTGGTAGGGGGATGGACAGTGGGTGGTGGTAGGGGGATGGACAGTGGGTGGTGGTAGGGGGATGGACAGTGGGTAGTGGTAGGGGGATGGATGGGGATGTAGTGATGGCCCCCGACCTGACTCTTATCAACACTGTTGATGAGGGTTATTTTGTGTTTCTCAGGAATGCTGAATTATCTGTGCTGCTCTCTCCAACCCCCATTCTGTCACACCTCTGGGAAGCAGAGATGTTGTTGTGGTAACATCCTGTAAGTCTGATATCTGATTGGAAGTTAACTTTACAGTAATGCTATTGGTTAACAACTCAGATTTGGAATCCAAACAACTTAGATGGTTATAAAAGAGTCTCAGATGCATTGCTCTTTCTCTTTTGTTCCTAACCTGATCTAGTTAGATACACACTCTCTCAATTCAATTCAATTTAAGGGGCTTTATTGGCATGGGAAACATATGTTTACATTGCCAAAGCAAGTGAAATAGATAATAAACAAATGTGAAATAAACAATAAAAAATTAACAGTAAACATTACACTCACAAAAGTTCCAAAAGAAAAAAGACATTTCAAATGTCATATTATGTCTATACAGTGGGGAGAAGGTTTTCCTACTTACAAAGCATGTAGAGGTCTGTAATTTTTAACATAGGTACACTTAAACTGTGAGAGACGGAATCTAAAACAAAAATCCAGAAAATCACATTGTATGATTTCAAAGTAATTAATTGGCATTTTATTGCATGACATAAGTATTTGATTACCTACCAACCAGTAAGAATTCCGGCTCTCACAGACCTGTTCGTTTTTCTTTAAGAAGCCCTCATGTTCTCCACTCATTACCTGTATTAACTGCACCTGTTTGAACTCGTTACATGTATAAAAGACACCTGTCCACACACTCAATCAAACAGACTCCAACCTCTCCACAATGGCCAAGACCAGAGAACTGTGTAAGGACATCAGGGATAAAATTGTAGACCTGCACAAGGCTGGGATGGACAATAGGCAAGCAGCTTGGTGAGAAGGCAACAACTGTTGGCCTAATTATTAGAAAATGGAAGAAGTTCAAGATGACGGTCAATCACCCTTGGTCTGGGGCTCCATGCAAGATCTCACCTTGTGGGGCATCAATGATCATTAGGAAGGTGAGGGATCACCCCAGAACTACACGGCAGGACCTGGTCAATGACCTGAAGAGAGCTGGGACCACAGTCTCAAAGAAAACCATTAGTAACACACTACGCCGTCATGGATTAAAATCCTGCAGCGCACACAAGGTCCCCCTGCTCAAGCCAGCGCATGTCCAGGCCCGTCTGAAGTTTGCCAATGACCATCTGGATGATCCAGAGGAGGAATGGGAGAAGGTCATGTGGTCTGATGAGACAAAAATAGAGCTTTTTGGTCTAAACTCCACTCGCTGTGTTTGGAGGAAGAAGAAGGATGAGTACAACCCCAAGAACACCATCCCAACCGTGAAGCATGGAGGTGGAAACATCATTCTTTGGAGATGCTTTTCTGCAAAGGGGACAGGACGACTGCACCGTATTGAGGGGAGGATGGATGGGGCCATGTATCGCGAGATCTTGGCCAACAACCTCCTTCCCTCAGTAAGAGCATTGAAGATGGGTCGTGGCTGGGTCTTCCAGCATGACAATGACCCGAAACACACAGCCAGGGCAACTAAGGAGTGGCTCCGTAAGAAGCATCTCAAGGTCCTGGAGTGGCCTAGCCAGTCTCCAGACCTGAACCAATAGAAAATCTTTGGAGGGAGCTGAAAGTCCGTATTGCCCAGCGACAGCCCCGAAACCTGAAGGATCTGGAGAAGGTCTGTATGGAGGAGTGGGCCAAAATCCCTGCTGCAGTGGGTGCAAACCTGGTCAAGACCTACAGGAAACGTATGATCTCTGTAATTGCAAACAAAGGTTTCTGTACCAAATATTAAGTTCTGCTTTTCTGATGTATCAAATACTTATGTCATGCAATAAAATGCCAATTAATTACTTTAAAATCATACAATGTGATTTTCTGGATTTTTGATCTCAGATTCCGTCTCTCACAGTTGAAGTGTACCTATGATAACAATTACAGACCTCTACATGCTTTGTAAGTAGGAAAAACTGCACAATCGGCAGTGTATCAAATACTTGTTCTCCCCACTGTATATAGTGTTGTAACAATGTGCAAATAGTTAAAGTACAAAAGGGAAAATAAATAAACATAAATATGGGTTGTATTTACAATGGTGTTTGTTCTTCACTGGTTGCCCTTTTCTTGTGGCAACAGATCACACATTTTGCTGCTGTGATTGTACACTGTGGTATTTCACCCAATAAAATTAGATTTGTTTACAAATTATTTGTGGGTCTGTGTAATCTGAGGGAAATATTTCTCTAATATGGTCATACATTTGGCAGGAGGTTAGGAAGTGCAGCTCAGTTTCCACCTCAATTTGTGGGCAGTGTGCACAGTCTTCTCTTGAGAGCCAGGTCTGCATACAGCAGCCTTTCTCAATAGCAAGGCTATGCTCACTGAGTCTGTACATAGTCAAAGCTTTCCTTAATTTTTGGTCAGTCACAGTGGTCAGGTATTCTGCCAGTCTAATTGTGTTGCTGTCCTGGGGCTCTGTGGGGTCTGTTTGTGTTTGTGGACCAGCTTGCTTAAGGGACTCTTCTCCAGGTTCATCTCTCTGTAAGTGATGGCTTTGTTATGGAAGGTTTGGGAATCGCTTCCTTTTAAGTGGTTGTAGAATTTAACGGCAATTTTCTGGATTTTTATAATTAGCGGGTATCGGCCTAATTCTGCTCTGCAATTTGGTGTTTGTCCCATTTTGTGAATTATTGGTTGGTGAGCGGACCCCAGACTTCATAACCAAAAAGGGTAATGGTTTCTATAACTAATTCAAGTATTTTTTGCCAGATCCTAATTTTTTGTGTGCTCTAGGGCAACGGTGTCTAGATGGAATTTGTACTTGTGGTCCTGGCAACTGGACCTTTTTTGGAACACCATTATTTTTGTCTTACTGAGATTTACTGTCAGGGCCCAGGTCTGACAGAATCTGTGCAGAAGATCTAGGTGCTGATGTAGGCCCTCCTTGGTTGGGGACAGAAGCACCAGATCATCAGAAAACAGTAGACATTTGACTTCAGATTCTAGTAGGGTGAGGCCGGGTGCTGCAGACTGTTCTAGTGCCCTCGCCAATTCGTTGATATACAGTGAGGGAAAAAAGTATTTGATTCCCTGCTGATTTTGTACGTTTGCCCACTGACAAAGATCAGTCTATAATTTTAATGGTAGGTGTATTTGAACAGTGAGAGACAGAATAACAACAAAAAAATCCAGAAAAACGCATGTCAAAAATGTTATAAATTGATTTTCATTTTAACGAGGGAAATAAGTATTTGACCCCTCTGCAAAACATGACTTAGTACTTGGTGGCAAAACCCTTGTTGGGAATCACAGAGGTCAGACGTTTCTTGTAGTTGGCCACCAGGTTTGCACACATCTCAGGAGGGATTTTGTTCCACTCCTCTTTGCAGATCTTCTCCAAGTCATTAAGGTTTCGAGGCTGACGTTTGGCAACTCAAACCTTCAGCTCCCTCCACAGATTTTCTATGGGATTAAGGTCTGGAGACTGGCTAGGCCACTCCAGGACCTTAATGTGCTTCTTCTTGAGCCACTCCTTTGTTGCCTTGGCCGTGTGTTTTGGGTCATTGTCATGCTGGAATACCCATCCACGACCCATTTTCAATGCCCTGGCTGAGGGAAGGAGGTTCTCACCCAAGATTTGACGGTACATGGCCCCTTCTATCTTCCCTTTGTTGCGGTGAAGTTGTCCCCTTAGCAGAAAAACACCCCCAAAGCATAATGTTTCCACCTCCATGTTTGACGGTGGGGATGGTGTTCTTGGGGTCATATTCAGCATTCCTCCTCCTCCAAACACGGCGTGTTGAGTTGATGCCAAAGAGCTCAATTTTGGTCTCATCTGACCACAACACGTTCACCCAGTTCTCCTCTGAATCATTCAGATGTTCATTGGCAAACTTCAGACGGCCCTGTATATGTGCTTTCTTGAGCAGGGGGACCTTGCGGGCGCTGCAGGATTTCAGTCCTTCACGGCGTAGTGTGTTACCAATTGTTTTCTTGGTGACTATGGTCCCAGCTGCCTTGAGATCATTGACAAGATCCTCCCGTGTAGTTCTGGACTGATTCCTCACCGTTCTCATGATCATTGCAACTCCACAAGGTGAGATCTTGCATGGAGCCCCAGGCCGAGGGAGATTGACAGTTCTTTTGTGTTTCTTCCATTTGTGAATAATCGCACCAACTGTTGTCACCTTCTCACCAAGCTGCTTGGCGATGGTCTTGTAGCCCATTCCAGCCTTGTGTACATCTACAATCTTGTCCCTGACATCCTTGGAGAGCTCTTTGGTCTTGGCCATGGTGGAGAGTTTGGAATCTGATTGATTGATTGCTTCTGTGGACAGGTGTCTTTTATACAGGTAACAAACTGAGATTAGGAGCACTCCCTTTAAGAGTGTGCTCCTAATCTCAGCTCCTTACCTGTATAAAAGACACCTGGGAGCCAGAAATCTTTCTGATTGAGAGGGGGTCAAATACTTATTTCCCTCATTAAAATGCAAATCAATTTATAACATTTTTGATATGTGTTTTTCTGGACTTTTTTGTTGTTAATTTGTCTCTCACTGTTCAAATAAACCTACCATTAAAATTATAGACTGATCATTTCTTTGTCAGTGGGCAAACGTACAAAATCAGCAGGGGATCAAATACTTTTTTCCCTCACTGTATATGTTGAAGAGGGTGGGGCTTATGCTGCATCCCTCTCTCTCTCTCTCTCTCTCTCTCTCTCTCTCTCTCTCTCTCTCATGAGCTATGGGCTTGGCGCAAGCCATGGTTTCTTTCTCTCGCTCTATCCCGGTCTGATAATGCCTAGATTATGAATGCTTTGTTAATGCCAGTATTGCTTTGTATGTTATTAAATAATTGCCTTTGATATTCAATTTTCAGACCAATTCTTGCTAGTCAACTATAACGCATAGCCTAATGCTTGCTTGCACATTGCTATTTATTTATGGAGTCAGATAATATACATTTTGATATACTTTTTTAATATACAAATTACATAGTCATATTACAGGGTCACATGGGGGTATATATAATATACATATATCATAAATATTACCCACTACAGGGATGTGGGGGTCATGGTAGGGGGATTGAGAGGGCATAGGCGGAGAGCAAGGGATATATATGGGGGTAGTGGTGGTTATGGGAGTAGCAGTGGTAGTGGCACGGTAAGGGCAGAGGGTGGTGGTGGGGAAGAGTGGTGAGGGGGTCAGAAGGTGAGTGTCTGCTCTACATGTAGATGATAGACCTAATGGTCTCTCAATGACAGAGAGGGTGATAAAGTGCTGACAGAGAGGGTGATAAAGTGAGAGGCTGTGGGCCTGCTTTGGGCCTCTGGCTTGATAAGGTAGCTGAGTGGTGACTGAGACCTGGCCATTCTGTCATTTCCTTTCTAGAGTGGTGATGACAACCCAGACCACTTCATAACAGCTTTGGGCTCTCAGGAACACGTGTGCACACACAAGTACACAAGTACACACACATTCACGCACACACACTTAAACACACACAGACTTACACCAGGGTGTGGTGAAGGCGACAGAAGCTGTCTATCTCCACAGATATCTGACGCTTCAGATACTCGTACAGGCTCGTACAGGCTGAGGAGAGGATTTCTGAACCATGCAGAGAGAAGACAGAAAGTCAATACATCCAGTATTCTGTGGACTAATTTCCTTGCATTGTACTCCTATTCAAACACACACATATTCCTGTACACGTGCAGCTCTCCGCCAACAGCTTGGCTTTTACTTTCATACGGTTAATTATTCTCGTATCTTAACAACATCAAAGAATTTGTACTATGTACAGTATGTGCGTATGTACATGCATATGACTGGACGAAGCTATGACGCCTCTGGCATTTCACACTATGAATTATGCCTGCGAAAACTAAGAGGGTCAAACCATCCCCCACATCTCCTCACTCCTTCTTTATCCTTCTTTCTTTCTTTTTCTTTTTCTCTCTCTCTCTCTCTCTCTCTCTCTCTCTCTCTCTCTCTCTCTCTCTCTCTCTCTCTCTCTCTCTCTCTCTCTCTCTCTCTCTCTCTCTCTCTCTCTCTCTCTCTCTCTCTCTCTCTCTCTCTCACTCTCTCACTCTCTCTCTCTCTTTCTCTCTGTACAGTAGTAAATCTGTCCTCACCTACACACAAACATTAGCAGTGTGCAGGCACTGTGCCAACCAGACCAGGTTTCAAGTGATTTACCCCGGCTCCACACATCTCTCATTAACATAGCTGGGACGTCCGTGGGCAGACCGGAGGAGAGGAGGGGGTAGGGCACAGTATGGGCCTGGTTTTTTTCCAGACCATTACCTGACCAGGACAAACTCCTGGCTCAAGCGTAGTAGAGGGAGGAAGGTAGAGAAATTGTGAAGGAGAGTAGGGTATTGGGTGGTGGGCAGGCCTTATTGAAGGAGAGAAGTGGGTAGGGCATAGTGAGGGAAAGTAGGGGAGACATTGTGAAGGGGAGGAGGTAAGGAGTAGGGTAGGGGGGTAGGAGGTAGAGTTAAGGGGAGGAGGGATACAGGAGGCTGGTGCTATCCTCTGTCTGTCGGCCATAAAAGGAGTGTGTGATGTGTGTCCAGCAGCGAGGCTCTGGCTGAGGATCTCTGGTTTCGGCAACAAGGCTTTAATAAAGGCTGTGATGTGAGGCTCAGTGGGCGCGCTGAGAGACAGGGGGTAACTCTAGCGAAATGCTCCAGGATGGCGCACCATAGGCCCCACATACACACCCCCCGTACCCCCAGGGCCACATCTCATCACGCCTCATCTCCCTAGTCCCTTGAAAAGCAGTCAACATATCTAGCACACAATACACCCCTGGCCCTCTTTTGAAAGCGGCTCTAAATGTGTTTGTGTGTGTGTCAGAGGAGGCTGGTGGGAGGATATATAGGAGGACGGGCTCATTGTAATGGCTAGAAATAAATACATGGAATGGTAGCAAACACATCAAACACATAATAGTCATAATCATAATCATAATTTATTTAATTTGTATAGCGTTTTTCATTACAGAAAATAATCTCAAAGCGCATAAAAAGCTAAACAAACAAACAACAAATTGAGATGTTAGAGATGGTGATTGACTGTCTCTCTATTTGGCTTCGGATGAAAGGCTGGGAGTTGAGGCAGTTTGGATTGGAAATCCAGTGTAGCTTTAGCGGAGCGGGCATCGATGGTACAGCTAGAGAGAAACAAAGACAGTCTGACAAACAGGCCCGGAGCGCTTCATCAGTACACCACATCTGCTTCTCCAACGGTCAGTTCCACTTCCTCCATAGGGCCGCTCCTCCGTAGATACTGGGCTCGGTTGCAAGTGTTTCCCTTAAGGAATAATTTCCCCTTACCTAAGGTAATTTTTTAAGGGTGTTGCATTGAGCCCCTCAAACATGTCCTTAGGTAAGGGCATAATTTAAGGGTTTTAGGTAGTTTGAAGGCATGTACAGCAGAAAGAGTCCCTGGAGATGATCTGATTCACTCACTGAACATCTTGTCAATTAAATCACATTTTTGGGGGGAGATCGCAATATAGAACTTTTACATTCAAGACAGAAGAAACAAACAGATTCAGAAGATAACAAAACACATTTATTTTAGTTACTTTTTTCTCAACTTGTTTATATTATTTTGTAGCATGTCAAGCAAACTTATTGAGTAGGTAGCTAGCTAGCCAGCTATCTTTGTAGCCATGGATTGTGCACCTTCCATTGTTTAGCTACCTAGCTAGCTGGCTGATGTTTTCCTTCTGAAACCAGGGCAGACGAAAGCAACATTCACCTCCACAAATGCTATTTACATTGATATCCATACTGAATGAAGCACCCTAATGGGCACCCTTAACTTTTTCATTTAATTTAACCCCCTAGAGTTGAGGTCCGCGCCCCCACGGAAATCTAATTCGCATAATAAAAAAATCCCCATAAAAATCTGTCAGTTTAAGTTATTTTGCATTGGCTGCATCTCAATCCATCGCAATCCACCGCATCCGCCGAAGTTGCGCTTCCGCATCTGCGGTGAAAGGTGACAGAGCTAGAGTGGTGTTTGTCAGACCATGAGACATCCCGAAAATCGGTCTTCTCACAAAATCGTCTGTAGCGTCCAAACGGTTTGGCCTAGAAAACTTTTATGAACACAATGGTGTTATCTGTTTTGCTCTATGGCCCCCAGAAGCGTCTTTGTACTGCCAACTTCTGTCTGTAGCGTCCATACAGTTTGGGCTGAACACTAATATGACCCCACGAACACGTACATGTTTTGCTCTAGGATGCCCACAGGCCTCACAAGACTAATCTGAAGGTCCCTCGGTACCAGTTGAAAAAAATGAATGGAAGTACAGTGGGGAAAAATTGTATTTAGTCAGCCACCAATTGTGCAAGTTCTCCCACTTAAAAAGATGAGAGGCCTGTAATTTTCTTCATAGGTACACGTCAACTATGACAGACAAATTGAGAAAATAAAATCCTGAAAATCACATTGTAGGATTTTTAATGAATTTATTTGCAAATTATGGTGGAAAATAAGTATTTGATCACCTACAAACAAGCAAGATTTCTGGCTCTCACATACCTGTAACTTCTTCTTTAAGAGGCTCCTCTGTCCTCCACTCGTTACCTGTATTAATGGCACCTGTTTGAACTTGTTATCAGTATAAAAGTCACCTGTCCACAACCTCAAACAGTCACACTCCAAACTCCACTATGGCCAAGACCAAAGAGCTGTCAAAGGACACCAGAAACAAAATTGTAGACCTGCACCAGGCTGGGAAGACTGAATCTGCAATAGGTAAGCAGCTTGGTTTGAAGAAATCAACTGTGGGAGCAATTATTAGGAAATGGAAGACATACAAGACCACTGATAATCTCCCTCGATCTGGGGCTCCACGCAAGATCTCACTCTGTGGGGTCAAAATGATCACAAGAACGGTGAGCAAAAATCCCAGAACCACACGGGGGGACCTAGTGAATGACCTGCAGAGAGCTGGGACCAAAGTAACAAAGCCTACCATCAGTAACACACTACGCCGCCAGGGACTCAAATCCTGCAGTGCCAGACGTGTCCCCCTGCTTAAGCCAGTACATGTCCAGGCCCGTCTGAAGTTTGCTAGAGTGCATTTGGATGATCCAGAAGAGGATTGGGAGAATGTCATATGGTCAGATGAAAGCAAAATAGAACTTTTTGGTAAAAACTCAACTCGTCGTGTTTGGAGGACAAAGAATGCTGAGTTGCATCCAAAGAACACCATACCTACTGTGAAGCATGGGGGTGGAAACATCATGCTTTGGGGCTGTTTTTCTGCAAAGGGACCAGGACGACTGATCCGTGTAAAGGAAAGAATGAATGGGGCCATGTATCGTGAGATTTTGAGTGAAAACCTCCTTCCATCAGCAAGGGCATTGAAGATGAAACGTGGCTGGGTCTTTCAGCATGACAATGATACCAAACACACCGCCCGGGCAACAAAGGAGTGGCTTCGTAAGAAGCATTTCAAGGTCCTGGAGTGGCCTAGCCAGTCTCCAGATCTCAACCCCATAGAAAATCTTTGGAGGGAGTTGAAAGTCCGTGTTGCCCAGCGACAGCCCCAAAACATCACTGCTCTAGAGGAGATCTGCATGGAGGAATGGGCCAAAATACCAGCAACAGTGTGTGAAAACCTTGTGAAGACTTACAGAAAACGTTTGACCTGTGTCATTGCCAACAAAGGGTATATAACAAAGTATTGAGAAACTTTTTGTTATTGACCAAATACTTATTTTCCACCATAATTTGCAAATAAATTCATTAAAAATCCTACAATGTGATTTTCTGGAATTTTTTTTCTCATTTTGTCTGTCATAGTTGATGTGTACCTATGATGAAAATTACAGGCCTCTCTCATATTTTTAAGTGGGAGAACTTGCTCAATTGGTGGCTGACTAAATATTTTTTTACCCCACTGTATATATGGAGGCTGTGTAGTGCCAAAAATAAGGGGTTAAATACATGTTAAAAAGAAGAAAGAAAATCAGATATAGGACACACACTTCAGAACAGACTTCCTTTAGATTTTTTGGGGGGACTATCAGTTGCTCCATGTACTGAATCTGATACTTCAGTATGTTTGTATGGGCTAATAGCAGTAAGGTCAAATAAAATGTTTCATAAAAAAATAATGTATATACTTTTTTTTATACTTAAAAGGGTCTTAAAATTCTTAATCAAATAGCAAAATGATCCTTGGTATGACCTTGTTAAAACAATTCCATATAGCTTAGTAGAACCCCCTCCCCCCGCTTAGACAGGGCTTAGACTCTTATGGGTTGAGGGGGAAATTCACCTTAAAAATGTTTGTGCAACTTACTTAAAGTTAAGGAAACTTTAAGGGAAAAGATAAGGGGTAAATTTACTTAAGATGTTTTATGCAACCGGGCCCTGGTCCTCCATTGCTGAACATTTGGCACCCACCTGGGTGATGCCATGCTGCTGAAAAGTGCACGAAAAGCCACCACATCTTGGTAGTGGCTAAGAACAGTCCCTGAACAGTCTCTGGACACAGCATGCAGTAATTCTTCTGGACAGATGAAACAATAAAGCTGGGACTGCATTATTTGAATCCAAACAGCCAGCTAGCTGGCTATATGCCCAAAATATCAACTTTACATCCCTAATTCTGCAACTATGAGTGTGTGTGTTTGTGTATGTGTGTGTGCAGACACCCAGAGGGAAATGACAGACAGCTAGTCTCAGTGACAGTCGGATGAACAGATGTTTGTCTCATACATACTCAGACTACTCTCTCTGGCAACATAGGCAAAAATAAATAATGTGATATTTTTTCTCCTTACTAAAGAATACCACTGTGTAATTTTTCAATTCTGCTATTCTGAGTAGGTTTCTATTCCATTCTGATTATGTTTAATCTTCAAAGCTCACAGTCAGTGTGCGGTGATCAGATAATCCAGGCTGGTGAATTTAGAGTAGGTTTACAGAGTCTGGTGTTGGGGCACAGGGTGGATGAAGAACTGATCAATCCCACTATTCACACTACCGGTACTGAAAATACCTCAAAAACACCACAGATCTCAAAAGACTATGCGTGTTTCTAAATATGACCATGTTACAGATGTAGGATCTTAATTTGATTACTCTTTTGTTGCTGAGAATTTTCCTGCACAGCAGGAAATGCAAACTTGTAGTGTATTTGAGTTTTAAAAAGGCTTCTAAAGTTTGTAATTTACACTCTGAAATTTCAGACTTGATTTGCAAAAACGTCAGACTTGATCATACAAAAATGTCCATTAATTATAATCCACATAATAATTCACAATTCCTGTTGCTGCAGGATTATTTTCCTGCTGTAGCAAACTATCTCAAGTTAAGATCCTACTTCTGTAGAAAAAAGGAGAGAAACAGTTCACTGCTCTAGAGTTCTTCAACCACTAGTCTTGATGCACAATATCACAACCACATTGGATTCCATCAGAAAAGTGTGCACCACAATGGCAATATACAACCATAGAAATAGAACCCCTATTCAATTTATATGTATACAACTTCATACCTGCTCATGAAACATTCCACCAACACCGCCAGTCCTCCACAAACACGCCAGGCACTGTTGTGTTGTGACATGATAGCGCACTGAACAAATGTGTCCTTTTGTGACTTCACCCATGGATTCAATTATAGTTACAGAAACAAATTACAATACCAACTGAGTGAGCAAACGAGAGAGAACATAGCTGTGATTTGAACACATGACCCTCTGAGGAAGATGTTTCTCTGTCATAATAATCCACAATACAACCATCCACGTCATGAAACACACTGTAGACTACCTCAGGATGTAGTTGGCCACATATTTAGCCGTCTCTGGATACGTCTGCCATCTTCACTATATTCACTCTTTAGCTCTTTACTGACAACACAGAGAAGCTGCTAAAGTACAGAGGGGTGAGTGTTTTAAAGTGGTGGGTTATGCAAGGGTGTGTGTCTGTTTTTAGGAACCACATACTCCCACAGCACAGGAGGTTGGTGGCACCTTAATTGGGGAGGACGATCTCATGGTAATGGCTGGAGCGGAATCAGTGGAATGGTATCAAATACATCAAACACATGGTTTGATGCCATTCCATTTACTCCGTTCCAGCCATTATTATGAGCCGTCCTTCCATCAGCAGCCTCCACTGTCCCACAGGTAGTACCAAGCGTGAGTGCATCTCTACCAAAATAGAGCTTTGGCAGCCCCTTCAGGAGGCTTTTGGTCCATCTACTGAGAGGATCGCCCAACAAAGACCCTATAAGGGTCCAAGATTCACCAGCGATGACAGCAGAAAACCTGCATCACACATTAATAATGGTAGCATTACTTCAATGGAATACTACTACACATAAAATACATGAGTGAAGTTTTAGGACACTGTGTGATGGTTCACAATCAGCAGGACTCTACCATTGGCCATGGTGGCTGTACATATATATGGGGCCTCATTTGCTACAGTTAACTGTTGTTTTTTCTGTATGGTAAAAAAAAAGGATACAATACTCCTTCAATAAGGTTTAATGGTTTTCAATAAAGACGTCAAAGGTGTATTCTGAGTCTGCATTCTGAGCAGCGCAGTTTTGCTTGGGGAGAAAACATAAGCTTGTCATACAGTACTTTCTGCTTAATTAAATCTGCAGATGTGTCCTGCTTTTTCTCCCCAGTTTCATTGAACTTCCATGCTAGTGAGCATATCTGGAGGAGGATGTGGTGGAGGAGGAGGGAAGGAGGGGAAGAGGAGAGGAGGAGGGTATTTCATTAAGCATCAATACAAACCTCTCCTCTACCAATACTATTGTAGTGTTTCTGTGCGTGATTGTGTGTGTAAGTATGTATTTGAGTGTGTGTGTGAACACACACTCCCTCAGATGTTCTCTCCTTCCTGTTGTGGCTGAAGTGACCGCCGTTCTGACGACTATCTTCACACACACTGATAGTGCTGTCATTCTGTCATTCTGCAAATTCTAAAAATGAAAAGCTGAAATGTCTTGAGTCAATAAGTATTCAACCCCTTTGTTATGGCAAGCCTAAATAAGTTCAGGGGCACACGTAGACAAGATGGCGTATTGAATAGAAATCAGTACAAAACACCTCAAGATAAAAACATAATATTCAAAATCAGTAAGTTATACTAAATATTAGCATTTCATATATTCGCAGTTAATATAATTCAATCTGGATAATAACAGAAATAAGATCATAAGGCTAGAGAAATATATAGACAAATATTACAACAACACGCAACACCCAAACATGACTGAAGACAAGCGTGGAGAGCCAATCCCCAAAAGGAAACGCGACTCATCGACTGATACAGATGATATATGCTTTTCACCACTGGGTATGGTAAGTGTGGAAAGTGACCTGTTGAAGTCGATAAATGACAAATTGGGCATACTAGAACTGGTCCGTAAAGACGTAAAAGAGTTGAAAGCGAGTCTTCAAATGAGTGACGAAAAAGCTTTGGTAATGGAGAAAGAAACCAAATAAATAAAAGTGACAGTCTCTAAAATGGAAACGGACGTTAGGGAACTAAAAAAGGAGAACAATCTTCTGAGAGAAGCCTTACTAGACATCCAAACTAGATCGATGAGGGAAAATCTAGTACTTACGGGTATTCAGGAAAAGGAGGGAGAAATAACAGAGAATATTATGAAGGACTTCCTGCATACAGCGCAACAAATCCCACTCGAGGCTGTCGATAAAATCCAACTCGAACGTGTACATCGTTTCGGAAAAAGAGGACAGAAATATGAGCGCCCAATCGTTGCCAAATTTGCTTTTTTAAGGATAAAGCTATGGTGAAAAGCCTAGGAAAAAGACTTGCTGGCACGAAAATAGGCATGAATGATCAGTTCCCGAGGGAGATTGTAGAAAGGCGCAAAGTTCTGTATCCAATCTTCAAGGAAAACAGATTAAAAGGGAAACGTGTTGCACTAGTGGTGGATAAATTATATATTGACAACCAAATGTTCAGAGACACAAAGACTACTCCATGGCTATTCTAAAAGTTGTAATAGAGGAGTCAAATATTGGAGCACCTGATACTAGCAATGATAGGGATTGTAATATTAAATAACATTTATAGTAAGTATAGTATTTTATAAAAGGATAAAACGATATAACAAGCAGAATAATACATCTTTAAATACAAATAATTAGAACATGGCTTTTTTGGCGGGAGGTTGTTGTTTTGGCGGATGGTTGTTGTGGTTGGTCCTGTGTTCTCTCTGGCGTCCTTTCCCCCTTGCGGCAGATGTGGATGTGGGTGCGTTTGCACGCTTGGCCCATTTCTTCCGCAGTCAACCATGTGGTGTGCATTTTTGTGTTTGAAAAGGTGTGGCGTTAAGTGAGTGAGTGGGGAAATGGTTGCATATCCCAGAGCCGACCGGGGGTCTATGAGCAGGGGTAGTGAGAGAGAGCTTTCAATTTTGTGTCGATGAGGGATATACATTTTTAAATATAGTATACATCTAATCTAATTATTCATTGTCCTATCATGATGGAAAGATCCCTAACCCTATAACCTGGACACCCACCTGATCGACCCATACACCAAAGAGAAGTTCCCATCTATTTTATGGACCTGCTGTGAATATGCAGCCTAAACAGAGAAATAAATGCGGTCAGAGACCTACTTGAGCAGCACCGCCCCCTCAAGATTCTGAGCCTGCCTGGCAGGGTTGGTCCTACAAAGCCAGAGCCCCCTGATGGGAGAGCATAATATACAAGGAAATTCTCAAAGCTGCTAATGAGAACCTTGACGACCTTTTACCTTTTACGCCCACCCAGGTAGTGGCAGTGCTGGCAACACTGGCTGCAGTAACCCATGGGGAGGGGGTCACACTCGGACAATCAGAGAGGGGGTTTATCATTGTGGCCCAGGTGGCACAAAATAATCAAAGGTCTGACTGCATGGAGATGCTTGGGAAAATGGTTACAACAGGGGATCAGAGTGTTTGTGTCTCAGGTGAAGAGGGTGGATCTGATCTCCATCACCTAGGACTTGACATAGATTAAGTAGATTAATCAAATCTCACATTGTTATCAATTTCTGCTCAATCTGCATGCTTTCTCAATCAGCTTTAACTGTATGTGCACTCGTAGATCAAGTTATTTCTCGAGTTGGGCTCTGGGATATAACAGCCGTTAAGTATCTGATTTTATGGTGGATTGTGGAGGAGGGGGGTTGAGTGTGTTGGAGTATGTGAGTATGTGCGTGTGTGCTTGTCTGGCATCTGTTGTGGGGGTGGTGGGGATGTTGGGGGGGAGGGTATGGGATGGACCACGGGAATTATTTGCTAGGATAATAATTGCTTGTCAATGAATTGTAAATGTAATGCAATGGCAATCCGGGTTATATGTTAGAATCCTATGCGTGAACTGCCGACATTATTACGCATATTAATTGATAATGATGGAAAATAGGATATGCATAATTTAAAAAAAAATAGTTATATAGATATATATACAGTGCCCTCCACAATTATTGGCACCCCTGTTTAAGATGTGGTCGAGGACTTCCAAAAAATTTTTTTTTTTAAACAACATAGAACCCAAATGCAAAAAAAGAGAAAAATCCAACCTTTTATTTAAGTACATTACTTTGGTGTAAAAAAAAAAAATCACACATTTAGAAAAAAAAAACTTGAAATCATGTGTCCCACAATTATTGGCACCCCTGATGTTAATACTTTGTACAACCCCCTTTTGCCAACAAGACAGCACTTAATCTCCTCCTATAACATTTCACAAGATTGGAGAACACAGAGAGAGGGATCTTTGACCATTCTTCTTTGCACAATCTTTCTAGATCATCCAGTGTCCTGGGTCCTCTCTTATGCACTCTCCTCTTTAGCTCGCCCCACAGGTTTTCGATTGGGTTGAGGTCTGGGGACTGAGATGGCCATGGGAGGACCTTGAGTTTGTGACTGCTGAACCATTTTTGTGTAGATTTTGCCACATGTTTTGGATCATTATCCTGCTGAAAGACCCAATGACGACCCATCTTCAGCTTTCTGGCAGAGGCCATCAGGTTTTTATTTAAAATGTCCTGGTAGTTCAAAGCGTTCATAATGCCATGCACCCTAACAAGGTTCCGAGGGCCTTTGGAAGAGAAACAGGCCCACAGCATCACAGATCCTCCACCATACTTCACGGTGGGCATGAGGTGCTTTTCGGCATACTCATCTTTTGTTTTACGCCAGACCCACTTAGAGTGTTTGTTGCCAAAAAGCTCAATCTTAGTCTCATCTGACCAAAGCACACGATCCCAGTTGAAGTCCCAGTGCCGCTTAGCAAACTCCAGACGTTTACGTTTGTGAGTGTTAGTGAGAAAAGGCTTTTTCCTTGCATGCCTCCCAAACAGCTTGTTGGCATGTAGAGAGCGTCTGATGGTTGTTTTGGAGACTTTGTGACCCCAAGATGCCACTCTTTGATGCAATTCTGTGACAGTGAGCTTAGGACTTTTTTCTACTTCTCTTACCGTCCTCCTCACTGTGCGTTGTGGCAAGATAAACTTGGGACCTCTTCCAGCCTTGTTTGTCACTGTTCCAGTTGTTTTAAACTTCTTAATGATTCCTCTGACTGTAGATACGGGCAAGTTAAGGCGAGTGGCTATTTTCTTGTAGCCATTGCCTGACTTATGAAGGTCGACACAAATCTGCCTTACTTGAATGGTGTGTTCTCTTGTCTTTGCCATGTTGACAAATGGGTAAGAGAATTAGGCCTCTGTGTCACGTCATATTTATACCCCAGGGAAACAGGAAGTCATGAATTACTAATTAAAAGTTCCTAGATACCCTGACCAACTTTAGCAACTACAGAAAAATATATTAAAAAAAAAATCTATTAAATTTTTCTGCGGAATTGTTAGGGGTGCCAATAATTGTGGGACACATGATTTCAAGTTTTTTTTTTCTAAATGTGTGATTTTTTTTTTACCACCAAAGTAATGTACTTAAATAAAAGGTTGGATTTTTCTCTTTTTTTGCATTTGGGTTCTATGTTGTTTAAAAAAAAAAGAGAATTTTTGGAAGTCCTCGACCACATCTTAAACAGGGGTGCCAATAATAGTGGAGGGCACTGTATATATATATATAGAGGTGAAAGCATTGGAAATGCTTTTGGCGGTTAATCTGCTTCTGTTTTGTGGGTGGCCCTGTGTGCTGTTTTCGATGGATGGGTCCTGGCCTCTCGGGGCCTTAGGGATACGGAGGGACGTGGGTGGGATGCTGATCACTGGGATGACGGCTCAACTTGGGATGGGGAGGGGCTTTAGCGGGGGAATTAGTGGAGAACAATTGAAGGGTTACTCCGTAGCAATGCAAATATCACGGTACAGCTATATGGACACTCAATCATTGCGCTATTTTTTATTGGTAAATTTACAAACATATATAATGATAAATAGACTTGAAACTTGTATCTCATTATGGTGTATGGTGAAATAAGTATAGCCAGTTATAATTGTAATGGCTTAGCTGATAATAACAAAAGAAGAACAATATTTACATGGCTCAAAGAGAAGGAATATAATATCTATTGTATACAGGAAACTCATTCAACAATTCGAGATGAAGTAGCGTGGAAAAAAGAATGGGGGGGGGGGGGGAAATATACTTCTCCCATGGGCAAAGAAATTCAAAAGGGGTGATGATATTAATTAATAGTAATTTCGATCCGAATGTGCAAATTGTCCAAATAGATACGCAAGGTAGATGGATTATTTTAAATATGTTATTGGACCATAAACAGATATGGCTCATTAACCTTTACGGACCAAATAATGATGATCCACAATTCTTTGACAATATATATAATAAATTATCAAGCCTGCAAGCAACTCAAGACAATATTATTATGGTGGGGGATTATAATACTGTTTTAAATAGCTCAATGGACCGTAAAGGAAATCACACCACAAACAATCACCCACATGCTCTTAAGGAAATTGTGAATGTCATGGATACATTAGAACTAGTAGATATATGGAGGCTTAAATATACTGATCTAGTGAGATATACATGGCGGAGACTGAATCAAGCTAGTCGTCTTGACTTCTTTCTTATCTCATTCTCGTTGGCACCAAAAGTAAAAAAAAGTGTTGATAGGGGACAGAATGCGGTCGGACCATCATATAATAGGCATATACATTACTCTTACTGAATTTCCACGTGGGCGAGGATATTGGAAATTTAATCAAAGCCTATTGGATGATAATTTATTTATAATTAGAACAAAGGAATTTATAACTGACTTTTTCCAACATAACATAGGTACAGCGAATCCCCTTATTGTATGGGACACCTTTAAATGTGCCTTTAGAGGCCATGCAATTCAGTACTCATCTCGAAAACAAAAGCAATTTAGGTCAAAAGAGTTTATACTAAGAAAGGAAATAGATGGCAATAAAACAGAACAGATAGATGGCAATAAAAACTGTAACATAGAGGCTCAGAATAAATTAGAGGAAAAACAAAAAGAAATGGAGAAACTTATTCAAGAAAGATCAAGTGTAATATATTATAAAAATAAAGCAAACTGGATGGAATATGGGGAAAAATGCACAAAATTCTTTTTTAATCTTCAACATAGGAATGCTACCAAAAAGAACTTAATGAAACTGGTTACAATTGACGGAGTCACCCATAATTCACCAAATGATATTTTGAAGGAAGAAACAAAGTACTTTAAGCATATGTTTTCTTTTCAGTCGCCTCCATCTCCTCTAACTGAAGCTAATTGTAGAGATTTTTTTTCTATTGATAATGTCAAATTAACAGCCACACAGAAAGACTCATGTGAAGGTGAAATTACAGAGGAGGAACTTCTGGATGCAATTAAAGACTTTAAGTCCGGGAAAACTCCAGGGTTGGATGGCATACCAGTCGAGGTATAGCAAACCTTTTTTGATATACTAAGAGGACCGTTATTAGCATGTTTTAACCACTCCTATGTAAATGGTAGATTATCTGACACTCAAGAAGAAGGTCTGATCTCATTATTACTGAAACAGGATACAAGTGGAAAATATCAAGATCCAGTCCATTTACAAAATTGGAGGCCCCTTACACTTCAGTGTTGTGATGCAAAAATCCTAGCAAAATGTATAGCGCATAGAATTAAAAAGGTATTGTCGGATATTATTCATTCTAATCAGACAGGTTTTTTACATGGAAGATACATTGGAGATAATATAAGGCAAGTATTGGAAACAATAGAACACTATGGAAAATATGGGAAACCAGGCCTGCTATTCATAGCAGACTTCGAAAAGGCATTTGATAAAGTTAGACTGGGGTTTATATATAAATGCCTGGAGCATTTCAATTTTGGAGAATCTCTTATAAAATGGGTCAAAATCATGTATAGTAACCCTAGGTGTAAAACAGTAAATAATGGCTATTTCTCAGAAAGTTTTAAACTGTCAAGAGGAGTGAAACAAGGTTGTCCACTATCGGCATATATATTTATTGTGGCCATCGAGATGTTAGCTATTAAAATCAGATCCAATAATAATATCAGAGGATTAGAAATACAGGGCTTAAAAACAAAGGTGTCATTGTACGCAGATGATTCATGTTTTCTTTTAGATCCACAACTAGAATCCCTCCACAGCCTCATAGAGGATCTAGATACATTTTCTAACCTCTCTGGATTACAACCAAATTATGACAAATGTACTATATTACACATTGGATCACTAAAAAATATAATTTTTACATTACCATGTAGTTTACCAATAAAATGGTCTGATGGTGATGTGAATATACTCGGAATACATATCCCAAAGGAAATAAATGATCTCACTTCAATACATTTTAATAGAAAGTTAGCAAAAATAGATAAGATCTTACTACCATGGAAAGAAAAATACCTGTCAATTTGTGGAAAAATCACCCTGATTAACTCTTTAGTATTATCCCAGTTTACCTATTTGCTTATGGTCTTGCCTACGCCTAGCAAACAGTTTTTTAAATTATATGAGAAAAAAATATTCAATTTTATTTGGAACGGCAAGCCAGACAAAATTAAAAGAGCATATTCATATAATGAATATGAATTCGGAGGACAGAAATTATTAAATAGTAAAGCATTAGACCTATCACTAAAATCTTCAGTCATACAAAAGTTATACTTAAATCCGAACTGGTTCTCAAGCAAATTAGTAAGATTGTCTCACCCAATGTTCAAGACAGGCCTTTTTCCCTTTATTCAGATTACAACCTCTCACTTTCAGTTATTTGAAAAGGAAATAATCTCCCAAATGTCACTATTTCTAAAACAAGCCATAGAAAGTTGGTTGCAATTTCAATTTAATCCTCCAAAAACGACAGAACAAATAATGCAACAAATATTGTGGTTAAATTCAAATATACTAATTGACAAAAAACCTTTATTTTTTGACAGAATGTTTAAAAAAGGTATAATCTTCGTAAATGATATCATCGGTAGGACTGGTGGAGTTATGTCGCACATGCAGCTAACAAAAACATATGGAAATGTCTGCTCTACCCAAAATTACAACCAAATAATTGCAGCCTTACCGCAAAAGTGGAAGAGGAAAGTGGAAGGGGGAGAAAGTAAGGAACTTGTCTGTCGGCCTTGCATTAAAGAACATAATTGGTTAAGGAAAACTGTGATAAATAAAAAAAGTATATCAGTTTCACTTAAGGACCAAAGGATTGACAGCCGTCCCATATAGATTGCAAAATAGTTGGGAAGAGATCTTTGACGTACCGATCCCATGGCATAGTGTTTATGAACTGACACGCAAAACGACACCGGATTCAAAAATTAGAATCTTTCAATTTAAATTATTATACCAAATTCTTGCTACCAATAGAATGTTATTTATATGGGGGATACAATCTTCCCAGCTCTGCAGATTTTGCTGTGAAGAGACAGAATCATTAGATCATTTGTTTTGGTTCTGTCCATTTGTAGCTTGTTTTTGGACACAGGTCCAGGAATGGCTAAAGGATTGCAATATTTACCTGGAACTAACCCTGCAGATAGCATTACTGGGTGATCTGAAAAGTCATAGTCAATCAATCAATAATATAATAATACTTTTAGCAAAAATGTTTATTTTTAATTCACAATATGTAGAAGCAATGAGAATAGAAAGGTTCAGAACTTTTGTAAAACATCACAGTACGGTTGAAATATATATGGCAAATAGAAACCCTATATGGATGGTGTTAAGAGATAGATGGGTGGTATTGAATAGAGTTGAAGGATGGGACTAATAACAAATAACAAAAAATAATAACAAAGATAGCTAATAATGTAAGCATACTGTGTCCATAATAAGTACATAGGTTGTATGTTGGGAGCTTTTGGGAAAGAGCACAGTTAGAAAGATATGGCATATAGAAGCAAACCGGATGGACATCATGAAAATGATCTGAGAGGTTCAGAGTAGAAGAAGTTCAGGAGCAAAAAATAAATAAAACATATATATATATATATATATATATATATATATATATATATATATATATATATATATATATATATGTATAATAGAATTATTGTAAAATTAACTCTGTCCATAAGGTGTAGATAGTAAGTATAGACCGGAAGTAGAGGCCTGGGCATTGTTGTTCACTAATTTACTCCAAGTAGGGAAAGGATGGTGGGGTTGAAAAGTAATAAAGGGGAGTATATATATAAAAAATAAAATACAAATAAAAATAACAGTAAAAAACATGGGGGATTGGAAGTGACGCAGACAATGACATTGATAGAAGATACAATCTATCTGCAATATTAAGCTGATCCATTCCCCCCCCCCCCCACCCCCCCCAAAAAAAAAAAAAAAAAAAAAAGTTCAGGAGTAAACAATTGCTTAACAAGTCACATAATAAGTGAATGGCTACTTCATCTCTGTACCCCACACATGCCACACATCTGTAAGGTCCCTCAGTCGAGCAGTGAATTTCAAACACAGATTCAACCACAAAGACCAGGGAGGTTTTCCAATGCCTCGCAAAGAAGGGAACCTATTGGTAGATTGGTAAAAAAAACCCGGATAGGGGCGTGTTCTCTCCACTGTCATATCACCTTCACAGTTAGAGCTGACTGTATACTATAGAACGTATTCACCGTACTGAAACGATTGCACTGAGGACCACGTGACTCAACACACAGAAACAAGGCAGACCAGGTGTGATTAAACCACCAAACATGTTTGCAGATGAAGGGACAATGTACATTTTACATTTACATTTAAACATTTTAGTCATTTAGCAGACGCTCTTATCCATAGCGATTTACAGTTAGTTAATTCATCTTAAGATAGCTAGGTGAGACAACCACATATCACAGTCGTAGTAAGTACATTTTTCCTCAATAAAGAAGTTATCAGCAAAGTCAGTGCTAGTAGAAAAAGACAAGTGCAAGTACTCTAAATTATGTAAATGTAAATGTACTCTACAGATGTTGTTGAGCATGAACCTGCAGGAGCGAGCAGTTCCGTCTTGTCAAGGTTGAGCTTGAGGTGGTGGACTGACATCCAAGCAAAGATATCTGCCAGGCATGCAGCGATGCGTGTCGCCACCTGGGTGTCAGAAAGGGGGAATGAGAAAAGTAGTTGAGTGTCATCTGCATAGCAATGATAGGAGAGACCATGAGAGTATATGACGGAGCTGAGTGACTTGGTGTATAGAGAAAAAAGGAGAGGGCCTAGAACCGAGCCCTGGGGGACACCAGTAGTGAGAGGACGTGGTGCAGACACAGATCCTCTCCACGTCACCTGGTAGGAGCGACCTGCCAGGTAGGATGCAATCCAGGAGTGTGCAGAGCCTGAGATGCCCAGCCCTGAGAGGGTGGAAAGGAGGATCTGATGGTTCCCAGTGTTGAAGGCATCGGCTAGATCTAAGAGGATGAGAACAAATCGGAGAGAGTCAGCTTTGGCAGAGCGGAGAGCTTCCGTGACACAGAGGAGAGCAGTGTCAGTTGAGTGACCCATCTTGAAGCCTGACTGGTTAGGGTCAAGAAGATCTTTCTGAGAGAGATAACAAGAGAGTTGTCCAGAGACAGCACACTCAAGTGTTTTGTAAAGAAAAGAAAGAAGGGTCCGGTCTGTAGTTTTTGACATAGGGGTCGGTTTCTTTAGGAGGGGAGCAACTCTGGCCATCTTGAAGTCCGAAGGGTCGAGCCGGCTGGGAGGAAAGGGGACAGTGAGAGTCAAAGGAGGCGGAAAGGGAGGAGAGTAGGGTCGAAGAGGCAGAGTCAAGAGACAGGAGCGAGAAGGATTTAGCAGAACGGAGAGATGATAGGATAGAAGAGGAGAGAATTGTGGGAGAGAGAGAGTGAAGATTGCAACGGGGCATGGCCATCTGGGTAGGGGCTGAGTGGGTAAGGTTGGAGAAGAGTGTAAAAAGAAACAAAGTAGTGATCAGAGACCTAGAGGGGGGTTGCAGTGAGATTAGTAGGTGAACAGCCTTTAGTAAAGATGAGGTCAAGTGTATTGCCTGACTTGTGAGTGGGAGGGGACTGGGAAAGGGTGAGGTCAAAAGAGGCAAGGAGGGGAAAGAAATGAGTTGAAGTCAGGTGTTGGGAGATTGAAGTCGTCCAGTACGATGAGTGGTGAGGCGTCTTCAGGAAATTAGCTTATCAAGGTGTCAAGCTCATTGGTCACCTGGTTGGCAATAGATGACAACAATGTTAAGCTTTAGTGGACAAGTGACAGTGACAGCATAGAATTCAGATCAAATCAAATCAAATCAAATTTTATTGGTCACATGCGCCGAATACAACAGGTGCAGACATTACAGTGAAATGCTTACTTACAGCCCTTAACCAACAGTGCATTTATTTTAAACAAAAAAGTAAGAATAAAACAACAACAAAAAAGTGTTGAGAAAAAAAGAGCAGAAGTAAAAATAAAGTGACAGTAGGGAGGCTATATATACAATAGAATAAAGTGACAGTAGGGAGGCTATATATACAGGGGGGTACCGTTGCATAGTCAATGTGCGGGGGCACCAGCTAGTTGAGGTAGTTGAGGTAATATGTACATGTGGGTAGAGTTAAAGTGACTATGCATAAATACTTAACAGAGTAGCAGCAGCGTAAAAAGTATGGGGTGGGGGGGCAGTGCAAATAGTCCGGGTAGCCATGATTAGCTGTTCAGGAGTCTTATGGCTTGGGGGTAGAAGCTGTTGAGAAGTCTTTTGGACCTAGACTTGGCACTCCGGTACCGCTTGCCGTGCGGTAGCAGAGAGAACAGTCTATGACTAGGGTGACTGGAGTCTTTGACAATTTTGAGGGCCTTCCTCTGACACCGCCTGGTATAGAGGTCCTGGATGGCAGGGAGCTTTGCCCCTGTGATGTACTGGGCCGTACGCACTACCCTCTGTAGTGCCTTGCGGTCAGAGGCCAAGCAGTTGCCATACCAGGTGGTGATGCAACCAGTCAGGATGCTCTCGATGGTGCAGCTGTAGAATTTTTTGAGGATCTGAGGACCCATGCCAAATCTTTTTAGTCTCCTGAGGGGGAATAGGCTTTGTCGTGCCCTCTTCACGACTGTCTTGGTGTGTTTGGACCATGATAGTTCGTTGGTGATGTGGACACCAAGGAACTTGAAGCTCTCAACCTGTTCCACTACAGCCCCGTCGATGAGAATGGGGGCGTGCTCAGTCCTCTTTTTTTTCCTGTAGTCCACAATCATCTCCTTTGTCTTGGTCACGTTGAGGGAGAGGTTGTTGTCCTGGCACCTACGTGAGAATGCTATTCATTGACTACAGCTCAGCATTCAACACCATAGTGCCCTCAAAGCTCATCACTAAGCTAAGGATCCTGGGACTAAACACCTCCCTCTGCAACTGGATCCTGGACTTCCTGACGGGCCGCCCCCAGGTGGTAAGGGTAGGTAACAACACATCTGCCACACTGATCCTCAACACGGGGGCCCCTCAGGGGTGCGTGCTCAGTCCCCTCCTGTACTCTCTGTTCACCCATGACTGCATGGCCAGGCACGACTCCAACACCTGTCCAGGTGGGAAAGGGCAGTGTGGAGTGCGATAGAGATTGCATCATCTGTGGATCTGTTGGGGCGGTATGCAAATTGGAGTGGGTCTAGGGTTTCTGGGATTATGCTGTTGATGTGAGCCATGACCAGTCTTTCAAAGCACTTCATGGCTACAGACGTCAGTGCCACGGGTCGGTAGTCATTTAGGCAGGTTATCTTAGAGTTCTTGGGCACGGGGACTATGGTGGTCTGCTTGAAACATGTTGGTATTACAGACTCAGTCAGGGACATGTTGAAAATGTCAGTGAAGACACTTGCCAGTTGGTCAGCACATGCTCGGAGTACACGTCCTGGTAATCCGTCTGGCCCTGCGGCCTTGTGAATGTTGACCTGCTTAAAAGTCTTACTCACATCGGCTACGGAGAGCGTGATCACATAGTCGTCCGGAACAGCTGGTGCTCTCATGCATGCTTCAGTGTTGCTTGCCTCGAAGCGAGCATAGAAGTGGTTTAGCTCGTCTGGTAGGCTTGTGTCACTGGGCAGCTCGCGGCTGTGCTTCCCTTTGTAGTCTGTAATAGTTTTCAAGCCCTGCCACATCCGACGAGCGTCAGAGCCAGTGTAGTATGATGAGGGGATCAGCAGGTGAGAGAGGGGGAAAAGAGATAATCTCCATTTATGAAGAAATTCATAGCCCTGTGCCACAACCGCGATGACCAGATGCTCTCGGATTATGAAAGAACACATAGTCAGATGACGAGACAGCCGCTGGAATAGCAGTGTTCTCTAGGGTATAGTACATCTGCTGGAGTAGCAGTGTTCTCTGGTGTATAGTACATATAAACTCAGCAAAAAAAGAAACGTCCTCTCACTGTCAACTGCGTTTATTTTCAGCAAACTTAACATCTGTAAATATTTGTATGAACATAACAAGATTCAACAACTGAGACATAAACTGAACAAGTTCCACAGACATGTGACTAACAGAAATTGAATAATGTGTCCCTGAACAAAATCAAACGTTACAGTCAGTATCTGGTATGGCCACCAGCTGCATTAAGTACTGCAGTGCATCTCCTCCTCATGGACTGCACAAGATTTGCCAGTTCTTGCTGTGAGATGTTACCCCACTCTTCCACCAAGGCACCTACAAGTTCCCGGACATTTCTGGGGGGAATGGCCCTAGCCCTCACCCACCGATCCAACAGGTCCCAGACTTGCTCAATGGGATTGAGATCCGGGCTCTTCGCTGGCTATGGCAGAACACTGACATTCCTGTCTTGCAGGAAATCACACACAGAACGAGCAGTATGGCTGGTGGCATTGTCATGCTGGAGGGTCATGTCAGGATGAACCTGCAGGAAGGGTACCACATGAGGGAGGAGGATGTCTTCCCTGTAACGCACAGCGTTGAGATTGCCTGCAATGACAACAAGCTCAGTTCGATGATGCAGTGACACACCGCCCCAGACCATGACGGACCCTCCACCTCCAAATCGATCCCGCTCCAGAGTACGTAAAAATGTATGCACACATGACTGTAAGTCGCTTTGGATAAAAGCGTCTGCTAAATGGCATATTATTATTATTATTACAGGCCTCGGTGTAACGCTCATTCCTTCGACGATAAACGTGAATCCGACCATCACCCCTGGTAAGACAAAACCGTGACTCGTCAGTGAAGAGGACTTTTGACAGTCCTGTCTGGTCCAGCGATGGTGGGTTTGTGCCCATAGGCGACGTTGTTGCCGGTGATGTCTGGTGAGGACCTGCCTTACAACAGGCCTACAAGCCCTCAGTCCAGCCTCTCTCAGCCTATTGCGGACAGTCTGAGCACTGATGGAGGGATTGTGTGTTCCTGGTGTAACTCGGGCAGTTGTTGTTGCCATCCTGTACCTGTCCCGCAGGTGTGATATTCAGATGTACCGATCCTGTGCAGGTGTTGTTACACGTGGTCTGCCACTGCGAGGACGATCAGCTGTCCGTCCTGTCTCCCTGTAGCGCTGTCTTAGGCGTCTCACAGTACGGACATGGCAATTTATTGCCCTGGCCACATCTGCAGTCCTCATGCCTCTTTGCAGCATGCCTAAGGCACGTTCACGCAGATGAGCAGGGACCCTGGGCATCTTTCTTTTGGTGTTTTTCAGAGTCAGTAGAAAGGCCTCTTTAGTGTCCTAAGTTTTCATAACTGTGACCTTAATTGCCTACCGTCTGTAAGCTGTTAGTGTCTTAATGACCGTTCCACAGGTGCATGTTCATTACAGTTTTTCTCAATTGTTTACACACAAATACTGGTACTTGAGACACAATGACCACAACATGTAACTCATGCACCAACCCCCTGAACCAATTCTGCTAAACTACAAGCACAATTCCTGCTTTACACTCAAATTGCAGTTCTACAACACACTTTTTTCAAAACACTACACACAAGTCTTTGCATTTGGCACAATTTTCATGCAGAAAATCTCTTGTTTTCACAATGAACACACTGCCATTCAAATATGCACACTGACTCATGACATGGGCAAACACCCGTCACACATTTTTACAATTAGCAATCAGAGCTTTAGCATAAAAGGGCAACAGGTGAGCTCTTCTGTTTTGGAGCAATGGATGCCAACATTGGAAACAGAGGCAGAGCCAGAGGAGTGAGAGTAAGAGGAGGAGGACGGGGAGGACAAGGACGAGGAAGGCCAAGGACCGTAATCTCTGATGAGATCCAAGCCACTTTGGTTGATCATGTGGTCAACCATGGTCTAACAATGAGGGAGGCTGGGCAAAGAGTACAGCCAAATTTGAGCAGGTACACTGTAGCATCCATCATCCGGACATTCCGAAATGAGAATAGGTAAGAAATCTACTCTCACTAGAAAATTGCAGTACTGCATATCAATACAGTACTCAATGAGTACAGTAGTACAATATTGCCTGTGGACTGTTCTGTAGGACTGTAAAAATAAAGTATGTTTCAAGTATTTGGGAAATGTATTTCTACTTTGTATTTACAGCATTTTACTATTTGTTTGGCAGAACTGAAAGATTACCAACACAAGGTGGTCGGGAATGTGTTCTGTCTCCTGAACAGGAAACTGAAATCATGAACATGGTCCTAGAAAATAACGCCATAACATTACGGCAAATACAAAGAAAAAGAATAGAAAACAATGAGATATTTCAAAAATATTGATAGGGTAAGCTTATCAACACTGGACCGTGTCTTGCGCAGAAATAATCTTAGGATGAAGCAGGTCTACAGGGTGCCATTTGAACGCAATTCAGAAAGAGTCAAAGAATTGCGATATAACTATGTGCAAGTGAGTCCTATACAATCCCACAATTGATGCATACTCTCAACACTGTATAAATTATACATATTTCAGTATTGTAATCATAATGATTGTGCTTCACAATAGTGACCACTCCATGTCTATATCTGATATTGTCATGTGTTTCAGAGAGTCCTTGAGCTAGAGGTGGCTGCAGTGGAGCACCAGTTCATCTTCATTGATGAGGTTGGATTCAACCTCACAAAAAGACGAAAGAGGGGAAGGAATATCATCGGCCAGCGTGCCATTGTTCAAGTCCCTGGCCAGCGCGGAGGGAACATCACAATGTGTGTAGCGATTACCCACCACGGCGTCATCCATCACCATGCTACCCTTGGCCCCTACAACACCGCCCATCTGATCACATTCCTGGACACCCTACACAACACACTCATTCCTCCAGATCAGGTAGATGGCCCAGAGCAGCTCAGGTACGTTGTCATTTTATTTAATTTTTTTACTGTAACTGTATACATTAAATTCTTCTGTTTTGTATGTAGACCACTGTATGTGCAACTTTGTGTTGGTTGGGAATGGGATGTACACTGTGTACATTGTTTTTGTGGGAAAATAATATTCTCAAATATTTTACAACACACTTATGTATGTACTGTCTGTAGTAATGGCAACACTGAACCAAAAAAAGGCCTAAGTCATTATGATGAATGGAGAAGAAGTGTTTTCCATTCATCATAGTGTTTTACATTGAGCACATCAGTGTTCAACTGGTTCTTATAAATGTATATTCATATGATGGTTTGTGTGTATCATTTGAAAACAAAATACAATTTTGATAAGAAATAACATTGTTTTGAATGTAAAGTTTCATTTTGCTGGTGAATTGAGGGGTTTTTGCCCATTGTGTGTGTGTTTTTTGATTTGTGTGTAGAGTATGAGGCATGCTTTCAGAAAATGTGTGTAAACAATCGAGAAAAACTGTAATTGTTTATGGTTCATTGAACAAGCATGGGAAACAGTGTTCTGTGAAGTTATTTGGATTTTTACGAATTATCTTTGAAAGACAGGGTCCTGAAAAAGGGACGTTTCTTTTTTTACTGAGTTTAGTATATATACATCCCCATGCTATGGCAACAATGTTGTCCTGGCCTGATACAGATTCTCATAAAGTCTAGACTCAAACCAAACTAAACTATCAGAAAAGTCATAATTATAACAATGGCCAAGATATTCATATGCACTTAAGCACATTCATAAAGTGACATACGTCTTGTTTAATGGCAGTCATACAACAACACCCCTACTGGATAAGATACTCTTGGGACAATTTTTTTTTTATCCAGGACTATAGGCTTAATCTGGGTCCAGGAAACCAGACCCTAAGATTAACTGTAACACTGCATTAATGAGTCCAATATCCCTTATCCTCTCAGCCTTATAGCTGTCATCCCATTGGTATTAATACATGACTAGAGGCTTCTGACTGTCAGAGGAGGTCCAGTCAGCTTCACAGCCACTCTGCCACTGCATGGGTAAACACTACAGCCAGACAGCTGAATCAATGCCTATTGGCCAGCCAGACAGTTGAGTCAAAGCCAATTGGCCAGACAGCCAGCAGGCATGAATGCCCCGCCCACAGCGAATGAATGCCACCCGAACCACACATCACCAGTCAAACCAGTCTGGTAGGGGGCAGTAGGCTGAGGCTGAGAGTGTCAAGGGGAGGGCAGGGGAGGGAGGACATGAGAGCGCTGTCTGAAGGGATTAATGCTCTTTAATGTACAGTGGAATCAGAGCCAGCCAGACACACACTGTAAACCCCTAGTAATGACTAATACAAGGCTATTATTCAGCCCCTGTCTGTCACCCAGACATTACAGAGTTACCACATACTGTGCAGCCCTGACCTTTTAACAGTAGCTTATTTTATAAAATGTGAGACAAGGCGTCTGTCATATCGGCTAATAAGCAAGGTCTTGTTTTATTTATAGCTTTGCTTGAGGATAAAATCTCAAGCTTTAAAGAGGTGTTAACAGTGGGGGAAACAGAAAGCATCAAGTTAAAGCTAGTGGAGTGAGTTAAACTTTTTTATAGGTGCTGGGTTCCCCTGGATTGCCATGTTCTCTGGGCATGCTCAGTTAGACAAAGCCAGTGGTAGAAATCCCCAAACAGACAGAGGTTTACAGACAGTTTAATCTGCCCTACCTGCTCTACCTACTTTCTGACAGAGAGTCCACTGGCTTACCAAAATCCCAAAATATTGAATGCCACTTTTAAAGACTTGTTTCAATAACGAAAATGGACACACACTACAGGAATTATGGATTTCATCACTTTATATGACAGAAATGACAGTGTTAAGCTATATTTAGGAACACTCCAACATAAGCATGCAATTCTCTAGATGGATTGATTAACAATTCCTATCACCATGTAGGAATTCAGACTTTTCAAATACTAATGGAAATCACCCCTAGAGATTTAAACAGTGAAGCAGACACACATTGACAAAATAAAATGTGGGTCCAGGAATTGCTCTGCATGTGATAAACTTCTGAGGAGAGCTGTCCATCAAAGGTGACTCCCACGTAACACACTCCCTCAGCGGGATGGAGTTCATTCATAAAGCTCCTGAGTTACACAGATGTTTTCTACTGTAGAATCTGGCAAACACAAATGGACATTATCTCTCTCTCTCTCTCTCTCTCTCTCTCTCTCTCTCTCTCTCTCTCTCTCTCTCTCTCTCTCTCTCTCTCTCTCTCTCTCTCTCTCTCTCTCTCTCTCTCTCTCTCTCTCTCTCTCTCTCTCTCTCTCTCTCTCTCTCTCTCTCTCTCTCTCTCTCTCTCTCTCTCTCTCTCTCTCTCTCTCTCTCTCTCTCTCTCTCTCTCTCTCTCTCTCTCCTGGTAGACACTAAGGGTTGAGTGAGTCCATGACAACAGAGGGCCAAATCACAGCCCAAGCACATTTTTTTCTTTTTTGAAGGAATCCATCTTAGCTGTCCCACATCCTCATAACAGTTGGACGAGAGAGAAGAGGAGGGATACACGGCGGAATGTGTTGTTACTGGAAAGTTCACTGTGCATGGTGTGCATGGTGCGTATGCTTTGGGACACTGGGTGAGTGTGTGTCAATGGGATGTTGCTTTAGAGGGGTCCAGGCATCTCTCAGCCCTTGGCTAAGCTCCACACACTGATGTCACCTCTTGGCAAGACTTTGTGACCTTTGGACCTGATCAGCGGTTCCATCGCAGGCAACCAATGAGCTCGCAGGGATTTGACCAGGGGTGGTGATGTCATACAGTAGGGAATGCAAACAAGTGGAGAGAGTGGAGGGGGTGGGGGGGGGGGGCAATGCAGGCAATGCAAACATCCAGCCAGCTGTGACTGTGTTGATTTTTCACAGGTTAAGTGTGTGTTTTGGCCAGTTGGTGTGTGAATATGTTTGTTTGTGTGAACATTTAACAAGTCCACTACCTTATTTGTTCTATATCCATTGTATTCTTATCCTGTCCTGTTTTGTGATGGACAATGTGTAACTCTTTACCCTTTCAGTTCACTTTATGTCAACAGTGCCTACACAATACCATAAAGACTTTCGGATGAGATAAGACAAGATTATAGTAAAGCAGGTCTCCCTTGGCTCCTTCGTCACAGTTTTTAAAAATGAAGCAACCACACGCCAAAATACCAAGAATTTCACAAGAGGAGCAACCAAAATGCTTACTAATGATAACTTCACAAGACGGGCAACTCAAGTGTTGGGTATTTTCTTCCTCTTCTGTTTTTAGCTTTGTAGAATGTGTCACTTCCTGTCTCTCTTGCCCATGTTACTACACACACTGCAGTGACTCATCCCCCCAGCACTCATGAGAAGCAGCAGATTCACTGTGTTAAGGGCTGCGGTTGACTACTCTATGTGAAACACCTATAATGTCAGAGGTTGAGTGACTGATGTAGGTTGTAGGAGAGTTATGATAAAGATAAGATAGTTTGCCGCTGTTGTTTATACCCGGATAGTATCAGAGCCTGTCATTCTGTGCTTCACACACTCAGTGAAGTAGCTCTCGTATTTCACTGTTTATTTTATGCCCCATTTACTTCTCATCCAGCCCTTGACATCCTCTCTGCAGGGCAATTGGTGAATTACAGACAAAATAGGTAGAGATGGTGTGAAAGATGCCTCTATAAATGCTGTGCTAATGAACAGACACAGCAGATACAAACAGACACACAGAGGAGGACAGACTGAGGTTAGGGAAATACCTACAGTACCTGAGAGGGAAACCCCTACTCCAGGAAACATATATGACATGACATGCTGGTCTGACACATGAACTACTACAGCAGGTATGACAACCTCCTCTCAGGGGCAAATCCTGTCCTGAGCTTTCTCTTGAAGTAGGATACCAAGGCATGTGCTCTGTTTGTGAATGATATTCTCTCACAAAAAAAACAACTCCACTGCCTTACAGCATAATATTTAGATACTGTAAATGGATTACTAAGTCTGCATGCCCCCATCCACATACAGTACATTTGGCCCTTTCACAAAATGGAATATTCAAATTACTCTGTCAAGTCACTATGGCTTGAACCTAACAGTTCACTCATTAACTTGATAAACCCACACATTAAAGAATTGGCCCTTTATAGTGGAGCATGATCAACTTTCATGGCCATAAAAACATTTAGGTGCGATAGAGAGGGTTCAGCGCCCCCAGGGTTTATACAGTTATACAGGCCTGAAGAAGCTGCATGGGGTCACAGGAGTAGAGAGCGAGAGAGAAGGAAAGAAGAAAGAGAGAGACAAAGAGAGAATGAGGAAGAGAGAGGAGAGAACAGAGAGAATGAGAGAAATGGAGAGAGAGAGAGAGATTTAAAAAAAAAAAAACAGGGAGGTCAGCATGTGACCAGGGAAAGTAGAAGCTCCTGAGGTCATTGTCCTCACAGGGGTTCCCTCTGCACTACAAATTAGACCATTTGATAACCTAAAAAAGGGAGGAGAGAGAGCAAGAGAGAGGGAGGAAGATAGCTAACCAAAAGCAAAAGCAGAAGTATAGCTAGTTGTGGGGAAATTCCCCTTTGCCATTTAATAAGATTACACATATTTCCTAATTCAAAGCTTTCCAATAGGACTTTTGCATGGTTGCTTTATGATGTCACACAAAAGCATCTAGTTATGAGCACACGTCCACAAAAAAGTGTAAACATTTGAACTCATTAAACTTATGAGGCCTATCAAATTTGGACAGTGTGGGCTTTATTATGTATGTTCATTAATCACGTCATGCTGCATCAGTTAAATTTAAAGAATTGTTCTCCACCTAACTCTGGAATTCAAAGACTGGCTCTTTTTCTCTCTCAAGGTTTAATGGCTTATTAGTTAGCGGCCCACAATAAATGTCTATATAGGGACTGTAACCCTGATTTAATGGCCATGTAAACCATCACAAAGTTAGAGAATGGCTCCTTCATAGATTCTTTCAATAGCCCCACACAGGTCCTCGATTAGGACTCTACACGTCGTGGGGAAAATGCATGCCAGTGTAGGCAGCACCAGGCAACTGAAATAAATATTTAAAATATCATAAACTTTTTATTTGGGCTTATAAAGACACAGACTTCCTGTTTTTCTTTCACCTCTTGCCAACCTCAGGGATACATAAGCCAAGGAGGGCTCTCTCAGTGTGTTCAAAACGCTAACAATCATTAGGATGATCAGAGTGGCAGTAAACCCATCTGTTTTTATAACCTACAGTGCATTCGGAAAGTATTCAGACCCCTTCCCCTTTTCCACATTTTGTTGCGTTATTCTAAAATTCATTAAACACAATACCCCATAATGACAAAGCAAAAAAAAGTTTTTGTTATACATTTTAGCAAATTTATAACAAATAAACACAGAAATACCTTATTTACATAAGTATTCAGACCCTTTGCTATGAGACTCAAAATGGAGCTCATGTGCATCCTGTTTACATTGATCATCCTTGAGATGTTTCTAAAACTTGATTGGAGTCCACCTGTGGTAAATTAAATTGATTGGACAAGATTTGGAAAGGCACCAACCTGTCTATATAAGGTCCCACAGTTGACAGTGCATGTCAGAGCAATAACCATGCCATGAGGTCGAAGGAATTGTCCGTAGAGCTCCGAGACAGGATTATGTCGATGCATAGATCTGGGGGAGGGTACCAAACATTTTTCTGCAAGAACACAGTGGCCTCCATTATTAAATGGAAGAAGTTTGGAACCACCAAGACTCTTCCTAGAGCTGGCCGCCCGGCCAAACTGAGCAATCGGGGAAGAAGGGCCTTGGTCAAGGAGGTAACCAAGAACCTGATGGTCACTCTGACAGAGCTCCAGAGTTCCTCTGTGGTAATGTGAGAACCTTCCAGAAGGACAACCATCTCTGCAGCATTCCACCAATCAGGCCTTTATGGTAGAGTGGCCAGACGGAAGCCACTCCTCAGTAAAAGGCACATGACAGCCCGCTTGAAGTTTGCCAAAAGGCAACGTATATAACCACCTCCAGGATCACAAACAAGGACTTCAGTTATGGTACAAGCCCTTTGCTGGCAGGAGGAGTCGTGCCTCCATACACATACAGTAGACAGTTTAGCCTTTCCCTATCCTCTTCACTGAAGTGAATCCTCCTCATGGAGCTGTGGACTAAACATATTCCAATAAAAAAGGGCAATAGACACAGTTCTCTCAGCAGGGAAGTACCCCTCTCTGGGTCCAGTGATTGGGCTCATGCTGCTTAGTCCCCGGCCCCATACCACCAAGGCCTCTGCTCTCCACTGCTCTGTGCTGTCTCTGCTCTCCACTCCCTCAGGAAAGTGGGGACAGTGGGCGTTCAATCTAATCACAATTTAAACAGCAGGATTTCCCTCCCACCACCCCCACCACCAATACCATTATCAAGCTTTTCCCTACTTATTTTATTCTCTCTGTGTGCATGGACAATTGCTTTGAGAGGCGCCAGCTTGCATGAGCAACACAAAGTAGAAAAAATAATGTTTTGCAAGGTCTAATCCAGGGAACTTGAAAAGAGGGTCTACTGCTTTTTTCTCTCTGTCCATCAGACAGCCTGCTCCTTGATGAAAATGTCCCGCTGGATGAGGGCATTAGACGCCCTGTTCTAATCCCGTGTAATTTCCCACAATCCCCTTTGCCTGTGTCCTGCCAAGGAGGCCTTGGGCCGTCCTGCTGTGCCCCGACTGCTGGGCTTGGCGTTCCAGGCATGGCGTTTTAGTCGTTACTATAAACACTAGACATGTATACAGTAGGCAGTGGTGTTGTGGTGTAGTCATTACTAGAATCAGGAGTGTTGTTGGTTGTGAATTGTTGCTTTCATGGCTGTACTGTGTGTGTGCATGTGACGTGTGTGTGTGTGTTTGTGCCTGCACGCGTGTCTGTGTACGTTGTCCATCATAATCCAGCGCAATCTCCTGCTTATGTAAAATGCTTGATTATCATCTTTTTATCAGGAGCCAAATCAGGAGGTCAGCTAGGGGAAAGGCTGAATGTCCTCCCTCCCTCATGTCTTTGGCTATTTTAGGAGCGCCTGTCCATAACCTAAATCAATGGATTAATCTATTATATATGCTTTACAGTGGGGTAAAACATGTTTTTAGGAAACTGCTAAAGAGCAGGGTGTGGATAACTGACTTATTGCATAAAAACACATTAGCTGCTTGTTAGCTCTCAATTCATCACACACAGTAGCACACGTATCAACACTAGACACTAGACTAATTTTACCGAAATGGCCCGCCTGGCGAAGGGAAGGCACCCTGTGTGAAAAATTATATGAGAAACAGTGACATACACTCTGAACACAGGAGGTTGGTCGCACCTTAATTGGGGAGGATGGGCTCGTGGTAATGGCTGGAGGGGAATAGGTGGAATAGTATCAACACATGGTTTGATGCCATTCCATTCGCTCAGTTCCAGACATTATTATGAGCCGTTCTCCCCTCAGCAGCCTCTACTGACTGAATGACCTAAAATTATGAATCCCATATTGGTCTTTCACAGTCAGGCCAACCCAAGCTGTACTGTGTAGTAGGCTAATAGTAGGACTACTATTGAAACAGATAAATGAGGCTGTCAACAATCAGAAATTCACATGCAGGTTTCAGAATTGTATAATTTTTTTCAGGTTTTTGTCCTCAAAGTCACACTTTTTTAATAGAAAAACAACAACATTGATGTTCTAAATCCATAACAATGCTTAACTTTGATGCATACGATCACATATGTGTGATCATTGTTGAGTGTTCCCTGCAGCGTACCATCGCAAATATGTGATTGGAAGAGTAGCAACAGAACGTATGATGCAACAAACGCGTCTAAACAGCATTGTTGTCTGAAAAGCATCTAAACAATGTTTTGTACTGATGGGAAATAAAGGTCTTCACAACTTTATTCCTCAATTTCACTTTTTATTGTAAAAATGAATTGCAAACTTCATCTTCCAAGCATCACATGGAACACATCCACAGCCACTCATTCCATAAACCAGTCTAAATAACAGGTTGCGCTGACAAAAAAACAAAACATAAGTTAGCGACCTAACAGCTAGAATTGTTTACAATGTACCACATCTCTGGTGAGCACAAGGGAAAAATGTAATATTGTTTAGAAAATAAATGCGTGTCAGCTAAGCTAACAGCAGCTACAATTTTTATGATGGCAGCCATGTTTGTTTATGTTTGACAAGCGAAAGCTCCCTAATCCCAGAATGCCATTCACTATAAGACGCAAATAAACAAAGTAAAAGATGGCTGCGCCCATTGCCCGAAATATATTAACTTACTTTAGCCACTTTTCAACATCTTACAAATCTTTGATGTACTTGTTACAGTGTATACAAGAACCGGAGCACATGACTTGACAAGTCATTTAAAATTTTGGACAAATCACAAAGCAAATAAAATGTTATCACCTCACAGATCATCACCCCAAATACAAGTCTACTGCCTAGCCTAACCGTAGCGTGAAAGCTTAATAGGGTTGCCAGAATTGAAGGAAACCATTTTAGGGGGGTTTGTGGGGGGGTCATTTCATTTGTGGGGGAAGTCCATGGGGGGTAGAAATGGGGGAAGTTATCATGGGGGGATATGATGCAGGAAATATTACTATGTTGGGGGATTTATCAATAAATAGGGGGGAAACACAGGAGATGTTTATAAGCTAAATACAAATAAACCCACTGGAAAGGGGAGTCTGAGCTGGCAACCCTGAGTAAAAATAGTTACAATCTAAGTCAGTCGAATGAACTAACATTTGACAGACGTTTTGGTCTGACAGATGTTTACGTGACAACCAGAATGCATTGTATGATGTCAACAAACATGGCGCCACACATAGCTGGCATTTAGCTTAGCATTCGCTCATCATAATCAGTACAACCTTACACATCATATATACATTCTAAAATTGATTAAATTGTTTTTTCCCCTCATCAATCTACACACAATACCCCATAATGACAAAGCAAAAACAAATGTTTATACATTTTTGCAAATGTATCAAGTAAACAACAACTGAAATATCACATTTACATAAGTATTCAGACCCTTTACTCAGTACTTTGTTGAACCTTTGGCAGCAACTACAGCCTTGCGTCGTCTTGGGTATGACGCTACAAGCTTGGCACTCCTGTATTTGGGGAGTTTCTCCCATTCTTCTCTGCAGATCCTCTCAAGCTCTGTCAGGTTGGCTGGGGAGCGTCGCTACACAGCTGTTTTCAGGTCTCTCCAGAGATGTTAGATCGGGTTCAAGTCCGGGCTCTGGCTGGGCCACTCAAGGACATTCAGGGACTTGTCCCGAAGCCACTCCTGCATTGTCTTGGCTGTGTGCTTAGGGTCGTTGTCCTGTTGGAAGGTGAACCTTCGCCCCAGTCTGAGGTCCTGAGCACTCTGGATCAGGTTTTTATCATGGATATCTCTGGACTTTGCTCCTTTCATCTTTCCCTCGATCCTGACTACTCTCCCAGTCCCTACCGCTGAAAAACATCCCCACAGCATGATGCTGACACCACCATGCTTCACCATAGGGATGGTGCCAGGTTTCCTCCAGACGTGACGCTTGGCATTCAGGCCAAAGAGTTCAATCTTGGTTTCATCAGACTAGAGAATCTTGTTTCTCATGGTCTGTGTCACACCCGGGCTCTGGGACTCTATATGTTGAGCCAGGGTGTGGTCATTCTATGTGTCGTATTTCTATGTCGGGAGTTCTAGTTGTGCTGTTTCTATGTTGGCCAGAGTGACTCCCAATCAGAGGCAACGAGTGTCAGCTGTGGCTGGTTGTCTCTGATTGGGAACCATATTTAGACAGGCTGTTTCCCACAGTGGTGGTGGGATCTTCTGTCACGATCGTCGTATGGAGTAGACCAATGCGCAGCGTTAGTTGCGAACATACTTCTTTATTAAGTGAAAGCACGAACAAAACAAGAAAACGATAACGTGACAGTCAACGGTCAAACACAAACCAACTCGAACAAGATCCCACAAAACACAAAGGGCAAACAGACAGTTTAAATATGGCTCCCAATCAGAGACAACCAGCCACAGCTGACACTCGTTGCCTCTGATTGGGAGTCACTCTGGCCAACATAGAAACAGCACAACTAGAACTCCCGACATAGAAATACGACACATAGAATGACCACACCCTGGCTCAACATATAGAGTCCCAGAGCCCGGGTGTGACAGTCTGAGAGTCTTTAGGTGCCTTTTGTCAAACTCCAAGTGGGCTGTCATGTGCCTTTTACTGAGGAGTGGCTTCCGTCTGGCCACTCTACCATAAAGGCCTGATTGGTGGAGTGCTGCAGAGATAGTTGTCCTTCTGGAAAGTTCTCCCATCTCCACAGAGGAACTCTGGAGCTCTGTCAGAGTGACCATCAGGTTCTTGGTCACATGGGTGGCCAGCTCTAGGAAGAGTCTTGGTGGTTCCAAACTTCTTCCATTTAAGAATGATGGAGGCCACTGTGTTCTTGGGGACCTTTAATGCTGCAGAAATGTTTTGGTACCCTTCCCCAGATCTGTGCCTCGACACAATCCTGTCTTGGAGCTCTACGGACAATTCCTTCGACCTCATGGCTTGGTTTTTGCTCTGACAACTGTGGGACCTTATATAGACAGGTGTGTGCCTTTCCAAATCATGTCCAATCAATTGAATTTACCACAGGTGGAATCCAATCGAGTTGTAGAAACATCTCAAGGATGATCAATAGAAACAGGATGCACCTGAGCTCAATTTCGAGTCTCATAGCAAAGGGTCTGAATACGTTTTTTTTGTTTTTTATTGTATACATTTGAAAAAAATTCTCAAAACCTGTTTTGCCTTTGTCATTATGGGGTAGTTTGTGTAGATTGATGAGGCAAAAAAAAATCTGAATGCATCGTGAAGATTAACAAGTGAGTATACGCAATGCCCGCTGAAAAATAAGTGGGTATAAGACGTATACCCTCCACTACACCACTGACAGTAGATTATTATTACATCAATTAGCTAATACTCTAATTACTCCCTTCTACTGTAGACGATAACCTTACTAACCCCTTGCCTTGCCATATTCCCTGCTGCTACCGTCTGAGAGTGGAGAGACATGGAAGCTGCACAAGTGTTTGTTTACCCTCTCACATTAAGAGCTGTTAAACACGTGTGACTCTTACGAGAAGACACTTCTGTGTGTGTGTGTATGTGTGTGTGTTTGTGCATGTGTGTGTGTGTTGCATGTCAGTACGTGTCTGGTCCAAATGTTCATATATATATTTTAATATTTCATGTACAGGTATGTGTTGTCCACGTTTGTTTGCATGTCTGGATACAGTATGTCAGGTCAACATTTGTGCATGCATACCTGTCTACAAGCTGACCTGCATGTTGTGAAAGGTCCACATAGGTGTGCGTGTGTTTGCCTGTATGTGTGCACTCATCTCTTTGTCGCCTGGGTAAGTTCTGAAAGTCAGCTTTGAGTCTGGCAGCGACACCTCGCCTTGCTCTTTGCAGCGCCGCTCCTGTAAACACAGCCTTGGCTGCTTACCGTCACCGTCACCAAGGCTAAGAGAGGACACGGGTCAGAGATCATACACAGCTACCAATGAGTGCTCAATACAGCAGGGATGCGCACACAAAGTTGGAGCCATGCCAAGGGACCTTCACTGTAAGTGTCCAGCCCGTTATTTAAGACATAGTGTAAACAATTTATATCCGGCTGACTGCAAGAAGAACAAGAGAATGGACTACATTACCGTGGCAAGCTATGCCATATCTTTATATATCTCAGTAAAGAGTAGTCAGAAAGGGATTGACTGAAAAATGCATTTATGACTGAAGTCATTTAAATGTACTCTGATAGAGGCAGGGAAACTAGCCTTTTCAGTTAGATCTGTCTTTCTAAAATTATTTTCCCTTTTCATGGAATCCAATTTCAATTTGCGATCCAGGATAATCCACAAGTTTATATCACTGCAAGGAGGCCACGCAGTTTTAGGAGGCCTTATTCATAGCCTTCATAAAACTTCCAACCTCTGTTCAGTCTCACCATTAGATTAAGTGTAAATAAACTCCAGGAAATAGTTGAAACATCGCTGTGTTGATTTACCCATGTCCGGTCCTCCACTTCCCATGGATATGAAGTTTTAATGACAACAATAACTTAACAAACAATAATAAACTGCAGTGAACAGTTGCCAAGACAGAGTCTAAGAGAGGTTGGGATTCCCAGATTCCTACCCACTGTGCACAGACGTCAGTTCAACGTCTAGTTTTGATTTACATTTCGTTGAGTTGTCAACTAACGTGAATTCAACGTGAAATCAACAAAACATTTCACCATGTCATTGGATTTAGATAAAAAGTTTGGTGAAAAAAAATACAAAATGCCCTTACGTTGATGACACATACAGAGAAATAACACACACAGAGAAAATATTTACAAGTTGTTTTCAGGTTGTATTGTTGCTTTGCCCCGGCACAAGGGACTGTTTGGGGAAACTACAGCCTGAGATCGATTACAAGTGTTTTATGTCCAATATTGACTCAACCATAACCCGGCCATCACCACAGGCCCAGTCAATGGTGGAGTGTCTGGATGAAACACACAACAGGAAATACACTGTTACAGAAATGGCAGAAGCTTACAACAGGCAAAAAAGTTGACTCTGGAGCAAAGTTCACTGTCATCGCTTCCCCTTCTTGTCTTAAATACACTTTTCTTTATTTTGGGGAAAAGTAAGAAAGTCCAAGCTCAGCAAAAACTAAATGTGGTATTCTCGTTTCCTCTAAGAGAGATTGGCTCCACCAGAGGAGTGCGATGGGACTAGTGATACAGTTTGGCTACTGTGACTCAGCCTTACTGTAATGCAGGTTTCATGAAAAGAGTCAGCCATAGTACAGCAGTACTCCATAGACGACAGATAGACTCTCCAAATACTGTAAAAATATACAGTAGACAGAAATAAACATCTGTAAATGGAAACTTAATATTAAACCAGAGTTTCTACAATGACTTAACATCCACCTATCGCTTTCATCGAAATTATGAAGGAAGAAAACGTGGGCAATAAAACTAGTTTCATTAGGTGTCCCTCTAGATGCCTTTTCACTTACCAAACCGTTGGTGGTGTGTGTGGCTGCTTATTCGGCTGTTTCAGCAGCATTGTGGGAAGTCGTGAGAGGGAGAGAGATGTTGGGGCCAGATGTAATCATATAGCCATAACGTGTACGCCGTGACCACAAATCATTGGAAGCAGCTAGCTGAGCAATGTGACCATGGAGGGCCCGACATATGGCTCTCATTCTTTGTGGTGGTGGAGTGGGCAAATGGGGCGTGTTGGAAGGGGGGGGTCCATGGGAATTTTCTCACAGTAGGTGGTTGGAAGGACTGGCAGTGAGGTACCATAGGAACGTGACTCAGTGCATGTTTCTCTTGCCTTGGCTGACATCCCCTTCCCATCATGCATTGTTGTGGAATGTAAGATGGCGTCTCAGACGGAACGAGGCCACCAGGGGACTGTCTCTGCGGTCTGCCACAGTGGGAATGAGGAATAAACACACAGAAACATGAGCTGCCTTCATGTTTTTACTGGGAAGGCTGCTCCCTGCTTAAACAAGCAGAAACAGTCCTATAAAGTACATAGATTTCCACATAAGTAGAACATATTTTGTCCGTTTTTGAATTGAGGGGAAACCACATTCTATTGGTCAGCATATTATACAACATATGAAATGTAATCAACATCCATTACAACAAAGCATCATGCTGCACAAATCTAAAGCTACCATGCACCATTTCATCCATCCCTTGTCTGTTTCCTACTCCCATCCTCCTCCTACATCTCTCCTCCTCATCCCTTCATCCTCAATCACTCAGTCAGACTAATCAGATCCCTCCCTCCTAGATCCTAGCCACATCTGTGTCTGAGAACAATGGAATTCGATCTCCAGCTCTTCCTAAGCTCTGAGGAAAAGCCATATGGTGGCCATGAGCTCTGGGGCGATTGTCTAGCTCTTTATACCTCCTCTCTGATCCTCTCTCCTCCCTGTCAGTCAGCCACACAGAGGTCAGGGAGTTCAGATAACATGAGACAGCACCATTCATCCATCAGCTACAGGCCACAGTGCTCAGGACACAATCAATGCAGGAGTCTCGACCGGAGTCTCCCTGGCACATACACAGACTGCATACTCAGGCATGCCAGGCCACCTCTGAAGTCTCCCCCACAAATGAGCAGTGTTGATACGTCTGGTCTGACCTCCTTGGGCTGCAGTCGTAAGAGACAGGCGATGCCTCTTGAAGCTCTGCTTTGTCCAGCCCTGCCGCCGATATTGACTTGGCTCTCTCTGTCTGTGATGGAATGAATAGCTCTGTCTCCGACCGATGGCACAATGAATAGTCCTGCCTGTCTCTGAGTGGGAGAGTTTGAAGGAGTCCATTCTGATGAATGAAAGGCGCTGCCGCCGGGCAGGGAGCGGGAATTACTACACAGTTTATTAATGGACACCATAGTGTCTGTCCTAGTGTCTCGGCATGCAGTTGTTTAGAAAAAAATGACAGGGGAAAATGAATTAATATTAATGTGTTCTGAAATTCACACCAATTTAGAGTGCAACATCTATTTGTAGAGCTTGTTGAAATACAGAGCGTCGGGGGAGCAACAAACACCCATCATATTGATCTAGAGAAGGAGGAATGGACCATTTCCCTGGTCGATGGAACTGCAACCACCCAGCTAAGCTTCGGAATGCTTTCATTTAGTAGAATACACCACATTGGAATTCAGACTCTGCTCATTTCATGAGAAAAACACAGGAATGTATTTAGAATACTGATATAAACCTTTATATTTATGCACAAGCTGTACAGAATTATAGACGAATACACGCATGCACACACACATGCAAGCATGCATATAAGCACACACACACACCCTGGACAAAATCACAGGGTCATTTTACAAGGTTCGTGAGGTAATATGCTCAGAGCGCTGGACCTTTTTGTCAACTGACCACTAAATTAATCTGTAAATGGAAGAAAAAAGGGACTTTTATCAAGATCAATTTGGAATTGGTTATTGCATGAGCCCAGGAGGCCTGTATGGAAACATGCGATATGCTATCTTTTTTATTGCCCTCATTACTATTTCTTTATTTCATCCTCTTTAATCTCATTTATCGCGGCGCAGATCCCCCGACCAGACTAACATTTTTTGTCCCTCCTCCATTTTAGGGGCTAATCTTAATTGGAAACTGGTGCGGGCGGAGAGATTGTGTACAGAGGGCTATGAGACCGAGAGACAAATAGTGTAACAGACAAGAGAAATCCAGGAGAGATGAGAGAAATGTTGAGTTCAGTGAGGAGAGAAGTTCATGGACTTAGCTCTATCATATCAACCTGACAGATGTATTTCAGCTCTAAGGAAAATAACATACCATTAACTAAGGACTGAGGGGGTCCTCTTTATTCTGGTCATTTATACAAAAGGACTGTTACAATGTCGTTGAGGATAGAGACATTATAAAGAGTCCTCAATGGCTGATGGCTCACTTCCACACTTGGGTGATGTAATAATCAGCAGGATGTATAAATACTAATTGCAACAGCTCTATACATACTGAACAAAAATATAAACGCAACATGTAAAGTGTTGGTCCCATGTTTCATGAGCTGAAATAAATGAACCCAGAAATATTCCATACGCAAAATAAGCTTATTTCTCTCAAATTTGGTGCACAAATGTCCTTACATCCCTGTTAGTGAGCATTCTCATTTGCCAGGATAATCCATCCACCTGACAGGTGTGGCATTTCAAGAAGTTGATTAAACATCATGATCATTACACAGGTGCACCTTGTGCTGGGGACAATAAAAAGCCACTCTAAAATGTGCAGTTTTGTCACCCAACACAATGCCACAGATCTCTTAAGTGTTGAGGGAGCATGCAATTGGCATGCTGACTGCATTAATGTCAACCAGAGCTGTTGCCAGAGAATGTAATGTTCATTTCTCTACCATAAACTGCCTCCAACATCGTTTTAGAAAATGTGGCAGTACATCCAACAGGCCTCACAACTGCAGATCATGTGTAACCTCGCCAGGCCACGACCTCCACATCTGGCTTCTTCACCTGCAGGATTGTCTGAGACCAGCCACCCAGACAGCTGATGAAACTGAGGAGTATTTCTGTCTGTAATAAAGCCCCTTTTAAAAAAAAAACTCATTCTGATTGGCAGTTCCTGGCTCCCAAGTGGGTGGGCCTATGCCCTCCCAGGCCCACACATGGCTGCGCCCCTGCCCAGTCATGTGAAATCCATAGATTAGGGCCTAATTAATTTATTTAAATTGACTGATTTCCTTATATGAACTGTAACTCAGTAAAATCGTTGAAATTGTTTCATGTTGTGTTTATATTTTTGTTCAGTGTAGCTCCCATTACAAAAGCTTAACTCTTTCCCAAAGATATGCACAGTCAACCTTAGACTACATAACATGGCTGCATTTTTGGGCGGCAGATGGGGTGCGAATGGTGGCTGGGGGGGGGTCAAAGGTTGTTCAGTCACAAAGGTCAGAAGTTTGCTCTTGATATCATGGGGCTGGAGCTGCCTGGCAAGATTAGGATCTGAATGCACAGGGACAGACAGCAACGCAAACAGAGATTAGAGACTGGAGACCCTTGGCCTGTCAGCACCGGGCCAGCCAGCACAAACACACAGACACACAGACAGAGAGACACACAGGACGCCTGGGAGAGGGGCCAGGGGTGTCAGCAGCATGCACAGAGAGAAAACAGGAGAGGAAGAGGAAGAGAAAGAGAGAGAGAGTATCATTGGGAGATGGTGGTCTGGGGTCTTATGTCATGTTTATACCCAGGACCAGTGTGTGTGTGTGTGTGTGTGTCAGGGAGTGGTCCTCCCTGTTCTGTTTCTCATTACAGCAGTATCTTTCTGAGATCACTCCTGGGCTATAAATCTCAGTATGATTGTGAGTGACAGGCTCCGCTGCGCGTAATGAAAACAACACTCGAGATCCATGTTTTTATATCAAACTATAATGCCAGTATATGAGCCTCTGCTATGCTTTACGACCAGTGACATCCAATCACGTTGACTTAATAGTGTGGAATGTGTGTTAGCAAGCACAACATGCCCCAGTCATGATAAACACACCACAGGCACATTAGAGTTCTCCTCCAGTTGGCTCTACCTCATTGGCGACAGCAGCTCACCCACATCTGGTTTGAGTTGCACACGCTCCAAACAATTAAGATGGAGCCAGGGCTGGGGGCTAAGGCGCTGAGGGGCTGGAGACTGAAAGCTGGGGTTTGGGACTTGGGGCTCATCTGGTTCCAATAGGTGATGAAAGGAAACTGAGCTGTCCTGGAAGCGCCTAAAGGCCCACAGCCAGAGTGGTGAGGGAGGGAGACATCTCACCCCTCACATTACACTGAGTTATGACTGTTACATGAGGGCTGGGTTACATAATGTATATTATGGAGAGAGAATGCTGACCTGCCGCTGTGCTGCGACGTGTTTCGTAACGTCACACCTCGTTATAATTGTAAGGCTTCATAATCCTCTGTGTTGTCGGCTTAACAACAGCATCAGCAAATCACTGGAGTCCTCCCTTCTTATCATATTGTCCTTTGCTCATCTCTTTAGTGGAGAGATTACTGCCGGAAACAATATTACTAGAATTAAAAAGGATGAAAACATCCCCATATTACTCCAACAATAGATGTCAGAATGTAATTGGTAGCTACTCTGTCTCTAAGACAGGCCCTTCATTTGTCCTGCTAGCAGACCATTCAGCAGGGAGCAGAAAGGATAAACAAAGTAATATTTAGAAAATATCAACAATGCCATTGGCCATTATGTTTTGTTGATGATAGCCCATTCAGCCATAGATGTTGTGGGAATCTGAATAGGCTAAGTAAGTAAGAAACTATATTGGACAATTTGTTAAGTTGATAGTAATTGCCCAAGTGAGAGAGGCCCAGAGTTAGCCATTAATGAAAAAGTATGAAAATGCATGCACCCTACGAGTGTCTGCTAAATGACTAAAATGTAAATGTAAAATGTAATTCAGACAGAAAGGACTAAAATGAGAGTGTTGTAGTATAGGGAGGGATGCTGCTGAAAGCCTCAGTGGCATACGTCAGACCAAAAGTTCACATCTATCTGTCTGCATCAAAGTGCTGCTGCTGTGCTTGTGCAAATTGGAGTAATGGTCCTTAGACACTCATTACCATGGGCAGTCCAGCCTCACTGCTCAATACTTCACTCAGTGCCTGGCACAGAGCCACATAGTGCATTGGGACTCAGTAGGAGAAACCACTCTACCTCTCCTCTAGCATCTGTGTGAGATGGGGAGAGACCTGTACCTGAACCTGTCAGCTAGGAAGGGGGTATGTACTGTGACATCCACACACCCACTAGAACTCTAATATTGAATAATGATTATACCTCTGATAACCCAAGAGTAGGGTTTAGTGGTATTATACGTCAAGCAACAGTTTAAAGGTCCAATGCAGCTGTTTTTATCTCAATATCAAATCATTAATGGCTAACAATTAAGTACCTAACTGTGATTGTTTACAATTAAAATGGTAATAAAGAAACAAAAATAGCTTCTTAGCAAAGAGCAATTTCTCAAGCAAGAATTTGGCCAGGACTGTCTGGGAGTGGTCTGAGTGGGGAGGGGGAAACTGAAACTCTCTTTCATATTGGTCTATTCACTAATTTACCACCCCTGGGTGCGCTGTGTCCGGGCGCTGCAGGCCTGGAGGTCACAGAGTATGTGGAGCGCTGAGCCTTTCACAGGCTCCACATATCAGCTGCATGACTCGGGCCCTGCCCAGTGAGGCCACGGCTGCTGCAGGCACAGAGGGGAAAATATGCATGGGAGGTCGGAGGTCAAACATTCAACTTCCTGCTGTCCGGGTGAGTAGAGTGGGGAGTGGATGGGAGGCTGGGAGGGGGGTTGTTTGGTGCAGCTGTGAATGTGCCCTTCCCTTCCCCTCCCCTCCCCCAGCCCCATCCTGCCCCCTCTCTCCCTCGTGGAACATTAGGAGAGTTAGGGAGAACATTAGCTCGTCTCCTGTTTCTGTTTAAGTGCCAGCGATCCATCTCACCTGTCCATACGACCCTCACAGGGGCACGTAGCATCAATCACTCCCAGGCTGCTGCCACCTCTTCTGAGGCTTGGGGCCTGGGGCTGTAGCCTGGGCTGTGGGTCTTGGGGCTCTGGTGGCGGTGGTGGGTCCCCTGGGTTGGGAACCTGCAGTTTCTCACAGGCCCCCCAGTGCCATCCAATCCCCAGTGAGCCAATGTGGATGGAGGTGATTTACTCAGTGCCCCTCTGTTTGTTTACCTCCCCCTGCTGTTGGTTCTGCTAAGCACTCTGCTTAGATACTTAGCTGCTGAGTGATGTAGCAGGGAGGCCGTATGTGTTCAGAGGTGTTGCTGATCCCCTGTGCCCATGAGCAAATCCACAGGAGGGGTGGGGAGGTGCATGCGTGTGTGGAGGGGCGGGTCTAGGGCGGGGTCTGATAGGTGCAGTATGAACCACAGGATGCTGCTAAGAACGGCTCATAATAATGGCCGGAACGGCGCAAATGGAATGCCATCAAACACCTGGAAACCATGTGTTTTATGTATTTGATACCATTCCACCTATTCCTCTCCAGTCATTAACTCGAGCCCGTTCTCCCAAATTAAGGTGCCACCAACCTCCTGTGGTATGAACATGTGACAGAGTGACGACAGAGTCAGCCAATAGAGGGGCCATAATAACCAAAAAGTAGTAAGCAGAGTTTTATTGAAATAACCCCACATAATAGAGGAACCACAGTGTGACAAAATAGATTTAGCCTATAATAAAGTATGCACTCATGGACATCAGCTTTGATATTCAGACCTTGTGCACTTCTTGTCGCCCGTGATGCATGCTATCATAGTGACTTGCGTCATCATTTGACACACGGTGCCGAAAACTCTTCATGAGCAGGTGGCGAGGGCATGGCCCCCATCAGGGCACACACACCCAGACAAACAAACACACAGCCATTACCCAGCGTCCCCTCATTTAGCAGGGAGAGCCGGGGGGTGGTAGGTCACTCCTCTCTCTCTGGGTGCCTATTACTTGCCCAGTTAAGCCCGTGTCGTGGCGTGCCGGCGGAGTGCAGGACTGGATATTCACTTGTCACAGAGAGACAGCCTAATTAAAAGCAGCCGCCTTCATCTGACCCCTCCCAGAATGCACGTGCTCACCCACGCTGCCTGCCTCCATTCAGGAACATGCAGAGTCCTGATGAACATCCAATGAAGAGCAGAATACTGTTCCAAGCACTTTCCTAGGTCTGTCTCATTAATTTCCTCAATGGGGATGACATCTGCCTATACACTGAGTGTAAAAAAACATTAGGAACACTTGCTCTTTCCATGACATAGACTGACCAGGTGAATCCAGGTGAAAGCTATGATCCCTTATTGATGTCACCTGTTAAATCCACTTCAAATCAGTGTAGATGAAGGGGAGGAGACAGGTTAAAGAAGGATGTTTAAGCCTTGAGACAATTGAGACATGGATTGTCTATGTGTGCCATTCAGAGGGTAAATGGGCAAAACAAAATATTTAAGTACCTGTGAAAGGGGTATGGTAGTAGGTGCCAGGTGCACCGGTTTGCTGTCAAGAACTGCAACGCTGCTGGGTTTTTTACGCTCAACAGTTTCCTGTGTGTATCAAGAATGGTCCACCACCCAAAGGACATCCAGCCAACTTGACACAACTGTGGGAAGCATTGGAGTCAACATGGGCCAGCATCCCTGTGGAAGGAAGGTGTTCTTAATGTTTTGTACACTCAGTGTATATCATGTGAAACATTCTTCTAGCTATGTATCAAGTCAAAACGCATTCCTGGATGCAATAATGTAAGTGACTGTGGTGGTTATTTCTCTGTGTGGTTATTCTCTGCCCATTGAGAATGTGTATGGGACTGAGTGTTTGATCTGAATACAAAGTCTATTCATGTTCGCTACAAAGGCAATGCAGCACAGAGGGGTAAAATATTTTCCATCATAAAGTTGCACATCCAACTCCTGTAGCATCAGGCATAGCCTTGATTCCCTGAAGACAGGCAGCACATTATATGGGGCGTACAGGTCAAGCTACGCTATGGCGATGCAACTCCACTCTGAGGACGGACAATTACCAATGCATGAGTAAGTTCTAAAGGAGCACTTTGAAATAACGTCAAACATGAAAATCTTTCCCTGGCTTAGTCGAGTGGACAGGATCCACTGATGCATGTGGGTAAACTTGCTTCTCTGTTCTTGTGTGCGAGGAGAGCCTTAGGAGAATCAGGGGCAGGGGTTGGGCTCTGGCACCCATCCAAGTTTCTAAAACACTGCAACATGCGCACACATGCTGACATTCAAACATACAGACACATACAGTAAGCTCCAAAAGTATTGGGACTGTGACATTCTTTGTTGTTATTTTGGTTCTGTTCTCCAGCACCTTGGATTTGAAATTATATAATGACTATGAGGTTAAAGTCCAGACTGTCAGCTTTAATTTGAGGGTATTTTCATCCATATCGGGTGAACTGTTTAGATTTACTGCACTTTTTGGAATAATGGTCTGGGTCTGTTTTTCATGGTTCGGGCTAGGCCCCTTAATTGCAGTGAAGGGAAATCTTAACGCTACAGCATACAATGCTCGTTCTAGACGATTCTGTGCTTCCAACTTTGTGGCAACAGTTTGGGGAAGGCCCTTTCCTGTTTTAGCATGACAATGCCCCCGTGCACAAAGCGAGGTCCATACAGAAATCGTTTGTCGAGATCGGTGTGGAAGAACTTGACTGGCCTGCACAGAGCCCTGACCTCAACCCCATCGAACACCTTTGGGATGAATTGGAATGCCGACTGCGAGCCAGGCCTAATCGCCCAACATCAGGGCCCGACCTCACTAATGCTCTTATGGCTGAATGGAAGCAAGTCCCCGCAGCAGTCTTCCAACATCTAGTGGAAAGCCTTCCCAGAAGAGTGGAGGATGTTATAGCAGCAAAGTGGGGACCAACTCCATATTAAATTCCCATGATTTTGGAATGACATGTTCATCAAACTTTTTCCACATTTTGTTACGTTACAGACTTATTCTAAAATGGATTAAATAAAACATTTTCCTCAGCAATCTACACACAATACCCCATAATGACAAAGCAAAAACAGGTTTTATAAATGTTTGCAAATGTATTACAAATAAAAAACTTAAATACCTTATTTACATACATATTCAGACCCTTTGCTATGAGACTTGAAATTGAGCTCATCTGCATCCTGTTTCCATTGATCATCCTTGATATGTTTCTACAACTTGATTGCAGTCCACCTGTGGTCAATTCAATTGATTGGATATGAGTTGGAAAGGCACACAGCTGTCTATATAAGGTCCCACAGTTGACAGTGCATGTCAGAGCAAACAAAGACCAAGCCATGAGGTCGAAGGAATTGTACGTAGCGCCCTGAGACAGGATTGTGTCGAGGCACAGATCTGGGGAAGGGTACAAAACATTTCTGCAGCATTGAAGGTCCCCAAGAACACAGTGACCTCCATCATTCTTAAATGGACTCTTCCTAGAGCTGGCCGCCCGGCCAAACTGAGCAATTGGGAGAGAAGGGCCATGGTCAGGGAGGTGACCAAGAACCCAATGGTCACTCTGACAGAGCTCCAGAGTTCCTCTGTGGAGATGGGAGAAACTTCCAACCAAGACCACGCATGAGTGGTTTCGGGACAAGTCTCTGAATGTCCTTGAGTGGCCCAGCCAGAGCCCGGACATGAACCCGATCTAACATCTCTAGAGAGACCTGAAAAGAGTTGTGCAGCAAACCTGACAGAGCTTGAGAGGATCTGCAGAGAAGAATGGGAGAAACTCCCCAAATACAGGTGTGCCAAACTTGTAGCGTCATACCCAAGAAGACTCAAGGCTGTAATCGCTGCCAAAGGTGCTTCAACAAAGTACTGAGTAAAGGGTCTGAATACTTATGTAAATGTCATATTTCACGTTTTTATTTTTAATAAATCAGCAACAATTTCTAAAAAACAGTTTTTGCTTTGTCATTATAGGGTATTGTGTGTAGATTGATGAGGGGTAAAAAAAAACAATTTAATCAATTTTAGAATAAAGCTGTAACATAACAAAATGTGGAGAAAGTCAAGGGTTCTGAATACTTTCCGAATGCACTCTATGTGTATTAAAGTAGTTAAAAGTAAAGTATTTGGTCCCATATTCATAGCACGCAATGACTACATCAAGCTTGTGACTCTACCAATTTGTTGGGGGCATTTGTTGTTTGTTTTGGTTGTGTTCAGATTATTTTGTCCCCAATACAAATGAATGGTAAATAATGTATTGTGTCATTTTGGAGTCACTTTTATTGTAAATAAGAATATAATATGTTTCTAAACACTTCTACATTGTGGATGCTACCATGATGACGGATAATCCTGAATGAGTCGTGAATAATGATGAGTGAGAAAGTTACGGAGGCATAAATATCATACATCCCAAAAAACACAACCAAAACAAACAGCAAATGCATCCAACAAGTTTGTACAGTCACAAACCTAATGTAGTGATTGCATGGGACCAAATACTTTACTTTTTACTACTTTAATACACATATAAGTGAACTTGTCCCAATACTTTTGGTCGCCTAAAATGGGGGGACTATGTACAAAAAGTGCTAAACGGTTCACCCGATATGGGTGAAAATACCCTCAAATTAAAGCTGACAGTCTGCTCTTTAATCTCATTGTCATTGTTTCATTCTTAAAAAAGGGTCACTGTCCCAATACTTTTGGCGCCCACTGTACATACAGCACTGACTGTACATTTGTTTGCAGTACAAACATGCAAACTCAAACGACTGATACATGTGATGCACTGATGCATGAATATGAAGTACTTAAACACATACTCCTTTGAGAACTACATCCCCAGGCGCACCTTTTAAAGCCATCTATGTCAGCACTACTCTCCCTACATCCATCTCTATCTGTTGCTACATCTCACTCTCACCGTCTCAAACCTGGCCATAAAACATCTCACTCCCCCACTCCTCCTCACTCTCCAAGGTCTCTCCTCTCTCTACACCTCACACCAACTCTGACTTTTCTTATCACCTCCCCTTCAACAGACCCACACCAGAACAGAAAGAGGGTGGAAGGGAGGGGGGAATGAAGGAGGAAGGGAGAGAGAGAGACATAAAAAGAGAAAAAGAGAAAAATAAAGTGGGTTAAAAGAGAAAATAAAAAATTGAAAGAGATAAAAGAGAGTCTAGTCTGTGACAGGGGGGTAAAAGGAGAAGACAAAGAGGAGAGACAAACCAAGATAACTTTCCTGCTCTCTGGGTCCCCTCTCCTCTCCTCTGCTGTCCCTTTCTATTGAGGTTAGGGAGAGATGAGCCCAGGGAGAGAGCAGAGGCTTTCTCTGCCTCCCCTCTCCTCCCCTGCACCAGTGTCTACTCCACACAACATGTTCTGCCTGATACGATGTGACATTTATTACAGTCTAGCCTTTAGGAGCGTTGGATGGGAGCGAGGGATTTCACCCAGCACAGCACAGCCCCTCTCCCCTGCTCTGCTCCCTCAGGAGAGCTGTGCAAGGGTGGGTGTGGCAGGTTTAAGGAAAATAGAAGATTTGAGACTGGGGATGGATCTGTACAATTAAGGATGGGGGATAGGATCGTAGGCTGAGGCTCAGGCTTGGAGTTGGAGATGAAATTTGGGCTGTAATTGCAGTACGACTAGGCCTGGGCCTGAGGATATGTTGGAGCATGAACTGGAGCAGTGCTGGGGTTGGGGCTGTGGCTGCAGTCAAAGCTGAAATTTGGCCTTCAATGTTGGAGTAGAGTTGAGATAAGGATGGGACTGATACAGACCTGAGGCTGCGTTTGGGCGGCTCTGGGTTATTGATGAGACTGTCCGGAGGAGTTTTCATCAGGCTGTTGTGAGTTAAGAGAGAGAGGGGAGGGGGAGAGAAGGGGGAGGGAATGGGAAGGGGGTGTGGCACAGGGGCTGGGTGAGAGGATGGGTTTAGCTCAAGGTCCACTGAGCCTAAAATGGTTCTCCAGACACTAGTGAATAATGAACAGAGTGAAAAGGAAAAAAAGAGAGGTAGAGGTAGATGTGGAAAGAGAAAAATATAAACTGAGACAGAGTGGAAGTGACAGACTAAGAAAGAGAGAGGGGGTAGAGAATGATCATAGCGACGAAGAGAGAGAGAGAGGGCGGGGGAGCAGAGAGAATGGGGGAGGGATGTCTAAACAGAGAGATAACAAAGAGAGTGATGTAGAAAGGGAGGGTATGAAATAAGTGTGTGACCTTTTAATATGATCTGATGTCCTAGTATATCCTGCCCATATACAGTATGTACTCAATGTGCCTTATGTAAAGCTATCACATGGTGAGGTTAATGAATACAGTTCATGCATACTTCAATCCTGGGAAACTTTATATGAATCTGATGTATTGCCTCTCTAGTGTATACATTACAGTAATGCAAACCCCCATTGGCCATATAGTAATGCACATCCCCATTGGACATCATTGGACATACTCTCTATTTCAAACACATAAATGCCACAAGCCTCTTAGCTTCACTCCAACACAAGAATACCACAAATGACTCTGGTTGGGTAACCTGGCTAAATGCCTCTTTATTTCCCCTCTTCTGAGGCTGTCCAGTTCCTTGTGTAACACAGAATGTGATGTGTTATACCAGAGACACCATAGAAATCCAAGTCATACAAATGGCTGCTACTGGTAAGAGAAGGTGGACAACGATAGTCCCTCAATCTCTCCGAGCCACACCAACATGGCACTGATTATTTCTGTGGTGAAATACAATTCTGTGGCAGATGAAGTGGGGAAAATGCGACCTATTTTTGTTTCCCCCCTTATTTTGCATGCTACTTAGGTCACAACGGGACAACGTTTCCAGATCGAGGAACGAGTGCTTACCGTGCTGCTGGCTCCCCAGCCCTGAAATGTAATTGAAAACATACAAATGGATTAGCTGCAGAGGGTTCGGAGCCAGTCATCTAGTCACTGCTGGAGAGGGCACAGCGTTCATCTCTTTAATACCAGGGAGGAAAGGAGGGGAGAGAAAGGAGGGGAGGGGGTGGAGAGGAGGGGAGGGGGTGGAGAGAAGGGGAGTGGGAGATAGTGACGTGGGGATCCAGGGATTTAGACGCTTGATCAGGAGGGAACATGGTGAGAGTGGTATTAAATACAAATACGCACATATTGAACATGCACACACACACACACACACACACACACACACACACACACACACACACACACACACACACACACACACACACACACACACACACACCACACACACACACACATACACAAACACAAACACACTCACACCACACACACACCACACACACACACACACACACACCACACACACACACCACACACACACACACACACACACACACACACACACACACACACACACACACACAGACACACACACACAGACACAACACCCACACACACATAAACACACAGATAAACGGGAAAAGGCAGGCCCACACAGGGTAATTCCATGGTAACGGAATTATGCAGAGACTCAGATTATTCATTTTAAATTGAACACCAAACAAAAACCATTGATTTCAAAGTTTAACAAACCATATAACTCTATGCATAAGGACTACTTTTAACAATTTCCACAGAACATTTTACAAAAACACATTTACAGGAAGAATTGTGCAGATACAAAGTTTGATAACAGAATAAAACTGAGGGATATTTTACCGTAATTCTGTTGCCAAACTTTGCATTTTTCTAGTAAATGTTTATTTATTTAGTTTACTGTGTAAATTGTTCAAAGTAGTCATTGTGCATAGAGTTGTATGGTTTTTTAAACTTTGAAATCAATGGTTTTTGGTTTGGACTACATTTTAAAGTCACAAACTTAGTCTCAGCATAATTCCATTAACGTGGAATTGCCCCACACACAAACACACACTTATACCCATTCACTTTGAACTGGACTGTTTTACAACATGAGCGGCCGCGATTATTATGCGCTTGTTTTGAGATCAAAATGTAGCCACGTGTGCACATTTGTTCATATTCTTTGCTAGTTAGTGAGTTATTAGCCCAGTTATAGATCATTTGTAGTCAGCAATAGGGGAGTGATCGCTTCCTACAAGAGCACAAAACGGGTACATTTCTAGACATCTTTGAAAAGCGAGTCAGGTAAAGAGCTTTTTGTTATGTCTTAAAGGGGCAGTGTTGTATTTTGAGACAGGCTTGAATAAGCTAAGTAGCCAATAGACAGAGGGTAGCATAATTTGTCTGATTATCTGTAATAATGGCATGGGAATAATAATGCATTTTATTTTGTGGTTTCTTGCATCAAACAACACGTTCAGTCACCTCCTTGTCTGAAGGACAAGTGGATAAACAGGTTAATGTCAAGCACTGCATGTGTTTTTCAAAAGTCTCATGGAATGTAGGCCGACATTGAACATCACACATTGGCTGCTACTGTAGGCTGAATGATAGAACCACTATTTCCATGTTAAAATGTTATGTGATGCATTTTCTATATTGTTTTTTATGGTAGGCCACTCTGGTAGGCCTACATTAAGATCAAATAGCCAAGTAGGCTACTGTTAAAACTAACTTAAAGCGGGTACAGCTTCAGTGTTCACAGTAAACACGCGCCAGAGGTTGCACAGAATTTTCACAAGGTTCAAGTTCGCACTCAGCAGACCTGAAATTTGCTCAGTGCCAAAGAAAATTAGAGGGAACATTGTTTGGCACCCTGACTGCCTATTGTGGGTGTTGTTGTTGGAGAAGACGATGAAAGAAAAATTATATATTTTGAAGAAAAAGAACAAGAAGTGAAAAGAAAAGCTCCAAAGGGGACTTAACTGAGAGAGGAGATAGAGGAAGGGGGGGAGGAGCCACAGAGAGATGAGAAGAGAGGAAGAATACAAATGAGAGGAAGAAGGGGGGGGGGGGGGGGGGGGGGGGGTGAAGAGTGGAGAGAAGAAGGTGGAGAAGGAGAAAGTACAAAAATGAGATGAGAGAGAAGTAAGCTGAGAGGAAATGGGGAGGAGATGAGTGGTGAGTTAGAGTACGAAACAGGGAGAGTGAGCTTTGAAGACAAAGGGGATATAGGGGGAGAGAGAGAAAGAGAGAAAGAGAGGCGTACTCAGTGAAGGAGTCTGAGACTCGCCAGCGCATCCGTGACCTAGATTCCTACTTTTCCCCAGATTCCGCTCTCTCATGAATGTTTGACTACACTTCCGACAATAGATGTATTTACGGAAAAGGCTTTCTAAATTACAAACCAGCCAGAGTAGCAGAACGCAATCCATTCTAGATGGAGTAAAAATGGATTAGAAAATTCTCACCTCCAACGGAGAGGTCCCTCTGGACTCTGGAAGAAAGAAAGCCGACAGTGCAGAGATTTAACACACACACACACACACCAGGGTAACTGCTGATTAAACACGTCACTGAGGAAGGAACCAGACACATATTACCAGGATGTCGGTGAGTAGCTTCTCAATGTGAAAAATGTGTACCACTTTGGTGGTGCTTGAGATATTTCAACCTAGGCTAATAGCTTGTTGATGGGGACGCAAGCACGCACGCACACTCCACATACTCACTTACGCATCCATAAGAATTGAATTGTTGCTGTACGATTGAAACAATCAGTGTGATCAGTGGTCCACCCCTCCCCTCCCCACTATATTCTACCATTCCTCCTGACTCCTCCTCCCCTCCGCCCTCTCAGTCCCAAACCATGGCATGGCAAATCTTACTAGTGCATTAGCCGTTGTCATGGGCTCAGATAAACCTTCAGTGGTGTTGCCATGGTAACCGTTATGGGGAGTCAAGCCTGACTCTGCAGCCACCTAAGAGAGAGAGAGAGAGAGAGAGAGAGAGAGAGAGAGAGAGAGAGAGAGAGAGAGAGAGCGAGAGACAGAGACATAGACAGAGAGAGAGAGAGAGAGAGAGAGAGAGAGAGAGAGAGAGAGAGAGAGAGAGGGGCCTTAGACACCAGACAACAAAATGGTGGCAAGATTAAACAGAGAGGGACGTGACTGAATCACATCTATCAGAGGGCAACAAAGGAATCTGGAAAAGTGCAAACAAAGTCACTCTCTTTTTCTCTCTCTATATTTTTCTTTCTTTCATTCTCTCTCTGGCACACACTGAAAACACACAGCTGTTAATCCCATTCTAGTAACCAGAGAGAACTGGTTCAGAGGCGGTAATCTCCAAAAAGCCCAGTTTTTGGTGGCTGTGTGACAGCTGGCTCCAAGTGGACAATCCAGCCATCCATTACAGGCCCCCATTTTGAATCGACTGCCCAAATCAAGTGAGAAAGACACTTTCTAAACAAACAGCAAGAACACTGTGACAGAAACAAACAAAACAAAAAACTATCAATTACCCCATTGGCATGCATGTAGGGCCAAGAGGAGAAGTGGAGGAGGCCATCTTGCTTAAGACAGATAGACATTAGCTACACTACAGTTCTATTATTGTGGACTACAGGAAAAAGAAGAGGACCGAGCACGCCCCCATTCTCATCGACGGGGCTGTAGTGGAGCAGGTTGAGAGCTTCAAGTTCCTTGGTGTCCACATCACCAACAAACTAACATGGTCCAAGCACACCAAGACAGTCGTGAAGAGGGGACGACAAAACCTATTCCCCCTAAGGAGACTGAAAATATTTGGCATGGGTCCTCAGATCCTCAAAAGGTTCTACAGCTGCACCATCGAGAGCATCCTGACTGGTTGCATAAATGCCTGGTATGGCAACTGGACCTCTATACCAGGTGGTGTCAGAGGAAGGCCCTCAAAATTGTCAAAGACTCCAACCACCCTAGTCATAGACTGTTCTCTCTGCTACCGCACGGCAAGCTGTACCGGAGCGCCAAGTCTACGTCCAAGAGGCTTCTAAACAGCTTCTACCCCCAAGCCATAAGACTCCTGAACGTCTAATCAAATGGCTACCCAGACTATTTGCATTGCCCCCCCCCCCCCTTTTACGCTGCTGCTACTCACTGTTTATTATCTATGCATTGTCACTTTAATAACTCTACCTACATGTACATATTACCTCAATTACCTCAACTAAACGGTGCCCCCGCACATTGACTCGGTACCGGTACCCCTTGTATATAGCCTCCCTATTGTTATTTTTACTGCTGCTCTTTAATTATTTTTTACTTTTATTTCGTATGATTTTATATTGTATTTTTGTGTGTGATTTTTTGTGGTATTCTTTCTTAAAACTGCATTGTTGGTTAAGGGCTTGTAAGTAAGCATTTCACTGTAAGGTCTACACCTGTTGTATTCAGCGCATGTGACAAATAAAATTTGATTTGATTTTGATATTATGGCTATGTGGCTTTCATAGTTGAGGGTTGCTTCATTACCTCCAATATGGTTTATTTATTCCTCCCCTGAAATCAAGATGTTTTTCAACATTCATAGTGCAGATCTGGAATCTGACATGATAATATTCATCTTTAATAAATATCCTCTCTCTGACACAGTGTGAGATCCACCAGTGGTGAGGAGACATATAGAGCTACATTCCTTTTCTCTCCTCTCTGGTCCAGTACTCCTCCTTCTCCTCTCCTCCCCACCCCATCCCCCTTTCATGAAGGCCTAGTCCCCCACCACAGTAGTCTGGCTAGCTCGATAGACCAAATCATTCTTTCTACCCCCTGCCCTACAGTTGCTACGGAAACGGTGTGTGTGGCGCTGCCGGGGGATTGGTTGCCGGGAGCGAGGCGCTTTCCAATCAAACCTGTTACTGGGGCGTGGGGCCCCCTCTATCGGAGAAGAAGAAGAGGGGGGTTGGGGGAGGGGAGGTGGGGTGGGGGGTTGAGAGTGGGGGATCGAGAGAGTGTGGGGAAAGAAAGAGTGGGTGTAGAGGGAGAGAAAAATGAGAAAGAGAGAGAGGAGAGAGAGACATAGAGAGATAGAGTGGGGGAGAGAGAGAGAGGGGGATAGAGAGAGAGAGGCACATCATGGCAGAATGAGGTCCCTGTGTATCTAGTCCTGGCTTGACGTTGAGAAACTACACCCTAATAAGACTAACAGGCTTCCTGCAGCCTTACATTAACAAGCTGTCCCTCACCTCAGCCTTTCACTGTCTCGCTCCATAGGAGAGTGAATAAGCTTCAATGGGGATTGGTGTTGCTCACTGATAAGCTACTCTGTTCAGAAAGCTAAAACACAACTTCAGACTAATGGTCTCCTGGTTGTGACACCTATAGTGATGTAATGGACTGATGATGTCTCATTAACCCCTCTGTGCTTTCATTATCTTTACCTATCCTCTACCAAGGACAGAACTAGACAGTCCATTCTCTGCATCTACATCTGTCTCCCACACCTCCGTAACAGTCAGTAACACTGCTACTGCAACAGGAAGGTCCAGGGTTTGATCCTGATGTCATGGGCAGAGGGAACAGAGTTGTCCTGTTACTGTCCAGACTCCTTGTCTTTGTCTCAGGACTGATTACATCGTCTTGGAGCCTAGTCCAGCTACAGTGTGCTAGGCCACAGCCAGACACGTTTTCCAACCGTCTCCCTCCGTCTCACTGACACACAACAGAGACAGAGAGACTGACCATTTAGTGCAACAACTCACAGAGCTCAATGGGACAAAGAACAACCAGACCAGGCCAGTCCAGTTGGATACCGAAGGCCAGTGGAATTCTAGAGTTGTGGGGAGTATATGCACTGTTTCAAACCCAAAACAATTCCCAATAGCTTATAGACAGATGTGAACTAGCTGGTGAGAGTTTGCCATCATGGAGTGACAACTTCCCTGATATCTAATTGCCAACTGTTACTGGAGTGAAAACAAGCTTCTTGTTACACGAACAATGCAAATGTGAAGCTCTTCAGCCATTAGACTTTATTGCCAAACAATTCTGTCTGCATACTTACAGTACCATGGTAAAACCAGCAAATCACATATCTGTGATATCGGTTAGTATTAAATTATGCTGTATGTTCCGTATGCTTATAATCTGTCCATTCCACTGCAGGGCAGAACAATGTATAACTTATGATGCATTTCCATCCATCAGCCATCTGGAAGCCCCTGGAGGCCCCTGGAGGAGCCTGTTCTGCTGCAGCCCTTCTCATGTTGTTTATGATCAGAGGTCTGTCAGGATCAGAGGAGGAATAGAGAAACCCTGCTGTGTGAAGACAGACTGTAGTCATCCTGGTGTAATGTCTCTGTCTGTCTGTCTGTCTGTCTGTCACTTCTTATTTCTGCCCCTGTCGGTCTCTCTACCACTGTCTCAGAACCGGTCTCTGTCTCTCCCAGTCTCTGTCTCTCTTCCCCAAATACCTTTAGGGCCACACCTCATCACACCCACTGTCTCTCCCACTCTCCCTCCCTCTCTCTCCCCAAGGAACACCACAGCCAATGGTGGGAGAGAGGGTTTGGAGCGAGAGAGAGGGGGAGAGACAGAGAGGGGGAGAGACAGAGAGAGAGCGATAGGAAAGAGAGAAATAGAAAGAGGGGATGACAAACAGAGAAGGAAAGAGAGACCGACAGACAGAGAAGAGACAGAGAGAGAGAGATAGGAGAGAGAGATGCCAATTGACCGTTCACTAATCCCCGCCTCAGAATTTTGGGAAACCAATCTCAGTGCTCCAATAGTAGGGCTGTTGCGGTGACCGTATTACCACCAGACCGGCGGTCACGAGTCATGAAGGCAGTCAAATTCCACATGACCGATTAGTCACGGTAATTAGTCTTCTCCAAGCTCTGATGCTGCTTATGGTCATTAGTAGCCTACCAAACTTGCTAACTGCCTGGTACTCAGCACTCTATTGTCTCTCTAATCACTCTGACATCAATGCAAATGTTATCAAAAATGTAATCAAACACTTAATGAGAGCCCATGAGCTCATGTTGCGCAACATTTCTATAGGCTATGCAATTGTGCGAGAAAACAGAGTGATGGCCTCTATTAAAAAGAGGAGGATGCCATCAGCTTTCTATAGGCTAGGCCTACTATATTTATTTCTCAACTTTCCTAATATTGCTTATCTTTACAACAAGATAGGAAGCATCCTCCATTCACTATTTAAGTGCATAGATGACATGTATTTTTTCCCCTGCCCCTGTTTCGAGACAGGTGCATGATAATGATCCATTCTAAATCAAAACAAATTTCACACATTTATTATTTAGTATATGTAAAGACAAGATTAAATCAAGAATAGTCTGACGGTTGACAATATTAGGCTATAACTTGTGAATGATGCCCAGCGTAAGGCAAGAAACAAAACCTTTTGTTTTTGCGACTTTTTCAAATCATAGTCGCACACCTCATTTAGCCTAGCCCATAAGCCTATATGTTTTGATGAGGTTTGTATCACAACTAAAGTGGCCAAATAACTTTTTTAAATTAAGCACATTCATCTGCTTTACAGGGGGTGTAGAGCCTAACTGGCATACATAAGCAGTGTGAGTTTCAAGTTTGGGGAAGATCATTTTCACCATAAGAATGCACCTTTATAATAAAAGCATTACATTAATAATTCCATTCGCGGTCACTTTTGATAATGCCGTTTCATTCGCGCTTATAGCCTACTGCCGTGTGCGCATTGCTGCGCTTATAATGTGAAGAAATAGCCTAATAGTTTATCAACATTTTAAGCTAAACGTTCTGATCTGTTGCGTCAGCCACATTGCGTAAAAAGGTTTTTTTGATGCTAGTGGTTGTATTAATTTCAGATCTATCGCATCCCACAACAGTCCCAGACTATGTTTGGAATATTTATTTCTCACACAGAATAGGTAAACTTTTGTAAAATGGGGGATAGTAGATTGACATAGGCTAGTGCTTTTGCTGTTTGTTAGGCCTACTCTTTTTGGCTGACGAAAAGTAAATGTGGACAGTTCTTCCAATATCTTCAATATGCACCTCAGAATTGGATAAGGACGTGCGCAGTCGTGTCCCCGATGTGTCTGTCTTCACTTGTAGCCTGTGAGAAAGACCCGATCACCTGATGGAGAGCCATGTGAGTGAGAGGTGCTTCGGAGCACGCAGCACTCCGGGCCAAGGGCACAACAGCCACTGGCCGCAAAAGGCATGGATTTGTTTAGGGTGCGTTATGGCCACACAAAGTGGATGCCGCCGGGAAATTTGAGGCATAATCAAGTGCTTGTCAAATTGTGAATGAGAGACTGATGAAGTGTGTACAGCCTGCGCCAAAAAACAAAGCGGAGCTCATACCTTTCAAGCTACTTTTTTCAAATCATCATTAGAGTCACATCATGCAGCCTTACAATGTATTAAAAATCAAAACATATAGCCCAACGTTTGTAGAACAACTAAAGTTACATTAATAACTCTAAATTAAGCATATAGGAGAACCTATTTCTTTGTTATCCGCTCAACACAGATTAGCTGCATGTGCGCACTCCCTCAAATAGTTTGGAGAAAATATCTTCTTCATACTATAAAATAATATAAAATAATGCCACGGAATTTTAAGCAAATCTTGTCTGCTAAATGAGCAAGTGTAGCCCACAGCCATTTGGCATAGCCAGATCAGGACCTAACATAAGGACAACTCAGAGTATGCTACTCTGCTCTTCTGAAATAGACTACATTTTCTTCATATCATGTTTCTTTAGACCTGTGTTCATGTTAATTAATGGTCAAGTACCGTGAGACTGATAGTTATTTGCTTGACAATCACCGGCTGACGAAATTTAATGACCGCCACAGCCCTATCCAATAGTCTAATCAGACACCTCGGACAAGCAAGTATTGATGGAAAGTCTGACTCTTTTTACTGACTCAGAATCTTTAAACTAATTTCCTTCATTTGATTCAATAATGTACAGTTGCTGGTCGGAGTTTATGTTCGTTCCTAGGACCCCCTACCAATGAACGAAAACTAAAATTATTCTACAAGCCTCTCGTTTACCATAGGGGGTTTGTTATTGGAGCTGTCATTTGTGACTGAGACTTATAAAAGTGTGCTTCAAAAAATATACATGGAGTGTGCAAAACACCTTCCTAATATTGAGTTGCAATATTGCAATATTGGGCATGGACTCTACAAGGTGTTGAAAGCATTTCAGAGGGATGCTGGTCCATGTTGACTCCCATGCTTCCATTCTTGATACACACGGGAAACTGTTGAGCATGAAAAACCCAGCAGCGTTGAAGTTCTTGGCACAAACCGGTGCGCCTAGCTAGCACCTACTACCATACCCCGTTCAAAGGCACTTAAATATTTTGTCTTGCCCATTCACCCTCTGAATGGCACACACACAAAATGATTCTTTAACCTGTCTCCTCCCCTTCATCTACACTGATTGAAGTGGAATTAACAAGTAACATCAATAAGGGATCATAGCTTTCACCTGGTCAGTCTATGTCATGGAAAAAGCATAATGTTTTGTACACTCAGTGTACATTTGTGATTGCTAGGCATACAAATAAGATTGTTTATTGATACCTTTGAAACAAGGTCTATATAGTTGCGACGGCAACCAGACTAGATTGTGAACGACTCTTGGCGGAATGACACTGCTTGACTGCCCCTAGGGAGATTAGCACAATATCGTTTGCGAACTGCAGCAGCTCCCCGAACGATTTGTTTTCAAGTTTGAGTGTTGAGCAGAGGCAGGCTGTGTATGTTATGGTTTTACAAAGCTGTGCCCATCGAGAAACAATCAATAATCAATGAATAGCATTCATTCTTGCACCATGCAATCAATTATCAGTTCTATACATGTATTTTCCTCCTATATGCTGCCTGCAGCATGATCTATTTTCATTTGCGCACATGATAGACAGTTGCTGGTCGGAGCTTATGTTCCTAGGCTGTAGAATTCATTGTGGCCAGCAGGGCCGGAAGAGCGCGTATTTATTCTGCTGTAGAATTCATTGCGGCCAGCAGGTCAAACAAATGACTAAAATGAACCAGTCACTCGGAAAAACGAATCATGACTCTCGAGTCAGTAAAAAATAGTTGTTTGCAAACTGCACATCACTACAGTGACGGCTATGGCAAAAACTGAGTTTTCTTCAAATAATTAATGTTTGAATGGCTAAATAATTGAACAGTGCACCTGGAGTATTGCTGAAATGCAGAGCCTGTTGATGGAGTATTTTTCGAATCCGAAATGATGCTTTTGTTACATTATTTGCTAGCTCATCTGGTTAGCTAGCTCTCAGTCTCATTGACCACCAAACATTGCTAATGCTAGCTAGCCACTTAATATAAAAAAATTTCTCAAATTGTATGTTAGCTAGCTAACTTAGCAATGTTATGAATACAACTCCCATCTGCTGTCGGCATTAAGATATGATTTGAGTGCACTAGTTAGCACCAAAAGTGGATATAGCTTTGACTGCATGCTGACAGTGAATTCAGAGCCACACTACAAACATAATTTTACCAGGTTCCCATGAAGCAATAGTAATGGACAGTCCACCACAACATACCCAAGCGAGGGGTAGTATGTGTTTAATTTAATTGTGTATTAGATTTCACAGTTTGAGTTCACTGTGAGGGGATTTCACCAGTGGTTGAATGGGGAATTGAGCTTCCTGGGAAAATGAGTAACCAAGGGGGGCGGGGCTTAGCGAAGGGTCAATTACAACAAAGAGATACTGGAAATTAGATGATGAATGCTGCACAAGAGAACAAAGACAGACAATATTGATTGGGATGATAGCACGCCCAACATGAAGTGCAGTGCAACCATTCTCCAAAGAAGGGAAAGAAAGAGTGAGAGATAAAGAATGACTAATGGATAGAGGAGTCCCAGAATATAAACACATTTTCATCTATTCATGTGGCACAATATCATACGATGGACATACATTTCCATTGCCGTTCGTTCTCACTTTTTCTTGAGTTAGATGACACAGATGATGGTGTCATCTTTTCAGCATATGGCACTCCTCCTTTCCATCCATCATAACCAGAAGACAGCCCTGTCTCCCTTTCTCTTTCCCTTCTTTTAGAACTCTCAGGAACATTCTGTTGCTACGGGCAACCAGTGGAGCACAGCTGGGGAGGGTGCTGGCTGGCTGGCTGGTTGGCGGAGGCTCCATCCACTATGATGCGCCCCCACAGCGCTGCACTAATTATGGCTGAATAATACATCTCTTCATTTATAATTACACTCACTCACAGCCAAGGGAAGCTGTGTTTTGTCAGCAGCACACCCACCCTCTCAATCCAACCCAGAAACCTTTTCAATCGCTGTCCAGCTCGGCCAAACCAACAGAACACAACTATAACCTACCTGACATTGACTAGTGGTTGACCAACACAATGTAATGCTACACTGGTACCAAATTTCTATGCACATATGGCAGTTTCAACTAGTTTCAGCTGCGGGCCAATTTTCTCTTGAGCGGATGGTCAGGGGGCCGGAACATAATTACAAATCATTTGTAGACTGCAAATTGACCGCAAGAAGCCCAAACTTATATAATATTTGACTAAAACATAATCATTTCAAACCTTGCTTACATTTTTATACAATCACAAATCTCTCTATTATTCGTCGGAATACTTTGGAACAGATTTCCAAAATTAAAATCACTTGGAGCTGATTTGCCGGTGTTTTACAGTCTTTTATGTCCAACAATAAAAAATAAAAAAAAATGCTATATATATTTTTTGCTCAAAAAACATGGGGTGCCAAATAAAATCACCCGTGAGCCGCCAGTTGTGGAACCCTGCCATATGGCATGGAGACCACGATCAGTAAGTTGGCTTAAGCACATCAGTCATTTGGCTAAAGGACCAGGCTAATGTAATATAAGCCCAACTGATGTCATTATGCATGGATTCATGATAGATCAGGGTTGGCTGGTGCAGAGTGCCAGTGTGAGGCATGCACGGACCACACTACACTAGACCAGACAGAGACATGTCAGTGACATCGCCCTCCAGCTCCAGGGTCAGGGTTTAAAGGGCCATTCAGACAGGGTGAGTCACAGTGAGTTAGATAGTGAACAGACTGGGTTTATGTCATAGTGACCCAACGGCCCACACATAGCAGGCTATGGACAGACAGACCACCAGTAGAGTAGCAGGGTTGGTTGAATCACATCACACAGATATACTGTACAGTGATCTAATCAAATTAAAACCATGACAGCTGCTAGTGTATGTGCTAAACTGTCAATTATTCCCTCAATAGCATAGTTTGGGAATAATTTGAGGAAGAGAGGAAGATTTTCTCTACCAATCAATCAACAATGATCGGAGCCCTCAAGTCTCAATGGGATCATAGAATGTGTCACTGCTCTTAATCAAACTAACCAACAAAACCCTCCCAGAGTAACTTTTTCATGTTATCACTGTAACTTTGTTGATGAATGGTACTGGCGGCCATTCCAATTCCAGTGCTGTGTGTTCCAGAGCCCACAGGGCCAATGCTGTGCCTTCCAGCGTCCTCTGTGGCCAGCAGGGCCATATGGCCACATGCACTGAGCCAGGGAGTCAAGGAACACCAAATTAATTCTACGCAGTGAAAGATTAAATCGAGAGCCTCTGTGGCATTAAAGCAAGCGAAAATGTGTTGCTTGCTTACGATTTCCCAGGCACTGACAGCTGTCACAGCACACACACGCATGAACACAAAAACACACACACAAACACAGACACGCACGGTTGCACAGCTGCATCTCATGAACATACTGGACAGCATGCATATTATGTACAAACCAACAGACGCCAAACCGATAGAACTATGATAACCTATGCCCTTGGAAGTCAAGCAAAAATGTTTAATCAAATATTTGAAGGTTAGGCTATAACTGTACCGTACTAAGTTAATAAGCTGATATTTCAACTGATTGATAGATCATTAATCAATTACCTTTGAGGGTGTAGAAAGATGACAATCTTCAAAAGACTACTTTTAGACAGGCAAAACAAAATGACGCCTGTATGTCTGATACCAGCTCCCGTTGTGAGGCCTGGGGACATGAGGACCTGTTGGGCCACAGCAAAGGCTGTGTATGAAGTGACCGTAACTGTAACTATAACTGAACAGCCCTGTCTTCAGGCACAGTGAGAGTGAAACCAGGGTGTCATGGGGGTAGATCCGTGTAAGATAACATCAACTAGGACCAGAATAAGCGACCTTTAGGCTGCTGTTTTCGCAAATTCCACCCTCTGAAAATGTATTGAGGTTCTATTTTAGCGCCTGGCTACGCAGACGCTCGTTGACATGCGCGAGCAGTTTGGATGAAATGATTGAATAACATGTATGTGTAAATGTATTTTGCAACGCTCGCACAAGTAACGCGAGCGGTGTAGTCAGCATGTTAGTGTAATCTGACTGTAATCTTCATACTGTATATAATTTGTCCTTGCTGTATTATAGGCCCACTCATGTTCAGTGGAACATCCCTCTACTATGTGTTGCTTTTACTGCTTTCCAAGCAGTAGATCAAGGTGTAGCCTTGACCATAGATAGTCACTATGAGTGGGTGGAGGAGCTATCTAATGCTCTAACACCAGTTGCTTCATCAATACAAGGTGTAGCTAATCTGATTTGTGTTATATTAAACAAACTAAAACACGTGTGGGAGAGGGCCAGCCTATCGGTGAAGGAATGACTGTACTCTCTGAGGCTCTCCACACCCTCACCCTGCTTTGGCAGGGCCTGATACACACAGCTGAGGGGCTGAGGGGCTGAGTCTGGGGAGAGTGCAGAAGGATGGCTTTATTAACTCAGAATAATGGTCCAATCTGCACATGAAGCCCCCCTCCCTTCCCTCCCCTAACTCGCCAGTCCCTGAACTCCAAACACTGTTGATGTGTGGACTTCCTCCAACTGTTCCCCAAAACCTCATCAGCTCTAATATCTCCCAGTCGACTGAAACATCTGGCCAGCCTGTCACACCCAACAGTCAGTCCACCACAGAGGATGAGAGCAGAGCAGGGAGATAATGGCAAAGCTTCAGCTTCAGCAATCCTCTTCATTTCTCTCTCTTTATTCCTTTCCCCATCGTCTTTGTCCTCCTCCTCTCTCCATTCCTCTCCTTCCTTCCTCTGTCCATTTCTCTTTCCATTCCTTACTCCATTCCTCTTCTTTGTTCTCCTCTTTTCCCGATTCCTCTCCTCCCTCTCCCCAGATATCCTGGCTGTCGACAGGGAGGTGGGGAGTAATTACATGAGCCATGAAAAACAAATAACACTTGGTTATACTGTAGCTTGACACTATATTGGATTATCCTGATTGGCTGCTCTGCATGCAGGGCCAACCCAATGGCTGGACTCTTTCAGTTGTTATTCAATTTCTGGCCCATTCCTTTGCCAGAGAATAAGAAATACCATCTGCACATTCTCTAACACTCCCTCTCTAGTGCTGACCTAATGTGGGGCGCAAGCTGCAAATAATTGTTTAAGGCCATGGACTCACGAGTCGTGTTATGTGATGTTTTAAGCTCCAAAACAGCTGCATGTTGGACTTTCTGCACTGCTCTTACAATGAGAAAGTGATGTAATAACGTAACTTTGGCCAAACTACACTACCGGTCAAAAGTTTTAGAACACCTACTCATTCAAGGGTTTTTCTTTATTTTTTACTATTTTCTACATTGTAGAATAATAGTGAAGAAATCAAAACTATGAAATAACACATATGGAATCATGTAGTAACCCAAAAAGTGTTAAACAAATCAAAATACTATTTTATATTTGAGATTCTTCAAATAGCCACCCACTGCCTTGATGACAGCTTTGCACGCTCTTGGCATTCTCTCAACCAGCTTCATGAGGTAGTCAACTGGAATGCATTTCAATTAACAGGTGTGCCTTCTTAAAAGTTAATTTGTGGAATTTCTTTCCTTCTTAATGCGTTTGAGCCAATCAGTTTTGTTGTGACAAGGTAGGGGGGTATACAGAAGATAGCCCTATTTGGTAATAGACCAAGTCCATATTATGGCAAGAACAGCTCAAATAAGCAAAGAGAAACGACAGTCCATCATTAAGGTCAGTCAATACGGAAAATGTCAAGAACTTTGAAAGTTTCTTCAAGTGCAGTCGCAAAAACCATCAAGCACTATGATGAAACTGGCTCCAATGAGGACCGCCACAGGAATGGAAGACCCTGAGTTACCTCTGCTACAGAGGAGAAGTTTAAAACCTCATTGGTTTTTAGGAGCATATACCTACATGAGTGATTGAAAGATGATCTGAGGTCCACACTCCAGTCCAGTTGGTGGTGGTAATGCACCTTAAAGTTGGTTGCCAACCGCCATATAAAGTCCACAGAAGAAGAAGAAGAAGAAGAAGAAGAAGAAGAAGAAGAAAAAGAAGCCTGAGGAGGAAAGATTACTAGAAACTAACTAGGTTTCCCCTTTTATTTGTGGATTAATTGTCGGAATAGAGAACACACGATTTTGTGACTCAAAATGGGTAAATATTCGACAAAGATCCAGAAAGAAAGGACCTTGTGCATTTCAGGTAAGATACATTTACATTTACATTTTAGTCATTTAGCAGACGCTCTTATCCAGAGCGACTTACAGTTAGTGAGTGCATACATTATTTATATATTTTATTTTACATACTGGCCCCCCGTGGGAATCAAACCCACAACCCTGGCGTTGCAAACGCCATGCTCTACCAATTGAGCTACATCCCTGCCGGCCATTCCCTCCCCTACCTGGACGACGCTGGGCCAATTGTGCGCCGCCCCATGGGTCTACCGGTCGTGGCCGGCTACGACAGAGCCTGGATTCGAACCAGGATCTCTAGTGGCACACCTTAGACCACTGCACCACTCAATAACAACCCAATGTTTATATCCCAGGACAAATTATCTAGCAACAGCAAGCTAGCTAGCTAAATGGCCATGAATGTTTAATGTGTTACGACCTCTCCCCAAATTAATATAATTGGTTCAGAGTTCATTTTGATACTTCAACCTGCGTGTCCTGATCGCGTCTGATGTGGATGGACAAAAATCAACAAGCCCGGTCTAGCCAAATCAAATCAAATTTTATTTGCCACATGCGCTGAATACAACAGGGGTAGACATTACAGTGAAATGCTTACTTACAAGCCCTTAACCAACAATGCAGTTTTTAAGAAAAAAAAAAAAGTGTTTAGATAAGTAAAAAATTAAAAATAGCAAATAATTAAAGATCAGCAGTAAAATAAAATAACAGTAGGGAGGCTATATACAATGCAAATAGTCCGGGTAGCCATGATTAGCTGTTCAGGAGTCTTATGGCTTGGAGGTGGAAGCTGTTAAGAAGCCTTGTGGACCTAGACTTGGCGCTCTGGTACCGCTTGCCGTGCGGTAGCAGAGAGAACAGTCTATGACTAGGGTGGCTGGAGTCTTTGATAATTTTTAGGGCCTTCCTCTGAAACCGCCTGGTATAGAGGTCCTGGATGGCAGGAAGCTTTCCCCGGTGATGTACTGGGCCGTACGCACTACCCTTTGTAGTGCCTTGCGGTCGGAGGCCAAGCAGTTGCCATACCAGGCGGGGATGCAACCAGTCAGGATGCTCTCTATGGTGCAGCTGTATAACTTTTTGAGGATCTGAGGACCCATGCCAAATCTTTTCAGTCTCCTGAGGGGGAATAGGCTTTGTCGTGCCCTCTTCACGGCTGTCTTGGTGTGTTTGGACCATGATAGTTTGTTGGTGATGTGGACACCAAGGAACTTGAAGCTCTCAACCTGTTCCACTACAGCCCCGTCGATGAGAATGGGGGCGTGCTCAGTCCTTTTTTTTCCCCCTGTAGTCCACAATCATTTCCTTTGTCTTGATCACGTTGAGGGAGAGGTTGTTATCCTGGCACCACACAGCCAGGTCTCTGACCTCCTCCCTATAGGCTGTCTCATCGTTGTCGGTGATCAGGCCTACCACTGTTGTGTCGTCGGCAAACTAAATGATGGTGTTGGAGTCGTGCCTGGCCATGCAGTCATGGGTGAACAGGGAGTACAGGAGGGGACTGAGCACGCACCCCTGAGGGGCCCCCGTATTGAGGATCAGCGTGGCATGTGTTGTTACCTACCCTACCACCTGGGGGCGGCCCGTCAGGAAGTCCAGGATCCAGTTGCAGAGGGAGGTGTTTAGTCCCAGGGTCCTTAGCTTAGTGATGAGCTTTGAGGGCACTATGGTGTTGAACGCTGAGCTGTAGTCAATGAATAGCAGTCTCACATAGGTGTTCCTCTTGTCCAGGTGGGAAAGGGCAATGTGGAGTGCAATAGAGATTGCATAATCTGTGGATCTGTTGGGGCGGTATGCAAATTGGAGTGGGTCTAGGGATTATTTTGATAGTGGCATTGATGTGAGCCATGACCAGCCTTTCAAAGCACTACATGGCTACAGACATGAGTGCTACGGGTCGGTAGTCATTTAGGCAGGTTATCTTAGTGTTCTTGGGCACAGGGACTATGGTGGTCTGCTTGAAACATGTTGGTATTACAGACTCAGTCAGGGACATGTTGAAAATGTCAGTGAAGACACTTGCCAGTTGGTCAGCGCATGCTCGGAGTACACGTCCTGATAATCCATCTGGCCCTGCGGCCTTGTGAATGTTGACCTGCTTAAAAGTCTTACTCACATCGGCTACAGAGAGCGTGATCACATAGTCATCCGGAACAGCTGATGCTCTCATGCATGCTTCAGTGTTGCTTGCCTCGAAGCGAGCATAGAAGTGATTTAGCTCGTCTGGTAGGCTTGTGTCACTGGGCAGCTCGCGGCTGTGCTTCCCTTTGTAGTCTGTAATAGTTTTAAAGTCAGCATGTAAATCAGATTACCCTGAATATAAAGTCCCTCACAAAGTTCCAAGCAAAGAAATACCAGATCTGTGCTAACAGTTAATCAAGCCAAACAAAACACAGCCGACCTTCATCCAACCTGAGTCAATTATGAGCTCATTGAGACCATCAGTGATAAATGCCATACACAGTCAGTCAAGCCTGAGATGGGAGGGATGAACGTACTCAGCAGAGGATGAATAACAGCGACATGCATAGTTACTGGTTCAACAGGGCTAGGAAAACTAAAACGATATGCCAGGGAACAGGGACTATGTAATGTTACTTCTGTGATTCTGTGCTTCCCCAAGCTATTTCACCCTCCTGGAAAATCAGATAGTCATAAGATAACTTGTAGGTTACTCCTTGCCTGGGTACCAGTCTGTTTAGCTAACATTCCACTGCTTGTACTCCGTGTCATATGCAAAATATTTAGCATGACAGGAGTGTCAAGGAGTGGAATGATAGCTAAACAGTCTGGTACCCAGACTAGGTTACTCCCCTCACCACGTGAAAAACAATTAGCACTTTCTTTCATTCAGAGACGGAGGGCAGGACTGAGATAGAGATAAGTGGAGAATTCCTCTCTTCTTCATGTATGCCAATGAAATGTCTCACTTGAAGGAGTGAAAGAGAGAGATATGCTAGAAACCAGATAAGGAGAGAAAGGGGAATTCTGGAGAAAGCAAGAGAGTAGATCAACTTTGGTTGTTTGCCCATGAGGTATCCTGAAGTCAGGAGAGGCGGGAGGCATGCCAGATGGAAGAGAGCGAGAAAGACTGAGTGTCTGTCTGTGTGTGAGAGAAAGAGTAATTTGCATAACACATGGAAATCAAGAGATGTGGTCAGAGGGGAAATGCGTCTTTACGAGCAGATCATTCCATAATTTTATGAGTGTGAAAAAAATCAGCTTTTCTCCACCACTCCTCATGTGAGTGGCCTCAAGTGGCTCTGGGCCTCAATACATTTTGGTTGGATGTAAACACTTCCATACGTGTGTGTAACCCATTAAGACATTAACGTATAGGCTCCATACAGAAAAACCAGCTCTCTTATGAGTATGGACATCCAGCAAACCATCTGTGAAGTTTAATTTCCAATACTTTATTAGCAGATAATGGGATGGATACATTGTGAGTGTGTGTGTGAGAGGGAGAGAGAGAGGGGCGCAGGGAAGGGCTGGAATGAAGTTCTTGTCAACCAAGCAAAATATGTGAGGCTTGGTCAGAAGCCATAAAACAACAGGGAGGGACAGGCGGCAGGGATTGGGTGGAGGGGTGTGTTGTCACATTGTTGTCTGGTGGATTGCTACAGTAAAATATAATAAACTCAGTCTAAGCATTTAAAGGGTCGGAATTGAGGGCCTGTTGGTTTAGAACAGGTGTGTCAAACTCATGCAGGGGGTTGGAGGGGGCTGGAGGGGAAGGAGGGATCAACAAAAAATGCAAAAAGAAAGGTTGCATTTCACGCGCCATCATCCATCATTTTTTGTTATGGTTCCAGACTTTGGGTTGTACACTTTTTACGTGGGGGGGGGGGGGGGGGAGTGTGCACTTTTTACATGGGGAGGAGTGTGATAAACCGGTCTGATGAAAGATGAGCATTGGCCTTGTGGTGGCCCCGATCATCAATCTAGTGATGTCACATGTGTGTGTGTGTGTTCTTCTATCCATGTGGGGACCTAAAATCCCCAAAAGTCCCCAAAAGGATAGTAAAACACGGGAAATGTTCCCTCGTGGGGACAAAGGCTATTTTAAGCTCAGGGGTTAGGTTTAGGGTTAGGAGTTAGGGTTAGGGGTTAAGTTTAGGTTTCAGGTTAGGGTTATGGTAATAGGATTTTGAATGGAAATACATTTTAGGTCTCCACGAGGATAGAAGAACATAACGTGTGTGTGTGTGTGGAATGTTGGTCGGGAAGAGCCGCTCTGGATCTGGGCCCTGTAGTAATGCCTTCAGGAATGGAGTGAGAAGGAGAAGAGGTGTCAGACGAAATGACGCATGTGTGTGCTCGTGTATATGCCATATATGTATGAACGTGCCATGTGTGAGTGTGATTGTATCAAAGCTGTGCGGCGTAAGGTGAGTATCAAAACCCACGCCCGTATTCAGAGGGAACCTAAAACCACAGTGTGACCACTCCAACACACACACTACATACTGTACACTCACACACACACACACACACATGCATATTGATGCCACACACACACACACACACACACTCACACAGACACACTTTCACACTTCACATACGCTGCTGCTACTCTGTTTATTATACATTGCATTCGGACCCTTTGACTTTTTCCACATTTTGTTACGTTACAGCCTTATTCTAAAATTGATTAAATTGTTTTTTTTCTTCATCAATCGACACACAATACCCCATATAAACAAAGCAAAAACAGTTTTTTTTTTTAAATGTTCAGGTCTCTCCAGAGATGTTCGATTGGGTTCAAGTCCGGGCTCTGGCTGGGCCACTCAAGGACATTCAGAGACTTGTCCCGAAGCCACTCCTGTGCTGTCTTGGCTGTGTGCTTAGGGTTGTTGTCCTGTTGGAAGGTGAACCTTCACCCCAGTCTGAGGTCCTCAGCACTCAGGTGCAGATCTTCATCAAGGATCTCTCAGGACTCCATCTTTCCCTTGATCCTGACTAGTCTCAAAGTCCCTGCCGCTGAAAAACATCCCCACAGCATAATGCTGCCACCACCATACTTCACCGTAGGGATGGTGCCAGGTTTCCTGCAGACGGGATGCTTGGCATTCAGGCCAAAAAGTTCAATCTTGGTTTCATCAGATCAGAGAATCTTGTTTCTCATGGTCTGAGAGTCCTTTAGGTGCCTTTTGGCAAACTCCAAGCGGGCTGTCATGTGCATTTTACTGAAGAGTGGCTTCCGTCTTGCCACTCTACCATAAAGGCCTGATTGGTAGAGTGTTGCAGAGATGGTTGTCCTTCTGGAAGGTTCTCCCATCTCCACAGAGGAACTCTGGAGCTCTGTCAGAGTGACCATCGGGTTCTTGGTCACCTCCCTGACCAAGGCCCTTCTCCCCCGATTGCTCAGTTTGGCTGGGCGGCCAGCTCTAGGAAGAGTCTTGGTGGTTCCAAACATCTTCCATTTAAGAATGATGGAGGCCACTATGTTCTTGGGGACCTTCAATGCTGCAGAAATGTTTTGGTACCCTTCCCCAGGTCTCTGCCTACAACACTATCCTGTCTCAGAGCTCTACGGACAATTCCTTCGACCTCATGGCTTGGTTTTTGCTCTGACATGTATTGTCAACTGTGGGACCTTATATAGACAGGTGTGTGCCTTTCCAAATCATGTCCAATCAATTGAATGTATCACATGTGGACTCCAATCAAGTTGTAGAAACATCTCAAGGATGATCAATGGAAACAGGATGCACCTGAGCTCAATTTTGAGTCTCATAGCAAAGGATCTGATTACTTATGTAAATAAGGTATTTTCTGTTTTCTTATTTGTAATATATTTGCAAAAAATGCTAAAAACCTGTTTTCACTTTGTCATTATGGGGTATTGTGTGTAGATTGATGAGGAAAATGTTTTATTTAATCAATTTTAGAATATGGCTGTAACGTAACAAAATGTGGAAAAGGTCAAGGAGTCTGAATACTTTCCGAATGCACTATATATCCTGATTGCTTAGTCACTTTTACCCCTACCTACATGTACATACTGTATCACCTCAATTACCTCAACTACCTTGTACTCCTGCACATTGACTCGGTACTGGTTATCCTTGTATATAGCCTCATTATTGTTTTTATTGTGTCACTATTTCCTTTTTTATTAAGCAAATACCTGTAACTTTTTAACTCTACACTGTTGGGAATGGGCTCGTAAGTAAGCATTTCACTCTAAAATGTACACCTGTTGTATTTGGCGCATGTGACCAATAACATTTTATTTTATTTGAGGGGAGGGGAAGAAGAGAGGAGAAGCGACAGTGAGGCCTAGAGTGCCAGAGGTATCATTGGTCGTGTCTGTCTACACTTGACACTTACATGCAACTTCTGCTATCAGAATACAAAGATCGCATTGAAAAGACGGGTCAAGATGCACAAAAGTCGCATTGTGTACTGACCTTGGGAGGTGGTCAGGGACGCATTGTGTATTTTTACATTGACATTTTTGTAATTTAGCAGACACTCTTATCCAGAGTGACTTACAGTTAGTGAGTGCATACCTTTTCCATACTGGCCCCCCGTGGGAATCGTTTCTATAAACCAATGAAGGAGGCTCTTCTCGGTCTGCCGACTAGTCTTGACTGTCTGTCTGGTTGGTATTAATGCCGGTGAGCTGCGATTTGACTTTTTATAATGAGTTTTTGTGGTTTTGCGTCTGTGTGTTAGTGTAGTCTGTTTGGGTATATGTACAGTGAGGGAAAAAAGTATTTGATCCCCTGCTGATTTTGTACGTTTGCCCACTGACAAAGAAATTATCAGTCTATAATTTTAATGGTAGGTTTATTTGAACAGTGAGAGACAGAATAACAACAACAAAATCCAGAACAACGCATGTCAAAAATGTTATAAATTGATTTGCATTTTCATGAGGGAAATAAATATTTGACCCCCTCTCAATCAGAAAGATTTCTGGCTCCCAGGTGTCTTTTATACAGGTAACGAGCTGAGATTAGGAGCACACTCTTAAAGGGAGTGCTCCTAATCTCAGCTTGTTACCTGTATAAAGGACACCTGTCCACAGAAGCAATCAATCAATCAGATTCCAAACTCTCCACCATGGCCAAGACCAAAGAGCTCTCCAAGGATGTCAGGGACAAGATTGTAGACCTACACAAGGCTGGAATGGGCTACAAGACCATCACCAAGCAGCTTGGTGAGAAGGTGACAACAGTTGGTGCGATTATTCGCAAATGGAAGAAACACAAAAGAACTGTCAATCTCCCTCGGCCTGGGGCTCCATGCAAGATCTCACCTCGTGGAGTTGCAATGATCATGAGAATGGTGAGGAATCAGCCCAGAACTACACGGGAGGATCTTGTCAATGATCTCAAGGCAGCTGGGACCATAGTCACCAAGAAAACAATTGGTAACACACTACGCCGTGAAGGACTGAAATCCTGCAGCGCCCGCAAGGCCCCCCTGCTCAAGAAAGCACATATACAGGCCCGTCTGAAGTTTGCCAATGAACATCTGAATGATTCAGAGGAGAACTGGGTGAACGTGTTGTGGTCAGATGAGACCAAAATCGAGCTCTTTGGCATCAACTCAACTCACCGTGTTTGGAGGATGAATGCTGCCTATGACCTCAAGAACACCATCCCCACCGTCAAACATGGAGGTGGAAACATTATGCTTTGGGGGTGTTTTTCTGCTAAGGGGACAGGACAACTTCACCGCATCAAAGGGACGATGGACGGGGCCATGTACCGTCAAATCTTGGGTGAGAACCTCCTTCCCTCAGCCAGGGCATTGAAAATGGGTCGTGGATGGGTATTCCAGCATGACAATGACCTAAAACACACGGTCAAGGCAACAAAGGAGTGGCTCAAGAAGAAGCACATTAAGGTCCTGGAGTGGCCTAGCCAGTATCCAGACCTTAATCCCATAGAAAATCTGTGGAGGGAGCTGAAGGTTCGAGTTGCCAAACGTCAGCCTCGAAATCTTAATGACTTGGAGAAGATCTGCAAAGAGGAGTGGGACAAAATCCCTCCTGAGATGTGTGCAAACCTGGTGGCCAACTACAAGAAACGTCTGACCTCTGTGATTGCCAACAAGGGTTTTGCCACCAAGTACTAAGTCATGTTTTGCAGAGGGGTCAAATACTTATTTCCCTCATTAAAATGCAAATCAATTAATAACATTTTTGACATGCGTTTTTCTGGATTTTTTTGTTGTTCTTCTGTCTCTCACTGTTCAAATAAACCTACCATTAAAATTATAGACTGATCATGTCATTGTCAGTGGGCAAACGTACAAAATCAGCAGGGGATCAAATACTTTTTTTCCCTCATTGTATGTCTGTGTCTCCACACCTGCAGGCTGTGTCGTATGTGCGCCTAATTATCAGCGATATAAATCAACGGTGGGTGTGTTGCCATGGCAGCCAGAGGCAGCTCTGTGCTGGCCGATCATTGTGGGAGCACGCCACAGCTATTTCATTAACCTTCAAAGGACTTGGTATTTATTTTATTGGCAGCCCTATGAATATAAATGTGTCATTTTAAAAAGGGAAATGGTCAGGTAATAAAAAGTTTAGGACCTTGTTCACAAGCCCCCTCCCTCCTCTTTCCCTCCCCAGCTTTATCCTCTACTTCTGGACTGCCTGAATGAATAATGGAAAATAACTGTTGGATAAACTCATCCCCCAAAGACACACCACACACACACACACACAATCCTCCTGATGTTCCCTAGCATTCAGGCCATTGACGAGGTAGGTGGGATAAAGCATAGCACCCTGAAAATGTATACAATCCTCCAAGACAGCCTCAGTTAAGATCAATGATTACACAACAGGCACTCATTAATTATCCAAAGATGTAATAGAAAAACCATGTGGCCCATTCTTCATTCACAGACCTCTGATTGTGCCATTAAGTGAATGGCTAACAATGGAATACACTGTACCAGTCGTCTCCCAATCTGTAAAGATGTTGTGAGTAGCCTATATCCTAAGGATTCCATCTTAATGCATATACCATCATCCCTCGCAGTGCAGTTCACTGCCTAGTACCATAGGCCAATTGAGGTTAAACTTTAATTGAGGATAGAGTGAAAGCTTTGGGTTAAGGCAGGAGAAAGCTCTGTAAGCCATATAGGGAAATAGTCGCATAGCTCTAGGACATTACATGAGGAGGACAAAAAGAACCTGTTCACCACAGTGCCTTTAGGGCGATAGGGGAATGGAAAAGGAGCTCTTTGTGTGATGCTATTGGCTTGTTATAAGGAGCATTCTCCAGATGCCTGGGCGGTAAGTGAGGCCTCTGTTGCCAATGGCAATTCGATTGTACCACATGATGGGGCTCAGGAGAGGCTTGGCACCCCAGGCCTAATGAGGGTCTGGGTCACAGAGGGGCAGGAGGAGAGAGCTAGAGCGAGAGACAGAGACAGACAGGACAGATAGAGAATTAGGTCACAATGGACCTGGAATGGAACCACATCAGTGGACTGTCCACCAACCCTCTAACAAAGGGCCTAAACAGGCATGACGACAGAGTGGCCGCATAGAAAGGTTTTATTATGACTAATTGTGTGTGATGCAACAGATGTGAATGGAGGATCTGACTGATGAGACATAGGATCCACAGACATAGTGAGATAACTGTAATTAGCTGATGAAAAACAGAGACACAGACAGACACTGTACAACTTCATTAAAGAACGAAGACTTTAATTCATTCACCAAAGCAGAAAATCCACAGCAGTGAGAATCATAGACAAGCAACAAGCCATGTACAACACTGTGTTCACAAACTATCTGGAATAACTGTCTTAGAGTATTCGTCTTATTTTTAAAATGCATACTCGGCTGAACAAAAACATAAACGCAACATGCAACAATTTCAAGAACTTTACTGAGTTATAGTTCATTTGAAAAAATCTATGGATTTCACATGACTAGGAATAAAGATATGCATCTGTTGGTCACAAATACCTTAGATAATATAAAAAAAAGGGGCGTGAATCAGAAAACCTGTCAGTATCTGGTGTGACCTTCGAATAGAGTTGACCAGGCTGTTGATTGTGGCCTGTGAAATGTTGTCCCACTCCTCTTCAATGGCTGTGTGAAGTTGCTGGAGATTGGCGGGAACTGGAACACGCTGTCGTACACGTCGATCCAGAGCATCCCAAACATGCTCAATGGGTGACATGTCTGGTGAGCATGCAGGCCATGAAAAACTGGGACGTTTTTAGCTTCCAGGAATTGTGTGAAGATCCATGCTACATGGGGCCATGGATAATCAAATCAAATCACATTTTATTTGCCACATGCGCCGAATACCACAGGTGTAGACATTATAGTGAAATGCTTACTTACAAGCCCTTAACCAACAATGCAGTTTTTTAAAATAAAAAGTAAAATAAAAAAGTGTTAAGTAACATGAGGTGAGGCGGCGGATGAATGACACGACAATGGACCTCAGGATCTCGTCACGGTATCTCTGTGCATTCAAATTGCCATCGATAAAATGCAATTGTGTTTGTTGTCCGTAGCTTGTGCCTGCACCCAACCGCCAACATGTGGCACTCTGTTGACAACGTTGACATCAGTTAAAACTGGGATTCATCCGTGAAGAGCACACTTCTCCAGCGTGCCAGTGGCCATCGAATGTGAGCATTTGCCCACTGAAGTCGGTTACGATGCCGAACTGCAGTCATGTCAGGACCCTGGTGAGGATGACGAACACTCAGATGAGTTTCTGAGACAGTTTCTGTCAGTTTGTGCAGAAATTCTTCGTTGTGCAAACCCAGTTTAATCAACTGTCCAGGTGGCTGGTCTCAGACGATCCCGCAGGTGAAGAAGCATGATGTGGAGGTCCTGGGATGGCATGGTAACACGTGGTCTGCGGTTGTGAGTCCGGTTGGACGTGCTGCCAAATTCTCTAAAACGACATTGGCAGAGAAATTAACATTCAATTCTCTGGCAATAGCTCTGGTGGACATTCCTGCAGTCAGCACGCCAATTGCACGCTCCCACAAAACTTGAGACATCTGTGGCATTGTGTTGTTTGACACAACTGCACATTTTAGAGTGGCCTTTTACTGTCCCCAGTACAAGGTGCACCTGTGTAATAATCATGATGTTTAATCAGTTCTTGATATGCCACACCTGTCAGGTGGATGGATTATCTTGGCAAATAACATTTTTGGGCTCTTTTATTTCAGCTCATGAAACATGGGAACAACACTTTACATGTTGTGTTTATATTTTTGTTCAGTATATACAGTGCATTCAGAAAGTATTCAGACACCTTCCCTTTTTCCACATTTTGTTACGTTACAGCCTTATTCTAAAATGGATTAAATAAATATTTTCCTTCATCAATCTACACACAATAATACCCCATAATGACAAAGCAAACACAGGTTTTTAGAAACGTTTGCACATTTATTAAAAATAAAAAATAAAAACCTTATTAACATAAGTATTCAGACTCTTTGCTATGAGACTCGAAATTGAGCTCAAGTGCATCCTGTTTCCATTGATCATCCTTGATATTTCTACAACTTGAGTCCACCTGTGGTAAATTCCATTGATTGGACATGATTTGGAAAGGCACACACCTGTCTATATAAGGTCCCACATTTGACAGTACATGTCAGAGCAAAAACTAAGCCATGAGGTCGAAGGAATTGTCCGTAGAGCTCTGAGACAGGATTGCGTCGAGGCACAGATCTGAGGAAGGGTACCAAAACATTTCTGCAGCATTGAAGGTCCCCAAGAACACAGTGGCCTCCGTCATTCTTAAATAAATGGAAGAAGATTGGAACCACCAAGACTCTTCCTAGAGCTGGCAGCCCGCCTAAACTGAGCAATCAAGGGAGAAGGGCCTTGGTCAGGAAGGTGACCAAGAACCCGATGGTCACTCTGACAGAGCTCTAGAGTTTCTCTGTGGAGATGGGAGAACCTTCTAGAAGGACAACCATCTCTGCAGCACTCCACCAATCAGACCTTTATGGTAGAGTGGCCAGACGGAAGCCACTCCTCAGTAAAAGGCACATGACAGCCCGCTTGGAGTTTGCCAAAAGGCACCTAATGGACTCTCCGACCATGAGAAACAAGATTCTCTGGTCTGATGAAACCAAGACTGAACTCTTTGGTCTGAATGCCAAGGGACACGTCTGGAGGAAACCTGGCACCATCCCTACGGTGTAGCATGGTGGTGGCAGCATTATGCTGTGAGGATGTTTTTCAGCAGCAGGGACTTGGAGACTAGTCAGGATCGAGGGAAAGATTAACGGAGCAAAGTACAGAGCGATCCTTGATGAAAACCTGCTCCAGAGCGCTCATGACCTTAGACTGAGGCGAAGGTTCATCTTCCAACAGGACAACGACCCTAAGCACACAGACAAGACAGCGCAGCAGTGGCTTCGGGACAAGTCTCTGAATGTCCTCGAGTGACCCAGCCAGAGCCCGGACTTGAACCTGATCGAACATCTCTGGAGAGACCTGAAAATAGCTGTGCAGCGACACTCCCCATCCAACCTGACAGAGCTTGAGAAGATCTGCAGAGAAGAATGGGAGAAACTCCCCAAATACAGGTGTGCCAAGCTTGTAGCGTCATACCCAAGAAGACTCAATGCTGTAATCGCTGCCAAAGGTGCTTCAACAAAGTACTGAGTAAAGGGTCTGAATACTTATGTAAATGTAATAAATTAACATTCTAGAAACCTGTTTTTGCTTTGTCATTATGGGGTATTGTGTGTAGATTGATGAGGGGAAAAAACAATTGAATCCATTTTAGAATAAGGCTGTAACGTAACAAAATGTGGAAAACATCAATGGGTCTGAATACTTTCTGAATGCACTGTATTAGTATATAGCTCTTGTGAGAGCTTGAAGGTGTCTGAAAATGTTGTATAGTATCAGTAATGACCAGAGATGACAGTCAGTACCATTGATGAGCAGTGGCTCAACAGCAACAGTGGCAGGATTCCAGAATGAGGCTCATTCCGAAGCGATCACTCTCAAGCCCATATGGGTGGAGTGGAACAGGGGAGTGGAACAGGGGTGGTGCTGCTAATTTGTGCACACCGTTACAGGAAAAGGAATAACACCAAACAGGGAGGGAAAAGAAAAGCACAGTTTCCATGGTAACCATTCTCCTCTAAAGTTCTCATCTCTCCAGTGGCTTTCAGTTGTTTTTTGATGTCCTCTTTGTTTTTCTGTACCCGATGAAAATCAACCACCAACAAGCAGAGGGACAGGAATAAGACTGCATTCATTAAACTTTAAGGAGAGTAGGGTAGGAGAAGAGCTGTCTAGATTCAAGAAAGGATTCTAAAGACACAGACAGACCCAAACAGACAGAAATACACACACAATCAGACTCTAAAACATACAATTTGAGAAAAGCAGCCCAATAGAATTCCAGACAGTGTCTGATGCAGACCTAGAGAAAATGTAACAAGGGGGCAGAAATATAAAGCTAAGAGGGACAGAGAGATAGAGAGATAGAGAGAGAGAGAGAGAGAGAGAGAGAGACTAGCACACAGCCATTCCTGCCCAATATTTCATATTTAATCTGGTCTGCTGGAGGATTTCTTGGCCCAGTCTGGTGTAATCTTGAGACATGACAGAAACCAAGGGACACCGCATAGTTCCTGCCTCTCTAACTCTAATCTCAATGTATACAGTAGAAGGTGGTCTCTACTAAACATTTAGAAAGTCTGGGGCACAATACATATATCATGGATATCTAATTATCTGGCGTAACCTCACTCACAGGCAACAAGAGGTCCTGATAACATACCCATTATTTCCTCTGCAATTTATGTGGCAAATTTATATAATAGCTCCTGTCAGGCTTAATTTGTTGAATAACGGCGGCGATGGTCAAGCTTTGACAGTTTAATCTGCCTCGCTGCAGCCAGTGAAATGAGGCCAGCAGAGACTGGCCCTTCGCTCCACACTGCAGCTCCACAGCAACACTCTCATACTCAATTACTGTCTGGCTGATGAGAGCAGGGAATGAAACAGTGTGTGAGACATGAATGGGTCTTCTGGTGTCCCAGATCAGAAGATAGGAGTCTGGGGATGGTAATGAGTGAATGAATGGATGAAAGGGAGAAAAATGGAGCAGGAAGGAGGGACGGAATGTTCAGAGTGGAGGGACAGAGAGAGGAACTGGAACAGGACAGAGGTCACTGGACAGGTCAGTCGGAGATTGTGATCTACTAGAGTTGGGACGATAAACCGAAAATTACTGACACTGACATTGTCTTCCTCTTACCGAAGCATTTTGCTTACGTCGGTAATTTTCTGTGACTTCGCTACACAACGTTCCTGTAGATTGTTCTAAAAACATGATTTGGTCAACAGTAATATATGCATTATGTTGATTCCTACTATGAAAGTATCTGCCTGTCCCTGTTTTGCTGTCGCCTGCTGACTCTCACTCCCTCTCCCCACTGTGCGCACGGAGGAGGGAGAGATGCATTCTGAGAAGCACAAGCATATGCTCAAAATGCTATTGCGGGAAAAATACCGTTTTCAAAGCAACTACTGTTGTTCTAGTTACAGAGAGGAGAGTCACAGCTTTTCTGTGAGTATATTTCATGTATTTCTTATCTCTTAATTTTGAGTTCATGGCACCCCTTTACAACTGGAGTAGGCTGTGTAGTATTGTTTTGATGGGCCTGCGGAACGGAATAGGCCTACATCAATAGCCTAGGCCTAGCACTGGAAAGTTTTTCTAGGTCATTAGCCTATATTTACTGATAGATTAATCAATTAGCATACATGGCTATCTAGCAACAATATCATATTTAGAGTTAGCAATCTAGCTAAGTGTTTTGAGTTCCCACTTCCTCAGGTGGTGAATAATATAGCCTATAGGCCAATATGCACAAAAGATGTTGGCAAATTCACTGAAGAGCCTAAAATAAATCTGATCATTCTGGATCCTACAGGCCAATATGCACAAAAGATGTCGGCAAATTCACTGAAGAGCCAAAAATAAATCTGATAATTCTGGATCCTATTTTGACAGGTTGCACATCAAAATATCAATCATGCATTTCCTGGATATGTTAGATGAAATTGCTTACTTTTTTAATCATAGGCTACCATCTCAGCTGTCTTATTTGGCACTGGAAAATAATTGTCTAGAGCCCTACCGCTAATGTAAAGTAACTGTTAATTAAAAACATTTGTAGTTGTTGTATTTGTTTTTAATCGAGAAAAATGTGTTACATTTATAGTGATTTGACTTTTGTCCATATCCTCCAGCTCTAATACGAATATGCACAGACACACACACACACCGCACACAGTCATACAAACCGCATATGGTCACACACTCTTTAAAGCATGCATAAACATAAAAAAAACATATGCGCATGAGAGTACATACGTTTGCTTACAATAAGAACACACAAACCGTCCAGAAACGTAGAAGCAACTTCACCTTGATGATAATAATTAATCTATCCCTCATTGTGCCTGTGCACAGAGAAGGAGAAGGAAACGCCACTTCACCATACCTTGGGAGAGAGGGAACAGGGATGAAAAGAATAAAAGAGGGGTTTTTAAGTAAACATTTGTTTTGGCAGCAGGCAGAGTAGTCTCCTGACAGAGGAGCCCCTCTGCCCTGACCTTAAATCTGAATGGAGGGGGAGTTATCATAGCTTCCCCCCGTCCCATCCGCTGCCCTCCCAACTCAAACCCACATTCCTCTCCAACATCACTTAGCACAAAGTGGCCCGTTCCCACCACTGAACTTTGGAAAATGCTTAGTTTGTTTGGAAAAGTCAGAAGCATCTTAAGAGCCCTTCAAGAGTCCTGCACAAGGCCAATGGAGACGTTAGTCAATTAGACTGTCTCCCTATCATGCAGTCTAGTGAGTGCTAACTTGAAATATGTCAGATTGTTTGAGACAATTCACCATACACACACATTTTTCATCAAAGAAATCCCTAATTGTCAAGTGTCTGTGCGTGTAGATGAAATAGTCTAGAAAGCAACAGAGAACACTCTCCTACATGTACACTACCGTTCAAAAGTTTGGGGTCACTTAGAAATGTCCTTGTTTTCGAAAGAAAAGCAATTTTGTTGTCCATTAAAATAACATCAAATTGATCAGAAATACAGTGTAGACATTGTTAATGTTGTAAATGGCTATTGTAGCTGGAAATGGCTGATTGTTAATGGAATATCTACATAGGCGTATAGAGGCCCATTATCAGCAACCATCAGTCCTGTGTTCCAATGGCACGTTGTGTTTGCTAATCCAAGTTTATCATTTTAAAAGCCTAATTGATCATTAGAAAACCCTTTTGCAATTATGTTAAACTGTTGTGCTGATTAAAGAAGCAATAAAACTGGCCTTCTTGAGACTAGTTGAGTATCAGGAGCATCAGCAATTAATTGTGGGTTCGATTACAGGCTCAAAATGGCCAGAAACAAATAACTTTATTCTGAAACTCGTCAGTCTATTCTTGTTCTGAGAAATGAAGGCTATTCCATGCAAGAAATTGCCAAGAAACTGAAGATCTCGTACAATGCTGTGTACTACTCCCTTCACAGAACAGCGCAAACTGGCTCTAACCAGAATAGAAAGAGGAGTGGGAGGCCCCGGTGCACAACTGAGCAAGAGGACAAATACATTAGAGTGTCTAGTTTGAGAAACAGACGCCTCACAGGTCCTCAACTGGCAGCTTCATTAAATAGTACCCACAAAACACCAGTCTCAATGTCAACAGTGAAGAGGCGACTCTGGGATGCTGACCTTCTAGGCAGAGTTGCAAAGAAAAAGCCATATCTCAGACTGGCCAATAAAAATAAAAGATTAAGATGGGCAAAAGAACACAGACACTGGACAGAGGAAGATTGGATAAAAGTGTTATGGACAGACGAATCGAAGTTTGAGGTGTTCGGATCACAAAGAAGAACATTTGTGAGACGCAGACCAAATGAAAAGATGCTGGAGGAGTGCTTGATGCCATCTGTCAAGCATGGTAGAGGCAATGTGATGGTCTGGGGGTGCTTTGGTGGTGGTAAAGTGGGAGATTTGTACTGGGTAAAAGGGATCTTGAAGAAGGAAGGCTATCACTCCATTTTGCAACGCCATGCCATACCCTGTGGATGGTGCTTGATTGGAGCCAATTTCCTCCTACAACAGGACAATGACCCAAAGCACAGCTCCAAACTATGCAAGAACTATTTAGGGAAGAAGCAGTCAGCTGGTATTCTGTCTATAATGGAGTGGCCAGCACAGTCACCGGATCTCAACCCAATGTTTTATTTAACCAGGTAAGCCAGTTGAGAACAAGTTCTCATTTACAACTGCGACCTGGCCAAGATAAAGTAAAGCAGTGCGATAAAAACAATAACACAGAGTTACATATGGGGTAAACAAAACATAAAGTCAAAAATACAAACAGAATATATATATACAGTGTGTGCGAATGTAGTAAGTTATGGAGGTAAGGCAATAAATAGGCCATAGTGCAAAATAGTTACAATTTCGTATTAACACTGGAATGATAGACGTGCAAAAGATGATGTGCAAATAGAGATACTGGGGTGCAAATTAGCAAAATAAATAACAATATGGGTATGAGGTAGTTGGGTGGGCTAATTTCAGAATGGCTGTGTACAGGTGCAGTGATCCGTAAGCTGCTCCGACAACTGACACTTAAATTTAGTGAGGGAGATAAGAGTCTCTAGCTTCAGAGATTTTTGCAGTTCGTTCCAGTCATTGGCAGCAGAGAACTGGAAGGAATGGCGGCCAAAGGAGGTGTTGGCTTTGGGGATGACCAGTGAGATATACCTGCTGGAGCGCAGACTACGGGTGGGTGTTGCTATGGTGACCAGTGAGCTAAGGTAAGACGGGGATTTGCCTAGCAGTGATTTATAGATGACCTGGAGCCAGTGGGTTTGGCGACGAATATGTAGTGATGGCCAGCCAACAAGAGCGTACAGGTCACAATGGTGGGTAGTATATGGGGCTTTGGTGACAAAGCTGTTGAGGGAGCAGCTTGACCGTATGGTGCGTAAGAAGTGCCAATCCAACTTGTGGGAGGTGCTTCAGGAAGCATGGGGTGAAATCTCTTCAGATTACCTCAACAAATTGACAACTAGAATGCCCAAGGTCTGCCAGGCTGTAATTGCTGCAAATGGAGGATTCTTTGACAAAAGCAAAGTTTGAAGGACACAATTATTATTTCTAACCTTGTCAATGACTACATTTCCTATTCATTTTGCCATATTTCCTATTCAAACCCATTTCATGTATGTTTTCATGGAAAACAAGGACATTTCTAAGTGACCCCAAACTTTTGAACGGTAGTGTATATTCACACTCACGTACACACACACACACACACACACACACTTTTTCACACACAGCTGTATGAATTTGGAGATCTAGTCAGTCTCTAAGCCCTGATTACACATTCCATAGTGCTCAACCTCCTCCCCCAATCTGAGTCTTTTGTGCCTGTTGAAAGGCATTGAGGTTACAGGGTTTCTCCCTTTAGGGTGCCCAGCATAATACTCTCTCTCAAGACAATGACCTCATCGTGACTCCCTCGCTCCCTCTCTTTGTGTGCGTGTGTGTGTGCTTGTGTCACAGAGAGAAAGGGGGACAGAGAGATGGTAAGAAAATGGAGAGGCAGAGCACTTTTGAAGAGTAGGAAGGAAGACTGCACTATACCACTTTGGAGGGGAGTCAGGGGACTACCTTGGTATAGGCTACAGACAACTGTGTCAAGTTTATTTATAAACATGAACTGTCCAAATAAATTGTACTTTACTTCATAAAGATGCAGCCTTACAATAAATAGCTGTGCATTTTGGGTGTGGCCAACAGCAGACTAGGGAGTGCAACTTCAGCAGCAGAGTAGATAGAATGGGAGAATCTAGGGAATGTAGCTACCATGTTGCTCTCTCACTGGATGGTACGGTAGGCTATATTACTGTATTTTATTACAATCCAATCCATCTTTCTTATGTGGTTATTTATTACTGTAATAGGAGGACTCTGAGCTCAGTCTAATGTGTAATAAATCTACAGTAGCCTACATTGCTTACATTCCATTCCATACAGTCAGTAGCTACTGCTAAAACAGTCTGTATTTACTAAAGCAGGCTGTACTTAGCATTAACAAGTGTAGTACCAATGCCTAAATGTAAAGCACACATACCACTAAGCCAAGGGAGCAGTCATTCCTTACAGGAAATTCCTACAGAGCACTTCTGCTGACTAAAGGGCTCAACGAGGGAGTAGTTTCAAGAATGTAATGTATACACTCTCTATATTCAGCATACAAGTCCAGTTAGAGTCCTTGGACCTTATATGAGAATTCAGGTGGTCTCTATGAAACAGTGTGCTGTGGTTCTGTATGTGGTAATGTAACATGCATGTTACCATAATAGTGGGTAAAACAATAAAAAAAAGTATAATAATTAAAATAATAAATAAATAAAATGTTCTCCTAAAGGTTCTATCCAACTCTTTTAGCAATCCTTTCAACTGCCGTGATACATCTCATCACTTCTCCACAAGAACGTTACAGAATCAAAGAAAGCAAGCAGAGCAGAGTCCTCCATTAGCAGTGTGCCTGTCTCTGTGCTGAGACATAAGCGAAATGGGAGAGAGCCATGCACTATCCAGAGAGAGAGCAAGATAAATCAATGACCGTATCACCCAGTCACTCTCAATCTACTCCATCTCCTCCATCCATCCTCCAGTTCCACCCCCCAGAGCCACACCCACCATTGTGTCAGGGGCGGTGGGATGGGTGCGCAGACAAGTCATACCACAGAGATTGTGAGATGGTGTATGCATGAGTGTGTGTGTGTATGAGAGAGAGAGAGACACAGAGACAAAGAGAGAGCGGGAGAGAGACGTGTGTACAGTGCATTCGGAAAGTATTCAGACCCCTTGACTTTTTCCACATTTTGTTACGTTACAGCCTTATTCTAAAATTGATTACATTTGTTTTTTTCCTCATCAATCTACACACAATATCCCATAATGACAAAGCAAAAACAGGTGTTTAGAAGTTTTGCAAATGTATTAAAAATAAAACACTATCACATTTACATAAGTATTCAGACTCTTTACTCACTACTTTGTTGAAGCACCTTTGGCAGCGATTACAGCCTCAAGTCTTCTTGGGTATGACGCTACAAGCTTGGCACACCTGTATTTGGGGAGTTTCTCCCATTCTTTTCTGCAGATCCTTTCAAGCGCCGCTGCACAGCTATTTTCAGGTCTCTTCAGAGATGTTCGATTGGGTTCAAGTCCGGGCTCTGGCTGGGCCACTCAAGGACATTCAGAGACTCCTGTGTTGTCTTGGCTGTGTGCTTAGGGTCGTTGTCCTGTTGGAAGGTGAACCTTCGCCCCAGTCTGAGGTCTGGAGAAGGTTTTCATCAAGGATCTCTCTGTACTTTGCTCCTTTCATCTTTCCCTCAATCCTGACTAGCCTCCCAGTCCTTGCTGCTGAAAAACATCCCCACAACATGATGCTGACACCACCATGCTTCACCATAGGGATGGTGCCAGGTTTCCTCCAGATGTGACGCTTGGCATTCAGGCCAAAGAGTTCAATCTTGGTTTCATCAGACCAGAGAATCTTGTTTCTCATGGTCGGAGAGTCCTTTAGGTGCCTTTTGGCAAACTCCAAGCGGGCTGTCATGTGCCTTTTATTGAGGAGTGGCTTCCGTCTGGCCACTCTACCATAAAGGCCTGATTGGTGGAGTGCTGCAGAGATGGTTGTCATTCTGGAAGGTTCTCCCATCTCCACAGAAGAACTCTGGAGCTCTGCCAGTGACCATCGGGTTCTTGGTCACCTCCCTGACCAAGGCCCTTCTCCCCCAATTGCACAGTTTGGCCAGGCGGCCAGCTCTAGGAAGAGTCTTGGTGGTTCCAAACTTTTTCCATTTAAGAATTGGGGACCTTCAATGCTGCAGAAATGTTTTGGTCCCCTTCCCCAGATCTCTGCCTCGACACAATCCTGTCCCGGAGCTCTACGGACAATTCCTTCGACCTCATGGCTTGGTTTTTGCTCTGACATGTACTGTCAACTGTGGGACCTTCTATAGACAGGTGTGTGCCTTTCCAAATCATGTCCAATCAATTGAATTTACCACAGGTGGACTCCAATCAAGTTGTAGAAACATCTCAAGGATGACCAATGGAAACAGGATGCACCTGAGCTCAATTTTGATTCTCATAGCAAAGGGTCTGAATACTTATGTAAATAAGATATTTCCGTTTTTTATTTGTAATATATTCACAAAGAAATCTAAAAACCTGTTTTCGCTTTGTCATTATGGGGTATTGTGTGTAGATTGATGAGGGAAAAAAATAATTTAATCAATTTTAGAATAAGGCTGTAACGTAACAAAATGTGGAAAAAGTCAAGGGGTCTGAATACTTTCCGAATGAACAGTATGTGTATTCTATTCTTCATGTCTATAATGGCCATTTCTTGGAGAGAGCTAGGGAAGCATCCATGTTAGAAAACAAAAGAGTAAAAATAACAGGCTCTGCAAGTGTTCGATGTGACCTACATTAACCACTGTCTCACGCAGTCACACGCCACAACTGCCATCAGAACCATGCACAAGCCAAGCCCATATGCTCATGTCAACCATTATAAAAAGGGGAAACTAGAGACAAAATACCTCAGATATGAAATGTACTATGGGTTAATATGCATCCATTTATGTGGAAACAAAAAAATTCAAGCAGCATCTCTCCAACCAAGGATGGCTGCCATTGGCCCATCAAAGCAGTTAAAAAAAAGAAGGTATCTGCACAAATACTCATTGCGGCTTTGGACATGGAGAAAATTCGTATCTATTGTGAAGGGGTAAACTGTGAATCATAAAAGCCAATTCAGAATTTGCTCCAGTTGATTAGAATGATAAACAATAGTGCTGCTACATCAACCATTGGAAAAGGGTGGAAATGAGAGTCATGTTCTGAATCTGAGGTAAATTGGGCAACACTGCCACCGGGTGGCCTTCTTTGAATAAACACATCCTAAAGCCAGGCGAGACATCAGCGTCTACTCCATGGTACAGTATTTGGCCATACCAGACAGTAAATGCATAAGAAAATAAACAAATCTTTAGAAAAGAACAGAGGTTGGTTGGATTTAAATGTTAACGTTTACTGACGCATTTCCAATAATTATTGCACTCGCATTTGATATTAAATGACGAGCAATTCGACTGATACTTTTTCCCTTTGAGGACAAGCTGGTCGGCCTCCCTGCTCAGTTCTCGGTGATCTGCGAGGGCTCGTTCTCACGCCAAACAGTTAGGCAGTGGTTACCTGGACACCTGCGCAGCTGGCTGTCAGTGAGAAAAGATAACAAAAAAACTTGCACTCTTCACATCTTTCAATCTCTGATTCGTGGTCTAGGCCTAGCTAACAGTACTGTAGACTATGGCTTATTTACCGAGATTGCGGGACATCATCGATGTCTGTTGATGGACATTTTGCAGATAGAGACTTCTTTGCGGCTAAAATGAATTTCGGTAAGCCTATATGGCACTCCGGCAGCGATTTTTTTTTGCAAACTTTAGTCTGGTGGTGGTGCCTGTTCATGGTTGATTTTTACGCGGATTGTATCCGTTTCCCGTTTACGGAAAAGCAACCTTCAACGTTAGTAAATTGTCGACGTTCCATGTGGTGTGTAAAACCAGAACGATGACACCTGCCTGCGTAGCGATGTTACCGTTACCCTGGCAAAGGCGTACCCCATCATAATGGCCTAAACGTTAAATTCTTGACAAGTTCACTTCTCAGCAGCAATGATTTTCTAGAAATCCAGAGCTGAAGACTCAAACTACTTTTTTTCCTACAAATGTGCAGACAATGACTATCCATTTGCATGATACTCTTTTTAATGACAATGTTCATTTGAAAAATAGAGGAAAATATAATTGCCAAAAAAAAACAGCTTTAAACGTATTGGTGTTTAAAGTGCAAATATATGTAAAGTGAAATACATAGCGAGAACTCGAGACATGCAACATATCAAGTAATTATAAACAAGTAATTCCTCCTCCAACAAGCTACTAGTAACCAGAAACATACAACTTAAAACAGTACATCTGCTGTACAACTGTATGCATATGTGATTGCACTGCCATGCAAAACAAAGCACAGAGTAATTATATTCAAATGAAAAGCAGTCATTGTAAAGATATGTAGACTACATCTTTATGCTTTGAGTGTTGGTCACTGTTTACACTGATGAAGACTAAGTTATTACAATAAAATACCAGAATAGCATGAAGCGATACTGCAGAATGAAGCTAGCCTATAATGTATCATTACATAAATCAAGCAGACAAAGCCCTCATTGCCCCTAGACTGTCCCCACACTGGTAACTCCAGAGCTGTTGTGCAGTCTATATGTCAATACCATGCTAAGCACAGCAGGTTGTGGGATCAGCAGTCTGTATTGTTACTCATTAATTATTTTACATCAGAAATAACATAACAGACCATATCCCCCAGACATCCAAGCACAAAACTCTGGCACCATGGCACCTGGAAGCTTTTGCAGCCTCTTTATTGCATCATAATGATCTTCTCTTTTGACAATTGACAACACATGAGCCCCTCCCCACCCAGAACAATAATAGACAACGTGGACTGATAGAATAATAGATGTGAACAGTAGTGTAGCAGAGACAGGAAATAAAGAGGAAACATGGCCTCTGGAGGTCACCGAAGAGATATGTTCACATCAATTACTAAGCAGGACAGGGACTAAAACAGACGGAAAGTCAAATGTAGAACATGGATCAGTTGGGTTTAGACTCAGATCAGTGTCTTGTGTGACAAAACATTTGGATATCTTTTCCACACTATCATGTGTCTGACAAGGCCATATATCTAGAGTTGAGTGAATCCAAAATGAATGCTCTCTATGAAGGTCAAAGTATATTTCATTTTTGAATATTAACTTGCATAAGATAGACAAGTTCATAAATCACTTGAGGAAAAAAAACGAGTTTAAATCATATTCACCATTCAATAAATCACATGATAAGCAGCGTTACCGTTTATGGCTATTCTGCAGCCTGAAGTAAAATAATAATCCCCCCCCCACTCATAACTTTGAAGAACTACTAGCAACAATGTACTTAGTGGCATTTCAGAACATAGAGAGAGCAGCAGCACCCCACATGTGGGGAACCTATCCTTATAGATGTTACATAGCTTTAGTCAAATGGAACACCAACTAAACTAGCGTCATATTCTCTAAGTCATAAGTTGTTCCAAGAAATAACCAACAAGACTGAATAATCAGCCTTGAGACTTATACGCACAAACTGACAACTGATGGTGCCTTGACTAATCGTATTGCCTTGGATTCCCATTGCTCTGCTAGAGCTTTCAGCAACATGGTCCAAACCCATCAGACATTCCCTTACGAACAAATGTGACATGGTGACGGCGTTGACAGGGTTAAAACACGTTAAGCATGGTTCGTCTCCCGAGAACTCGCTTTAATGGCGGGATAGAAACACTACGGCACGGCAATCATCAGTCCCAGTTCTCCCAGTCCTCCAGCTGGAAAATAAAACATGTCATTTAGTTCAACACAATTGTTTCCAAGGCATGTTATTCTTTGTTATAGTTTGAGGTTAGAAAAAATACAATAAAAATATTATGACAAATACATCATAGCCCACCTCTCCTGTAGCGCCAACTCTAGAGAGCGCCATTTGGACCTCCTCTTCTGTCATGTCCAGGTCAAAGTCCTTCTCCCAGTCCTCACTGACATCTGTGCTGGACCCTGCTGGGGTTGGGGGGAAGCACAGGGTCAGATAGGACCACTTAACACTCTTCTATGACACATGAACAGCTTAGGCCCTATTCAATCAAACCAGTCACATCAATAGCTGAATAGAATGTCCTTTTACCTTTCTTGCCATTGTTTGAAGGTGTAGACTTCCCGCTGTCAGAGTTGAGCTCAAACACCCTCAGGTCCTGGGGCCCCTCTGACTCTGGTCTGGTGGTGGGGGCCTGGACTGTTACCCTCTCAGCTGTAGCTTTCCCTGTGTGCTCAGGCTGGGCTGGGACCTGAACCTGAACCTCAGGCTGCCCCTGTTCCCTCTCCTCCTCCTGCTGCCCCTCTGGCTCTCTCTCCTCCAGGCTTGCCTTGTTGAGTTTCTGGGCCAGCTCCACGACTGCAGGCTGTGGCCTGGCTGGTCTCAACTCCACCTGGGTGGGCAGGCTGCCACTGTCGCTGCTCAGGGAGAGGGTAGAGGAGCGCTCCCCACTCGGAGACGGTATGGGGCTGAGTGGGGTCCTCGCCATGGTGACTGGTGTGAGTGGGGACAGCTGGGTTGCGGGGTCTTCCAATGGGGGCGTGAAGTCCAGGCGAGATGAAGACGTGGCGCCAAGGAAGTCATCTGGGGTAGAAATAAGGGAGAGAGAACAGTGAGTCACATGAGCCAGACCTGCACTAATCTGACTGACTTCTTTCAGGCCACATCTCACAGAAATAAAACATTTCACCTTTGTGAAATCCACTATCCAACACACCTTCATCCTCCTCCTCCCAGCCCAGAGCCTCTGTGTGGGTAGTCTGCTCTGCTCTCTGCTTCAGGGCCACTCTCCTCGCTTCCTCCTGGTGGTCAGTCACAATAGTTATTATCCATCAGCAGAACACTACCAGCTTTTTATTGTGTTTTTATGTATTCAGGGAGGTGGTGCTATGAAGTGTTGATGGGTATTTTAACTGGAAATTTCTCTAAAAACACAGCTTACCTGTGAAATAGTTGCATCGAAAACATTGTCAGATACCTCCTTTTTGTCAGCATGCAGCACATAAAATATTAATTATAAACACAGGTGGACTTTCCAGAAAAGAGAGGGGCTAGGAACGGGCTTTGGCAGAGGTGGGCGTGGACTTTGTTAAGAAACATTGGAAAGCATCTGAATCCAAATAGAGTAGCAGGAGATTTGGTTCTGGGTGCCGCGATTATCTTTCACAATCTCAATGTTTTCCCAGAGTCTTTACTAACCTACTGGAGCTAAGGCCCCTCTACAAACTGTCCAACAGGGGGCAGAGTTTACATTCTAACATGATAGAAGGGGGTGCATGACAGTTCATGAGAGCTATCCATGCCAGTAACAACAAAACTAAAAAAGTGGCTGAATTACCTGGTACAACTGAAAGACTTTGTAGAAATACCGCTGCCAGAATTCAGAATGGGCTACTGCTGCTGGCACCTAGGGATGCAAATGCATAATATGCTACTTTACACCCAGACTTTGCATTGTTAGGAACAAGAGTAATTAACTTATATTCTATTAATGTGGTAAATAATGTTAAGCTCTAGTGTTTCTATGATAAAAGGTCTTAACAGCAGGGTTAGATAAGTGTACCATTTTGGTGTAAAGGGCCCTGATAGAGGGGCTGTTGACCAGGAGGTCAGAGATCTCTCCTTTCCTCTCCTCCAGACTGAAACAGGAGAGCCACGCATCAAACTGCTCTAGGGGACCTAGGATAACACACAGGCCACACAATTAAAGCACACTCAAGACACAAAAAAGTTTGACAGTTTAACTGCATGAAAATAAGAAGTCCAAACTTCCCAAATCTTGTCCTGACAAGTTATTTGTATTCATTGTAATAAGAGTTCATTTTGACCATGATTAATGGGTAGGCCCAATTCATAAAACTGCCAGATTTTAATGCCCACATTAGATTACAGATTAGAGTACACAGAAATTGAACAAACTTAACTTAACATTTGCTTCAGAAATATCAAGCAAGAGAGGGCTTGCAGGCTTGGATTATCATATTGGAGCGCATTTGAGGACATTTAGTAGTTTTTAGTAGAGCGACTTACAGTTAGTGAATGCATACATTATTATTCTTTTTTTCTCATACTGGCCCCCTGTGGGAATCGAACCCACAACCCTGGCGTTGCAAATGCCATGCTCTACCAACTGAGCTACATCCCTGCCGGCCATTCCCTCCCCTACCCTGGACGACGCTGGGCCAATTGTGCGCCGCCCCATGGGTCTCCCGGTCGCGGCCGGCTACGACAGAGCCTGGATTCGAACCAGGATCTCTAGTGGCACAGCTAGCACTGCGATGCAGTGCCTTAGACCACTGCGCCACTTGGCAAAGAGGAAAGGGAGGAGTTGGGACATCCGGCTTTCTTACATCACTGCCTTATTCGCTTGTTGTCCTCACTTAAACATCCCCCAGACACAAAATAGTAGCTAACAAGATGGAGATCAGAGGTTATTTTAATGAATGCATTTCGCAAGTAGCTAATTTGCATCAACTACCTTCATTAAAACCACTGTAAAAGTTGCCTGTAAACTTTGGTTTCCAATCGCAACGTTCTGGCATGTCTGCCTACAGGTTATGGTAAGTATGAATTTCATGAGCAATTTCTGATCAAATTTTAAGCCCCACCCACCCAAACTTGTGATTTGCCCGGAACATATATATATTTCTTTTTTTTCAAAGTTACCAAGAGAATCTGTCATGACTTCCAGACCTAGAGCTGTTGGCCTAGGTCTGGGATTTCCAAGACTAGACATTTAGGGTAGAGTATAATGAGTAATCATAGGGCCTTTAGTCCCTTGTCATTGCCATTCTGTTGGCTTTTTTATGTTTTGAGGGCACTGAAGCCTGGTTAGTGATGTTACATGGCACATGATTACCTTTTCTTGAATATAATGAGAAGAGTGAAGAAACAGATCGAAAAGAAAGAGATAGTTGTGAACTGTCTCACCGTCAGGCTCATTGCAGTATGTAGCAGGGTCAGCTTGTAGACTGTAGAGACGAGCCTAGGGAACAAAACACACACTGTAACTCATGTGACACAACATGTGTTCTGGAGTGTAATCATTAGTTCCAAGAGTTGTGTTTTGCAACAAAAACGAGTTTCTATTGGAATGGACAGATTCAGGAAGGTCCCTCCCCATTTGGTTCCTAGTGAATCCACCCCTGGTATCTGGTATTGCAACAAAAAGAGACCGTATTTTGTTTTATATTAGGCCTAAAGCACAATTATGTGGATAAACCATCCTCTCTGCTCTGGAGCTCAGTAACACTTCTGAGACGAACCACTCTTACATGTTTGAACTGATGGGGGAAAAGTTATAACAATGTTAACAACATTTCTGAGATATATTCTGGTATATTGTACAGGCTCTCCGGGTAAGGAGGTCGTCGGGTAAGCTTGGCGTCGGGTAAGCTTGGCTTTATACATAGCTTGGGCTTTGTCGAGTAAGGCTTAAACTATGTATTTAGATTGTAGTTAGGTATTGTAGGTAGTTATCGTGGGTTGTTGTATGTAATTATTGTAGGTTAGTATTGTATTCGGCTATGCCCGGTGTAGCACGAAGCTAGCTAGCTAACCCACCACCTGGACTAGCTGGCGAGTAGCTATTAGCAACGGTATAGTTGTTTCACGCCTGAGAGTGCCTGTAATTACGCCAGCTGGCTGCCTACAATAATTACATACAATAATTGCCTACCATTCAGCTGTTTTCTAACCTCATTGTCTGAACCGTTAACGTTAGGTAGCAAGTGGCTACTGTGCTTGAAATTTAGCTAGCTTGTTGCTACCTGGATAGCTACTAGTAAACAATAGCTGGAACGACCGAGCGAACAGACGCGAACTGGCTGAGTCAATTCAGTGGCTAGCTTTGCACTTGGCTAGCTAACAGTAGCTGCTAGGGGTAAGTCATAACCTACATTTGTGTTTTGTTTTTTACATATTGATAGCCCGAGTCGTTCAAGGAATTCGGGACATGGGTGACTAGTTAACGTTAGTTTGGCTCTCTCTGTGTGTTCGTGCCGTGAAAGGAGGGGTTCTTCTTTGTCTGAAAGCAATGGCTAGCTAGTTTGCTAACTATTCTAGCTAACTAACTGGCTGAATAAGTTGACGACGGACTCGCTCAAGCTGTCGGGACTAGCCCACAACGTTAGACACGGACACGGACACGAACGATCTGCTTGCGTGTTGATACACTGGAGGTTTGTTGTGGCCGAGTATTGGCGCTAAACCGTGTTGTTGGAGTCCAGCATGCTAGCTGGCTGTGGCGTCTTATGACTAAGTGCCTGAACGATTTTCACAGAATAATACTGCACCTAGTTAGCTAGCTGAATAAACTAAGTTAGTCTATTCCTAGAAAACATTGAACCGCTGTAGTTTACAACAATTATAGTTTCTGAGGTGGAAGTTGGGAGAGTTATATTTGGGAGTTGTGGTGAGAGAGGCCCCGCTCTCTCCTTTCCCAGATGTTTAGTTCATTTCATTCCGATCTCCTCTGCATTATTGTAGCCATCTGCTACAGCCTGTCAACTATGCCTCTGCCTATCCCTGTTCTCTCCTCTCCGCACAGGCTACACAAACGCCTCACACCGCGTGGCTGCTGCCTCTCTAACCTGGTGGTCCCTGCACGCTCCACCCACGTGGAGTTCCAGGTCTCAGGCAGCCTCTGGAACTGCTGTTCTGCTGCCAACAAGGCAGAGTTCATCTCAGCCTATGCTACCCTCCAGTCCCTCGACTTCTTGGCGCTGACGGAAACATGGATTACCACTGAAAACACTGCTACTCCTACTGCTCTCTCCTCGTCTGACCATGTGTTCTCGCATACCCCGAGAGCATCTGGTCAGCGGGGTGGTGGCACAGGAATCCTCATCTCTCCCAAGTGGACATTCTCAATTTTTCCCCTGACCCATCTGTCTATCTCCTCATTTGAATTCCATGCTGTCACAGTCACTAGCCCATTTAAGCTTAATATCCTTCTCATCTATCGCCCTCCAGGTTCCCTTGGAAAGTTCATCAATGAGCTTGACGCCTTGATAAGTTCCTTTCCTGAGGATGGCTCACCCCTCACAGTTCTGGGGGATTTCAACCTCCCTACGTCTACATTTGACTCATTTCTCTCTGCCGCCTCCTTTCCACTCCTCTCCTCTTTTGACCTCACCCTCTCCCCCTACTCACAAGGCAGGCAATACGCTTGACCTCATCTTTACTAGATGCTGTTCTTCTACTAATCTCACTGCAACTCCCCTCCATGTCTCCGACCACTACTTTGTATCCTTTTCTCTCTTGCTCTCCTCCAACACTACTCACTCTACCCCTACACAGATGGTAATGCGCCGTCGCAACCTTCGCTCTCTCTCTCCCGCTACTCTCTCCTCTTCCATTCTATCATCTCTTCCCTCTGCTCAATCCTTCTCCCTCCAATCTCCTGATTCTGCCTCCTCAACCCTCCTCTCCTCCCTTTCTGCATCCTTTGACTCTCTATGTCCCCTATCCTCCCGGCCGGCTCGGTCCTCCCCTCCAGCTCCGTGGCTTGATGACTCATTGCGAGCTCACAGAACAGAGCTCCGGGCAGCTGAGCGGAAATGGAAGAAAACTAGACTCCCTGCGGACCTGGCATCTTTTCACTCCCTCCTCTCTACATTTTCTTCATCTGTTTCTGCTGCTAAGGCCACTTCCTACCACTCTGAATTCCAAGCATCTGCCTCTAACCCTAGGAAGCTCTTTGCCACATTCTCCTCCCTGCTGAATCCCCCCCCCCCCCCCCTCCTCCCTCTCTGTGGATGACTTCGTCAACCATTTTGAAAAGAAGGTTGATGACATCCGATCCTCGTTTGTTAAGTCAAATGACACTGCTGGTCCTGCTCACACTGCCCTACCCTATACTTTGACTTCTTTCTCCCCTCTCTCTCCAGATAAAATCTTGCGACTTGTGACGGCAGGCCGCCCAACAACCTGCCCGCTTGACCCTATCCCCTCCTCTCTTCTCCAGACAATCTCCGGTGACCTTCTCCCTTACCTCACCTCGCTGATCAACTCATCCTTGACCGCTGGCTATGTCCCGTCTTCAAGAGAGCGAGAGTTGCACCCCTTCTCAAAAAACCAACACTCGATCCCTCTGATGTCAACAACTACAGACCAGTATCCCTTCTTTATTTTCTCTCCAAAACTATTGAGCGTGCCGTCTTTAGCCAACTCTCTTGCTATCTCTCTCAGAATGACCTTCTTGATCCAAACCAGTCAGGTTTCAAGACTGGTCATTCAACTGAGACTGCTCTTCTCTGTGTCACGGAGGCTCTCCGCACTGCTAAAGCTAACTCTCTCTCCTCTGCTCTTGTCCTTCTAGACCTGTCTGCTGCCTTTGATACTGTGAACCATCAGATCCTCCTCTCCACCCTCTCCGAGCTGGGTATCTCCGGCGCGGCTCACTCTTGGATTGCGTCCTACCTGACCGGTCGCTCCTACCAAGTGGCGTGGCGAGAAGCTGTCTCCGCACCACGTGCTCTCACCACTGGTGTCCCCCAGGGCTCAGTTCTAGGCCCTCTCCTATTCTCCCTATACACCAAGTCACTTGGCTCTGTCATATCCTCACATGGCCTCTCCTATCATTGCTACGCTGACGACACACAACTAATCTTCTCCTTTCCCCCTTCTGATAACCAGGTGGCGAATCGCATCTCTGCATGTCTGGCAGACATATCAGTATGGATGACGGATCACCACCTCAAGCTGAACCTTGGCAAGACGGAGCTGCTCTTCCTCCCGGGGAAGGACTGCCTGTTCCATGATCTCGCCATCACGGTTGACAACTCTGTTGTGTCCTCCTCCCAGAGTGCGAAGAGCCTTGGCGTGACCCTGGACAACACCCTGTCGTTCTCCGCTAACATCAAGGCGGTGACCCGATCCTGTAGGTTCATGCTCTACAACATTCGGAGAGTACGACCCTGCCTTACACAGGAAGCGGCACAGGTCCTAATCCAGGCACTTGTCATCTCCCGTCTGGATTACTGCAACTCGCTGTTGGCTGGGCTCCCTGCCTGTGCCATTAAACCCCTACAACTCATCCAGAATGCCGCAGCCCGTCTGGTGTTCAACCTTCCCAAGTTCTCTCACGTCACCCCGCTCCTCCGCACACTCCACTGGCTTCCAGTTGAAGCTCGCATCTGCTACAAGACCATGGTGCTTGCCTACGGAGCTGTGAGGGGAACGGCACCTCCGTACCTTCAGGCTCTGATCAGTCCCTACACCCAAACGAGGGCATTGCGTTCATCCACCTCTGGCCTGCTGGCTCCCCTACCTCTGCGGAAGCATAGTTCCCGCTCAGCCCAGTCAAAACTGTTCGCTGCTCTGGCACCCCAATGGTGGAACAAGCTCCCTCACGACGCCAGGACAGCGGAGTCACTCACCACCTTCCGGAGACATTTGAAACCCCACCTCTTTAAGGAATACCTGGGATAGGATAAAGTAATCCTTCTACCCCCCCCCCCTTACCCCAACCCAAAAACAAAACAAAAAAACTAAAATAACTTTGTAAAGTGGTGATCCCACTGGCTATAAGGTGAATGCACCTATTTGTAAGTCGCTCTGGATAAGAGCGTCTGCTAAATGACGTAAATGTAATGTAAATATTAGCAGTAAGTGCAGTAAAATGTAAAACAGCATAGTATCTCTTCCTTAATTAGTTGAATAACACTGTCACAGTGATTAGTTAAACACAGTCTTAACATCCTCACCTTGGTGCTGTCATACACCTCTGTGGTGCCTGCTGGAGTTGCCACTAGCGTAATGACATCACAGTCGATGGTCATGTCCTGGGGAGGAGCGAGGGTGTCTGTTATCACTCCTAAGAAACTGGACAGGCTCTTCTTCACCTTCTCTGTGGTGTCAGAGGAGCCCTCCACCTGTAACAAAGTGGGCCAGGTAACATATGTCAGACAGGAAGTAAGCCTATAAATAACCAAGTAATAATGCATATTAGCTTTTCTCATATGGGTCACTGTGAGCCATAGTAAAGAACCAAATGGCCTACCGCTAGTTTGCTTCTAACAGCACTTGCTGTGGCGACGATGGAGCACGCAGTATCATGTTGCACTACGTTGGAGAACTCTGTCAGGTCACGCTTTATAAACTCATACGCCTCAGATGACTGTAAAAACAATAAAATGTTGGATTTACATTGACAAGTCCAAACAAGGTAAGATGTCTTCAATATCAGCGTACATTGGATGTCACAAGGATATTCATTGATTTTTATGTTTTATCATGAGTCATTTTGAAAACATTGAATTTGCCTTCTTGATGCACAGCACATAAAACAATAGCTAGCTAGCTTTATTTTGTAGTTTATTATGCATCATAAGGAGAGATAATCAGGTTATCCGTGTAGCTCAGTTGGTAGAGCATGGTGCTTACCATGCCAGGGTTGTGGGTTCGATTCCCACAGGGGGCCAGTATGAAAATGTATGCACTCACTAACTGTAAGTCGCTCTGGATAAGAGCGTCTGCTAAATGACTAAAATGTAAATGTAAAAATATCCGTGCAGGCTAGCATGGATGCCTACCTTATCTTTGACAGCCTGGAAGCTTTGCTGAAGCCAGCCTCCCCACCAGCCTTCGCAGCCTTCCCTGGAGTCAAGAGACATGGTGATGGGAGATTTTTTTTAATGGATCAACAGGGCAATGTCATGCAATACATAGCTTGCATTTTAGTTACTTAACTATGTAGGTGACCTTAGCTAGGCCATTAACAATCTGGCCAGACAGGAGAGTAACAGTGTGCATACACTCATCTGACACCAATCTAGCCAGTTTAGCTGACTGGCTAGCCAACACCTGGGGTGTATCATTACGCCGTTTGTTGCAAAACATTTTCCGTTTGGAGTAAACTGTTTGTTGCAAAACGTTTTGCAACATAATCGGCGTAATGAATACACCTCATGTGTTGGCTAGCCAGACAGCTAAACTGGCTAGATTGGTCTCAGATGAGTGTATACACACCTCCGAGTTTCTATTGGACAAATTCAGGTAGGTCCCTCCCGTTTTGTTCCGTTTGCTCTGTTTAATTCCGTTTGGTTCTTAAACGATAAACGGTTTCAGTTGCAAGACGTAATGAATACACCCCAGGGAATTTGCATTAGACGTATACAACAACTAGCCTAGCTAGCTAACTGTCAATACCACAGAGCTGTATTTTATCAATAACTTTTAATAAATACAACAGGGGGAAGAAATAATCGTCCAAATTACATTTGTCACACGATTAAAACGTCTGTCTCTGCGATTTGGCAGCAACCAGTTTGTTAGCCACTGCTAGCTAGCCAGCTAACGTTAGCCATCAAGCTAACCAGCTGGTGCAATATTTTGGTAAACAAACCCCGATGGACTTCCTCGCATTGCCTCGAGAATAGACAGAACGTTTTGAAATGGGTGAATGTAGCAAGAGCTAAATATGAAGGAAGCAACATCTTATATGAAGAAAAAAAAATGCCGAAAGTGTGATATAATACGATGGTTAAATTATAAAACAAAAACTATTTTGTGACTTCTCACTCACCCTTCAGCCATCTTCATACCATGACGACATCACCTGCATTTACTGAACTCTAACCCTGCTGATTTAGGAATAAGCTTGTCCCTCTAAAAGAGAGACTTTTCAGTTTGTATCTGCTTCTACTAAATACAGCTTTAGGGTAGATAGCTCGTGTAAAATGTATTATTATTTTCCAAATTCATTATTAGCTCTTTAGGCAATTTTTTAGGACTCTGCCTGTGTCTGCAAACGATTATGCTTATGGATCAACATTTACATAATGAGTACCTGGGGGAAAATGGGGGAGCATTCAACTTACTCTTGAAAGTTGATAGTAGAATGCATGGTGCAATTTCGAAATTGGGTAGTGCATCATCAGTTTTCCTCTTATTATGTTAGTCATTGCATACCTTAGAGAACTATTTATAATTTGCCCGAAATGTCCAGATCAACTAGCCAATGTCAGCTAACGTTTTTTAGCTAGGTTTTTTAGCCCATAGATTTTGTTGTAATGTTTGAGTCACTCAAATATCACGAGACATGGCAAAATGTATAGAATTGCAAGAAAATGAGCTTTAAAACGGCACCCCATGAGAACATTTGTGAATTGCAGGAAATAAGCTTTAAACAGTTTGTGTCATGAACAGTGCTTGTGCCCATAGAAATACAGTGGCTTGCAAAAGTATTCACCCCACTTGGCATTTTTCCTATTTTGTTGCCTTACAACCTGGAATTAAAATGGATTTCTGGGGGGTTTGTATCATTTGATTTACACAACATGCCTACCACTTTGAAGATGCAAAATATGTTTTATTGTGAAACAAACAAGAAATAAGACAAAAAAACAGAAAACTTGTGCGTGCAGATGTTCCCCAATGCTGGAAGTGAAAAAGTTTGGGAACCCCTGTTTTATTAGGCCTAGTCCATAAAAGTCACTATCTTGCACGCAGACTAGCTTATAGCCTATGTTCTGTTCTGTTTGAGGAGGAGAGCGTGATAATGAGGAGGACCGGAGGTCAACTTTGATAGCTTGCTACTACTAAAAGATATATGTTTTATTGTTATATGTTTCTTGCCCATGATGTAGGCCTATTTATCAGAGTTATTGACCTCACAATAAGCCACATTGTGGTGCTGAAACTTGAGGCAACAGCCGTGGCACAATCAATCGGAAATGAACAGCTCATGGTGCTGAAAGTAGGACAATTTGAGTAGGCATAGTTCATTTTAACATCTTCATTTTAATTTGCTAACAAGAGGGCTTTATGTTGGAGCCTATTTCTTCCTATTTAAGAAATTAGGTAGGCTATATGGTGCTATATCCATAGATTTGTAAGTCAATTCCTCCACCCACCATACACTCTTTAAATAGCCTACCTCCGTGTCAGTGTAGGGATGGGCATTCCGTGTCTTTTCGGTGAGCTGGCTCATTTGGCTCTGTTCATGTAAAAGAGCAGGCACATTTGGCTCCCAAATGTCTCTTCATTCAAAATGCTTAAAAGTCGACTTAGAACCATGAAAAATATTGCAAATCTCAAATGTAAAGCCCAAAAGGTAGGCTATCATTGTCAGATCGGGAAATGCGTGTTCAAATAAATGTTTACCTGTCCTAATTATTAGATGACCTGCAAAAAAATATGTTTTGTTTTTTTAACACTGAAAAAATCAGAGTGGACCAGATTGACAAGCTCTCCCCACTTTGTTGTTTCTGCATTGAGGATTCATCCTCTTTCGATAATTATTTTGGAACTTATCTGCAGAAAAACCTTGTTTTGAGCTCGAAAAGCAGTAGTACCAGTATGCAAATCAGGGAGCCAAATGCTGTAACAAGCTGTAAAATACCCGGGAAAAACGTGACTCCGATGATGCATATGGGATGTCATTGTTTAGTTTCTCTGACATTCAGAGGCTGAGCTACAATCTTCTATAGCTGAGGAGACTAAAAATGTACTTTGCTTGGGAAGTAATCTAATTCTGTCACTATAAATTGATTAAGCTATTCACTTTCTGTACAATAGAAGATGTTTAAACCCAGACAGCTTTTATGGAAACACTTGTGACCTTCTCGCATTGAGTTAAGCCACAGAAGAAGAGTAGCCAGCAGTTAAGCTTACATTTTTCTGCATCTGTAGGCCTAACTTTTGAAAGTACCATGCTCAGATTCCTAATGATGTCTCAGATTTAATTATTTGCCAACAGGGACAGTTTTGTTCCAATCAAGACACACTAATTTGGCATTGGAGAAATATGATAAAGCAAGTGCCTTGCTCAAGGGCACATCGACAGATTTTTCACCTAGTCGGCTCGGGGATTAGAACCAGCGACCTTTCGGTTACTGGTACAACGCTCTTAACCACTAAGCTACCTGCCGCCCCATGGCGGAGTGCAATGGCTGAGCCGGAGTGCAATGGCTGAGCCTCGCTCAGCCATATGAACACATACACATATCTCTCTGTCCATTCTTAGCCTGTAATTTTGGTAATTTGTATGATATGAAAAAATATTCCTCTAATATGTAAAATGAAGTAGAATTGCATGACATTTCTCGGACCTGCAAATACGATGATAGATTCATGCAATGCTTTTATACTGAACAAAAATATAAATGCAACATGCAACAATTCCAATGATTTTACTGAGTTACAGTTCCTATAAGGAAATTAGTCAATTGAAATAAATTCATTAGGCCCTAATCTATGGATTTCACATGACTGGGCAGGGGTGCAGCAATGGGTGGGCCTGGGAGGGCATAGGCCCACCCACTTGGGAGCCAGGCCAACCCACTGGGGAGCCAGGCCCAGCCAATCAGAATGAATTTTTCCTCACAAAAGGGCTTTATTACAGACATAAATACACCTCAGTTTCATCAGCTGTCTCAGACGATCCCGCAGGTAAAGAAGCCGGATGTGGTTACACGTGGTCTGCGGTTGTGAGGCCGGTTGGACGCACTGCCAAATTCTCTAAAAACGGCATTGGAGGCGGCTTATGCTAGAGAAATTAACATTAAATGATCTGGCAACAGTTCTGGTGGACATTCCTGCAGTCAGCATGCGAATTGCACGCTCCCTCAAAACTTAAGACATCTGTGGCATTGTGTTGTGTGACAAAACTGCACATTTTAGAGTGGCCTCTTATTGTCCCGAGCTCAAGGTGCACGTGTGTAATGATCATGCTGTTTAATCAGCTTCTTGATATGCCACACCTGTCAGGTGGATGGTTTATCTCGGCAAAGGAGAAATACTCACTAACATGGATATAAACACATTTGTGCACAACGTTTTTGAGAAATAAGCTTTTTGTGCGTATGGAACATTTCCGGAATCTTTTATTTCAGCTCATGAAACATGGGTCCAACACTTTACATGTTGTGTTTATATTTTTGTTCAGTATACTATAAAGGAGAACTTTCCACCCGTACTCTTGTCCACGGTGGTCTGCGAACCCACAACCTTCTGGCCCACAACCCAGTGTGCTATCAAAAGTCCTGCATTGTCATGTAATGCTTACATGACAAAGAACGGTTTCTAAAACTGCATATCTAAGGCTATGGTCTGTCTAAGAAGTGAGGGTAAATGGTCCACTTTATGTTTTAGTTATTATTTTGGGTATAGGGGAGGGTCACTTGTTTTCTTTCAAGTGTTCAGGGAGGATTTAGGTAAAATATATTTTGCATTTCAAAGAGGTCCGATTTTCTCCATGTAACCCTTATTATAAATAATGTTCACTCCCTTAGTGGCGGCAAAGACAGTACACTACCGGTCAAAGGTTTTAGAACACCTACTCATTCAAGGGTTTTTATTTATTTTTGCTATTTTCTACATTGTAGAATAATAGTGAAGTCATCAAAACTATGAAATAACACATATGGAATCATGTAGTAACCAAAACAGTGTTAAACAAATCAAAATTTATTTTATATTTGAGATTCTTCAAATACCCACGCTTTGCCTTGATGACAGCTTTGCACACTCTTGGCATTCTCTCAACCAGCTTCACCTGGAATACTTTTCCAACAGTCTTGAAGGAGTTCCCACATATGCTTAGCACTTGTTGTGGTCCTCTGTAGCTCAGCTGGTAGAGCACAGCGCTTGTAACGCCAAGGTAGTGGGTTCGATCCCCGGGACCACCCATACACAAAAATGTATGCACGCATGACTGTAAGTCGCTTTGGATAAAAGCGTCTGCTAAATGGCATATTATTATTGTTGGCTGCTTTTCCTTCACTCTGCGGTCCGACTCATCCCAAACCATCTCAATTTGGTTGAGGTTGGGGGATTGTGGAGGCCAGGTCATCTGATGCAGCATTCCATCACTCTCCTTTTGGTAAAATAGCCCTTACACAGCCTGGAGGTGTGTTGGGTCATTGTCCTGTTGAAAAACAAATGATTGTCCCACTAAGCCCAAACCAGATGGGATGGTGTATCGCTGCAGAATGCTGTGGTAGCCATGCTGGTTAAGTGTGCCTTGAATTCTAAATAGATCACAGACAGTGTCACCAGCAAAGCACCCCCACACCATAACACATCCTCCATGCTTTACGGTGGGAACTACACATGCGGAGATCATCCGTTCACCCACACTGCGTCTCACAAAGACACGGCAGTTGGAACGAAAAATCTCCAATTTGGACTCCAGACCAAAGGACACATTTCCACCGGTCTAATGTCCATTGCTCATGTTTCTTGGCCCAAGCAAGTCTCTTCTTATTATTGGTGTCCTTTAGTAGTGGTTTCTTTGCAGCAATTTGACCATGAAAGCCTGATTCACACAGTCCCCTATGAACAGTTGACGTTGAGATGTGTCTGTTACTTGAACTCTGTGATGCAGTTATTTGGGCTGCGATCTTTGAGGCTGGTAACTCTAATGAACTTATCATGTGCAGCAGAGGTAACCCTGGGTCTTCCATTCCTGTGGCGGTCCTCATGAGAGCCAGTTTCATTATAGCGCTTGATGGTTTTTGCGACTGCACTTGAGTTTTTGAAATATTCCGTATTGACTGACCTTCATGTCTTAAAGTAATGATGGACTGTCATTTCTCTTTGCTTATTTGAGCTGTTCTTGCCATAATATGGACTTGGTCTTTCACCAAATAGGGCTATCTTCTGTATACCCCCCTACCTTGTCACAACACAACTGATTGGCTCAAACGCATTAAGAAGGCAAGAAATTCCACAAATTAACTTTTAAGAAGGCACACCTAATTGAAATGCATTCCAGGTGACTACCTCATGAAGTTGGTTGAGAGAATGCCAAGAGTGTGCAAAGCTGTCATCAAGGCAACGGGTGGCTATTTGAAGAATCTCAAATATAAAATATATTTTGATTTGTTTAACACTTTTCTGGTTACTACATGATTCCATATGTGTTATTTCATAGTTTTGATGTCTTCACTATCATTCTACAATGTAGAAAATAGTAAAAATTAAGAAAAACCCTTGAATGAGTAGGTGTTCTAAAACTTTGGACCGGTAGTGTACAGTATGAAGATAGGTAAAAACTCCAATAGAAATCCCTGATCATGCGTAGAAACACGTCATCAGGTCTAACTGTCGTCTCGCGTCAAACTGTGCACGTGCAGTCCATCAAATCAAAGGCACTCCTTTGATATAAAGTTGTTTTTGACAAAAATGAAAACGTGTCAGTTTGTCACTATCTCGAGTTTGGAGTAATAACATGTTCAACTTTAGATTTAGAGAAAATTAAGGAAGACATTTTCACTTCTCTCATGGACTTCTCAAACCCCAAAACCCGCCCTGGTCTGTTTCGCGAGCGTTCACGGAAGCAGTAGCGGTGCATGGAAAAATCATCGGGGAAGCCAAGCCAGGAAAAAATAGTCATTGTCACGATCGTCAGGGAGAGACCAATGCGCAGCGTGTTGAACGAACATGGTGAACTTTATTATCTTTAGTGATAATCGATACAATACACAAAACAAGAAACGACTCGTGAAGTCCACGGTAACAATGACCGAACACGGAACAAGAACCCACAAACACAAAGGGAAAACAGACAGTTTAAATATGGCTCCCAATCAGAGACAACCAGCCAACAGCTGACACTCGTTGCCTCTGATTGGGAGTCACTCAGGCCAACATAGAAATAAACAACCTAGAACACCCAACATAGAAACAGAACACATAGAATGAACACACCCTGGCTCAACATATAGAATCCCAGAGCCAGGGTGTGACAGTACCCCCCCCCTAAAGGCGCGGACTGCGACTGCGCCTCAATAAGAGCAAAACAGGGGAGGGCTGGGTGGGCAAACCTCCTCGGCGGCGGTTCTGGCTCCGGCCTTGCCCACCACCCTCCAATAATCCCCCCATAGCACCCCTGGTCCGGTCTGGCCCCGCTGGCTGGAGCTGACCTGAACGTAGCAGGAACGGCTAGCTTCAGCTCCGTTGTGGAGCAGTTGAGCGGTACCTGATTTGGCACCGATGACCCAGGCACGGGTTGTGCCGGACTGACGACGCGCACCCCTGGCTTGGTGCGTGAGGCAGGAACGGACCGGACCGGGCTGACGATGCGCACCCCTGGCTTGGTGCGTGGAGCAGCAACGGGCCGGACCGGGCTGACGATACGCACCCCTGGCTTGGTGCGTGGAGCCGGAACGGGCCTCACCGGACTGACGACTCGCACCCCTTGCTTGGTGCGTGGAGCAGCAACGGGCCGGACCGGGCTGACGATGCGCACCCCTGGCTTGGTGCGTGGAGCCGGAACGGGCTTTACCGGGCTGACGACTCCCACCCCTGGCTTGGTGCGAGTAGCAGGAACGGGCTGGACCAGGCTGACGACTCGCACCCCTGGCTTGGTGCAAGTAGCAGGAACGTTCTGGACCAGGCTGACGACTCACACCCCTGGCTTGGTGCGAGTGGCAGGAACAGGTCGGGCCGGGCTGGCGACTCGCACCCCTGGCTTGGTGCGAGTGGCAGGAACAGGCCGGGCCGGGCTGGCGACGCGCACCGTAGGCTTGGTGCGAGTGGCAGGAACAGGTCGGGCCGGGCTGGCGACGCACACCGTAGGCTTGGTGAGAGTGGCAGGAACAGGCCGGGCCGGGCTGGCGACGCGCACCGTATACTTGGTGCGAGTGGCAGGAACAGGCCGGGCCGGGCTGGCGACGCGCACCGTAGACTTGGTGCGTGGAGCAGGGACAGGCCGGGCCGGGCTGGCGACGCACCCCGTAGGCTTGGTGCGTGGAGCAGGAACAGGCCGGGCTGGGCTGGCTACGCACCCCGTAGGCTTGGTGCGTGGAGCAGGGACAGGCCGGGCTGGGCTGGCGACGCACCCCGTAGGCTTGGTGCGTGGAGCAGGGACAGGCCGGACTGGGCTGGCGACGCACACCGTAGGCTTGGTGTGTGGAGCAGGGACAGGCCGGACTGGGCTGGCGACGCACACCGTAGGCTTGGTGCGTGGAGCAGGGACAGGCCGAACCGGGCTGTGGAGACGGATAGGAGACCTGGAGTGAAGAGCGGCCACAACCCGTCCTGGCTGAATGCCTACCCTCACACACTCTGTGTGAGGCATCCGCACAGGACATACAGGGCTGTGTACCCGTACTGGCATAACAGCACGTGACACTGGAGCAGGATATCCGGGACCGCGGAGAGGCATTGGAGACCACGAGCGTTGAGCCGGCACACTCCGTCCTGGCTGCATACCCCCCTTCGCACGACACGTGCGGGGTGCTCGCACAGGACGTACAGGACTATGCCGGACCACTCGTGGCACAGTACGCCGCTCCGCATACCGCGGAACCTGCCCCGTCCCATGCTGCCATGCCTGAGTACGGGAAGTTGGTTCCGCTCTCCATCCAGGCTCCGCCAACCTGCCTTCTGGCCCCCCTAACCCGGTGGCCTCCTCTCCAAATCGCCCTGTGGCAGCCTCCTGCTGCCCAGCCGCCCATGCCGTGTGCCCCCCCCTAAAATTTTTTTGGGGTTGCCTCTCGTCCATCCGACGATGGCACTGCTGACGCCGCTGCTCCTCTCTCGCCAGGGCCTTAATCCTAGCCCAAGGTCCCTTGCCCCCGAGCATGTCCTCCCAGGACCACGATTTGCTCACCTGGGCCATCGCCAACCTCTCCATCTCCTTTCCCGGCGCTTCCTCCCATGTCCAGTCTGCCTGCTCCTGGACACGCTGCTTGGTCCTTTTATGGTGGGTTCTTCTGTCACGATCGAGGTAAGGAGTAGACCAAGGCGCAGCGTGTTGAACGAACATGGTGAACTTTATTTCTACAAGAAACGACTCGTGAAGTCCACGGTAACAATGACCGAACAGGGAACAAGAACCCACAAACACAAAGGGAAAACAGACCGTTTAAATATGGCTCCCAATCAGAGACAACCAGCCAACAGCTGACACTCGTTGCCTCTGATTGGGAGTCACTCAGGCCAACATAGAAATAAACAACCTAGAACACCCAACATAGAAACAGAACACATAGAATGAACACACCCTGGCTCAACATATAGAATCCCAGAGCCAGGGTGTGACAGTCATATTACAACTTATGTGTTTAAATAATTGGGTTGTTTGCTCTGTAAGTTCATATGCCTTGACACCGTGATATATAGGCCTAAGGCCAAGACAATAAGAAGACACAGCCCAGTGGCGGAATAAATTCAACCACATCTTTGTTTCATCACAAAAACGGAGAGCAACATCTGTCCAGTGGTCCTCAAAACATATTGCATATAACAAACAGTTACATGACCTACAGCATGGTCAATCAAGTTAATGTTTCCGACATTTTTGGACTTCTAAACAACTATTGATTTAGAACCATGGAGAGTTACGGCAAGTCGCAATGAAAACAGGCGCTGCCTCCACTATTCCAGCACCATTTCAACTTCAACATTTCAACATCATCTGATCAACTATGTTTAGTCTAATACAGTGACAACTAAAAGATACCAAAACTATTTAGGCCAATCAACGTAAGCTAATATGATGTGGCCGTCCATGTTACTGATTTCTGTGTGTGTGTGTGTGTGCATGGAAGTAGAAAAAACATGTTGACTCATCCTCCTTTTTCATGTTGCCTAAACGGTCTATGACTTTGTCATACAGCACACGCTTTTAGTTTTTGCTGTCCTAGGCTACCTGCCTAAAATGCTTGCTTGGTAGCCTAACTTCCTTTCATGGGCAACGATGCTCCAGGCCAGCCAGTTAACATTAGCCTACTACATCTAGCTACATGTTGAACTTCCATCAACTCAGGCCAGGGGCACAATGTATGCATTTAGGGTTGGATCAGAATTCGTGGTTATAATCATTGGCCAGTATGAGTCCAAATCCCTATCTCCATCCATGGCTAATTTAGGAAAGGGACGATATTAGAACAACAACACAACGAGATGCAACAATTCAAGTTTTTTCTGTCAAGTTTGGCTTCTGATGTGATGTGATTGGTCTGAAGCCAAATCCAAACAGGCTTCGCTTGACACTTTTTTTGGTGTGTGCCAGGACCATTTACAGCTGAGCTCACTCAGTTTAGCTCAACGCTGATTGGCTATTATTATATAATTGTTTTATCAAGGGAGGCCAAATGCTCGCTGGCTTCACTTGCAACAATGTCATCCTCTTTTTGACCAGACAGCATCAGATAGATGGGCTACACATACTGAGACAGAGGGGCACTTTTTTGTTCGTTCGCTTTGATGCTTTCTCCGGTGAGATACAGTACATTCAGCCTCTTGTGAATTGAAGGACATTTCTGAAACACAGAGAGACTAAATAAATTATATTTGAAAATAAATTATTGTTCAATTGTTTGGGGTAGCCTGGCTTCCCTTGGCATCCATGAATACACACCACTGCCCAGAAGTCTCGCGATTTGGCGCCTCTGGGTTTAGAAACTCTGTGGCAGCGATATCAAAAAATTATAATCATTAACTCTATGACCCTTACAAAAGAAGATTGCAGTTTTGAAACTGCAGTAAAAGTGCAGTCACTGCAGTCCACTGTGGTATTTTGGACGCAGTAATTGCAGAATAACTGCAATTATACTGCATTGTAACTGCAGTTACACTGCAAAATGACTGCAGTAAATTTGATTTGTTATTTTCGATGCAGTATTTGCAGCATACTGTATTCTGACTGCAATCTTTTTTCATAAGTCGAAAACTAAATCTAACATTGCGTTCAAATTCTCCTTAAAAATCTATAATTGAATCCCAACCTTGCACCCACTTGTGTTTATTATCAAGGCCAGCAAAAATGAAAGCAATCAAAGATTTCAGAATAAGCCTTTAGGGCTGAACTAGCCAAGTACCACAACTTCTCCACAGAGTTGAGCGCAGACTATAGTTTTTTTAAATGAACCTCTGACTCCTTCGAATCGCTATGTGTCTGTCGATACTTTAAACAAATCATTTCTTAAACCCTTACTGTGTACGTGTTTGTGTTCTGTTGTTGCTTGCCTTTCTTTGTATGCTGAAATCCATACTTTTTAATAAAACGTTACTCAAATACAACCACCACCGACTGTTTCAATTGGCACATGCACATGCGCATTTGCGCTTAGTTACCATCTATCTTAGAGCAACAGCAATGAGGAAACAGTCAGTGGTAGGGTTTGAGTAACGTTTATTTAAAAGTATGCATTTCAGCAAACAAAGAAAGGCACGCAAACACAGAGGAAAACAGGTACACGGTAAGGGTTTAAGAATTTACCATTTTGAAGTAACGATGCATAGAGGAGTCAGAGGTTCATTAAAAAAACTGCGCTCAACTCCGTGGAGGAGTTTAGGTACTTGGCTAGGGCTGAGCCAGACAGTTGGTTAGGTTTGTATATTTGGCAAATTATGCCCTTGCAAAGTTTGTATCACTCATTGTAATGGGATGCAAATTATATTTTATGGTTTCTGATGTTCATGGTCTATAGCCTATCATTTTGAACTAGTTTGAGCTAGTTCAATATGATAAATTAGGTAAAGTGTGGCCTGCCAGTCAATAGCGCTGTATCCTCCTAGAGAGAGGACATCTGATAATTCATATATTTTGTTGTAGGTAGATAATTAACTCACCTAGCCACATGATAAGTATTCAAATTAAATCTGCCCGTATGTGACTCGATCTTTAATGGGTCTACACAAATTCCCAGACCGGTGTGTGTGTGTGTTGACCCTATCCCAGCTGTGTTTCCCCCTCATCAGTATGCAGGGTGAAGGGGAGCCAGACTTTACTGAGCTGATATTAAAAAGGTCAGGCTGTAAGCTTCTGGTGGAGTGCTCTCCCCTAATTGAAGATCCCCTGTACCCAGACAAAGTACAATGTGTGCGTATGTTCTGCAATATGTCTCCCCTGTCCAGGCTCTCAATCCCCTTAATTGGCTCCTTCAGTTCCCTAATTAACTGTCGATCCTGTCTACTGCTGAGCCCAGGGTAACACACACCCTTCTATTGATTAGCATTCCCTCCTGTTAACTCATCCATCTGTCTCTATGGGGTGGTGCCGCTAGCTAGTATGATCATGGCTACTGCATATAGTAGTGAAAATCCTGACTATGCAGTTTTTACTCTCCACTCAGTTTGAGGCTTTTATTTTCTCAGATGTTGCAGTTTGTGTCTCTAACCAGGTTTCCATCCAACCTTTTTATTAGAGTAAAATGTCACGACAGGCCTGATGGAAACAGCAAATTTGTCGGTAAATGATCAAATGTGGACAAAATCAAATACGCTAGACAAGGTGGGATCGTTTTGTGTTGGTAAAATTAATGAATGTGAGAAATGGCGGTGGAAATGCCTTTATGTGCAAATATTGATATGAGAACCATCATATCGAAGGCGATGATATGGTGTGTGGTCCTCCTACTACGACTCAGGAAAGCATACAGTTTATTAGGCTACAGATTAAATCAGTTATGATGAACTTCACAGGATGGTGAAAGTATCGAGGGTCATGATGATCGATGCTTGGCTGCCGTTTGACAAATAAAAATAATCTCACTATTTTGTCCATAATAATCTCATCATGTAGACTATACCCACATCTGCAAACTGTTGGGTAGAGCGCACGTGCCAAGACCAGAGTGGACACATTCGCTATATACTGTAGCGCAACAATTTTTGGTGACAAAAAATTTAACCGCAAAAGTAATTTTTTAGTGCACTACGTCATCACACACAGCCTTTTATCCGCAACAAGTCAATTTGATGGAAACACACACCCACAGATTTTAGAATATTTGCATGAAAATTTGTCACCAATTGGATGAAAACCTAGCTAATATCAGGTATTTGTATTGCTACTGAAAAAGCTGTTGAATTTTAGCATGTTTTTGCCCCTCATGTTTATGTTTTATCATTTTTATGGATAAGTGCCAAAATATTGTCAAGCCTCACAGCTGTTCATGGTAATGTAGAAATAGGCCTGCATCATGAACCATGCACTACTCTTACGTGCATTCAACATGAGAAAACCTTCACATTAAAAGCCCTTTTTACTTCACACATCCTATGTTCTATGTGTTTTATGTGGATTTCCCTAAACATGCTCCTAACATACATACTTTAGACAGCACATAACAGGTCAGCATATGGTAAAAGCACTATGATGACAACAGTGGCTGGCCATAATGGCTCAGAAAGGCACTGTCTGATTTAAGATGCATATCCATTACACGCCACACAGACACACACCCACACTGACTCCCACACCTTCTCCATCCTGCTGCTGCTGCTTCGTGGGTTAACACCATCAGCTAGCGACACAGAAACACCAGCTTTGCACAAGTAAATGTCCCTAATTATCAGCAAAGGGAGGCCGATCCCACTAATCCCCACAATGTGTTCTGCTTCCCAATCCCACCTGTGCCCAAAATACGGGGGGGCCTAGTGGAAGGACTCAGGGTCCCAGTATCAGGGGACCAGGGACCAGGTGACGCCGGAGCGTCCGTCTCCACCACAGAAGGCCCCTCCCTGGGCTGGGCTGGCAGCTGCCTCCCCCCACTGGGACGTCCCACAGCTGACAGTCCCAGAGTACTGACAGGGGCTCTTTACAGTGTCAATAGCCCCATAAATTAGAACTAACCGCCTTTGTGGCAGGCGAGGTGTCAGGCCTTTTGGCCCAACGGCGCTTGTTACCATGATGAAATGTAGATTGAATGGAAGGGGCCTGTGTCCCAGGCACGAGAGCTTGGCCTCCCCCGGTCTTTGTGTCCCGTGCACAGCTATTGTCCAGCTCTATTCAGAGCTCTCATGGAGGAGGGGGTTGAAGGGGGACTGAGGAGTTACATCTCTTAATTTCTCCCCTGATCTCCACCTCATCCGTCAGCCATAGGAGGATAAGCATGTATTTTACACGCTTGACTTGTTGCTAAGTGAGGGTGAGTCATTGTTGGGGGTTTGAGTAAATACATGTCTGTGGCTTCCATCCCACATATGTCATTGTTTTGGAGTGTTTGGTATAGTTAGTCAATCATTGACTATAAGTTAAAAAATATAATTGGTTTCATTAAGATATATATATTTTTATCTTTAAACATCTGTTTTGATTTGTTGGTTTACATTAAAATGGAAGTTGCAATACTGCCACATACAGTATTATCTCCCAATGAGACTTGGTGTGTATTCTTATGTTTAAACATCCTATGTAAAAATTGCCCATATTTACTTGTATTATTCCGATGCGCCCTAGGTATGAATACAGCCATGTCCTTAAGGGACAGTGACAAATCCTCTGGCCCACAGATGAGAAGGCCACAGCCCTGTCCCCCGCCTGCGCCAGACAAAAGTGAATCGCTGTCCTGGCGCCCGCGCTGCCTTTTCATCTCCCACACCCTGTTGAAGTGAAGATGGATGATCCCAGAGCTCAGAGTGCCACATTCAACCTCCCTCTGCAGAGCTGCATTGTCTGGCCCTTCTGTCTCTCTTTAGCTCAGGGGTAGGCCTCTCCTCTCTAGGCTGGTTAGCAACCAACACCCTCTCTACTCTACACCCACCCCTCCCCTCCCCTGCACCGCTAACTACTACACCCCCCTGGGTCTACCATGGAGAGACCCTAAAATACAGTGCACAGCGATGGTAAATATAATATAGTTATGTTTTACTATTGTAGTGCTACGTAGCCTATTTGAAAATTAGAAACATGAACGACATGCTGAAAAACACAATAGTCTGATGCAAATAAAATGTAAGTAGATGTTAATAGATTTCTATTTCTGATAGATTTACATCTATTTCTGATGTAAATAGACTGTCTCAAGTAAAACAGCAAAACATGTTAGTTTTTTTATATCAAAAGTTTAATTTAGGAAACTAGGACACCTTTGCAGTAGGACACAGCACTTTCCATCTTTGTCATTTGTTTCAGTAACACTGATATTGAATAGCCATAGCAGCTATTCTCACTGTTACATTAAAAGAAGTTCCAAGTTCCAACAGTATGAAATGGTCCCTGTGTGTGCATTTAAATCCTTTCAATATAAACAAGGCATGTCATTTAGAAAAATAGCAGCGGCATACTCAATAGAAGATACAGTATATACAAAATATGTACAGGTCCTGGCGGCTACCAGTGTATTTTTACAGTTAAACCAACAATTTTTCTCAGTCCACTGGCAGTGAGCTACTTTGTCCTGGGTTGGGCCTCAACTTCAGTCCTGAGTGTCGCATGCTCACTTGCCCATGGAAAAGCTGTGCAGGGTGGATGTGATGGTTGGTAGAGGCTGGCAGAGTGAGCAGGGACAAGGCATACCAGGGAAGTGCCTGTAGGAGCTGGCTAGGTGGAGAGGGTCCTTCAGCAGGCTCTGTACCGGTGCATGGTGGAAGCCCATGTAGCTTGCAGAGGGTGGTGAGTGTGGGGCTGGAGCAGGGGGAGGCGAGGGGTGGTGGAGAGCTGAGGCCGTGCTGCTTACCAGGGAGTGCAGGGACTGGGCCAGGGGGTGCAGTGGGAGGTGTGCTGTGGGTGCCGGAAGGGTGATCCGGGGGTGGCTGGTGCGACTCTGGGCACCACTGCCTCCGTACACGTCCCCAACCAGCTTCTTCATCTCCTCCAGGGAGCTGGACAGCATGAGGATATAGTTACGGGCCAGCAGCAGGGTGGAGATCTTGGAGAGCTTGCGGACAGAGGGCCCCTGAGCGTAGGGCATGACCTCTCTCAGGCCGTCCAATGCCTGGTTCAGGTCGTGCATCCTCTTTCTCTCCCTGCCATTCACCTTCAGCCTCAGGTCCTGCACGTCGTCACCCTCTTTGAGGTCAGCCCGGGTCTTGCTCTTGCCTCCCCCAGCACAGCGGTCAGCCCTGCCCTGGCCGGCAGCCCTGGCTGCCCCCTCCTCCCGGCAGTAGGCCTGAAACATCTTGTTGGAGAAGAAGCTGCCCATGGAGTCGTCCACCACCAGGTCTGGAGACGAGGACCGGCTGGAGTTGGAGCCAGCATCAGAATCCATCTCAGCCGTTGAATAAGTTTAAAAAAATGAATGCAATACACGAAAGTAGAAATAACAACGAAAACCCCAAAGCAGCTGAGGTTAGAGCCAAAGACTTTGGTGAAAAGTTATCTGAAAAAAATGCACTCTTTTTTTTGCTACCGTTCGCTGAGGGCCAATGCTCTCTCACTCGTACTTCTGTCAGAGCTCACTAGATAGCTAGATACAGCACGCGAAGGCAGGAGATGTGCTGTGTCTGGTCCTCATCAGCGGTCTGTCCCCCTGCAGCTCTACAGGGGTGCATTTATACCCCCATCCCAACAAAGGAACAATGAGGCGCATAATGAGACATTTAGACTCGCAGCCAATTGCAGAAGGGACACACTTTCACTCCTCAGAGCCCACCCTTACCACCCCACCTCCCTACACCCACACCCACGTTTAACTCCCCATAATCACCACACATAAACTAGAGCAGGCCTGGGTTCGCACGTATGTGTTAAGACATACAAAATACTGTTAACTTAACACAAGACACCTCACAGTTCATCAGACAACCCACACATTGGACTGACACATAATGGTCTTCACGTGTAAGTGTGTAGATATAAAGGACACAGTTTTTCATCAATGGTATAAATTTGCAAGTATTTAAAGACGTAATGGTTATGGTATGATAAACAATGTGCAAAATGTCTAAAGATTATTCTCCCAGTGTCAGGGGGACATTCACCCAAATAATGCATAATGTAGTAATAATTTCAATATATGTGATGCCAGTGCTGGAAATTGATCACAGTGATGGACATTCAGTAAATGTCATGTTTTATCTGTTGCATTTCATTTGGAGGAAAATGTAACCCAATATTTTTAAAAAATACCTCCATCTTAATAATAATGGGAAAATCAGGTCAGTAATAATAAATATTTGGTACTGCCTTGAGAGCCTTTTCTCGTTTAGACTAAAATAGTAATCTTGACATTGACATATTAAATACACTTTGAAATGGAACCCTGTATGTGGGTCAATCAGCAGTTGGTACAACCATTTTTGGACGTATAAATTAATCATATGTACCCATCAGTGTCGGTCGGTGCTGTTTAAGATGAGGGAGGACGATTAATTATTTTATGAGCATGGCCTTATTTCTATTACAGCATATTGGATGACTGTCATTCATATTCAATTCACTCAGCTTAATGTAACATCGATAGGTTTAGGCTACTACATGATAGTCAAATTGTCCCTATACTCATCATGAGACTGCTACAACCTAGCCTATGAATGAAAGTTTACAATGTAGGTGCACAGGTCGAGAGAAATTTGAGTAATCAAGGTGACAGACATTGACACATTCAATACCGCCTTGCACACTCTTGCCTGCACCTAGCTGATCTAGGGTGTAATCATTAGTCCAATAGTTCAAAGCAAGAGTTTCTATTGGACAAATTCAGGTATGTTTATTCCTGTTTCGTTCCGTTTAAGAAAAGTTTTTCAACAGAATTGGCGGAATTAATACACCCCTGATCACATACAAACACAGTCCACATACAAACAGCCTGATCCCTTTGATCGTTGTATAATGCCTTCTTGACTTCAGTGCACAACACATCAGCTGTCTGTGACCAGGCAAAAAAAGCTTTCCAAACCAAACCTTCATATCATAACCGCTAACTGCTACACACAGCCTACATCGTTGTCACCATATTAACTTCATAGTCAACATAGTTACTAAAACTAACGCATTTGTAAACCTGTTACAATCATGAAGTACAGTGTACAGTTAGCAGCAAGCAGTTTAGCAGTACACCGGCGGGCCCCGGTGGCAATACATTAATAAAACCAAAAGCTTACCATGGAAGAGTTCCAGTGTTGGATAGCCATAGCCAGCTAGCTAACATAGCATCCCGCTCTGTTTGAGCCGGGTGTTTGAGTAGGCTAAACTAGCTAGCTGCATTCGCTAGCTAAGTAAGTGAACGATTTTTTTAAAATACAAGAAAATATAGCTAGCTCTCTCTCTCTCTCGCTCTCTTGCTTCTCCTTCATTTTTGAAGAAATTAATTTGTTCAAAACTGTTCAACTATTGTCTTTCTCTCTCTTTGCATCAACTACTCACAACAATGTATGCACTGCAGTGCTAGCTAGCTGTAGTTTATGTGTTTAGTACTAGATTAATTCTCTGATCCTTTGGTTGGGTGGACAACATGTCAGTTCATGCTGCAAGAGCTCTCATCCTCCGGAAGTTGCCATAATTACTGTGTATGTCTATGGAAGGGGGTAAGAACCATGAACCTCCTAGGTTTTGAATTGAAGTCAATTGAAGTCATGGTGCTACCCTACATAGTGCTGTTGAGGCTACTGTACTGTGTGTTTTAATCAATTATTTGGTGACATGAATATATTTAGTATCGTTTTATCTGAAAGGATAACATTTTTTACATGTAACTATTTTTATTTTTATGAAATTTACTGAGGAGGATGGTCCTCCCTTTTCTCCTCTGAGGAGCCTCCACTGATTCCCATTGATTCTTGAAGAATATAACTTATAAATGTCTTATGAGCTTAGTTCAACTGTCGTACCCCATCAGAACCCGAAATACAGTATAAACTTGTTTTACTTCAATGTTTGTAAAAACAAAGTAAATGTAAACAAACACTATATAGCCTCAAACATGGTTAAAACTATAATTTTGATATCATGGATGTTCAGTCCTTGCATCCATAGCTCTGTCTATGAATTTGAGAGTGGTTACATTTCTCCAGCCCCATCCCTCAGCTTTTTATAGAAACAGGGGCAGGGAGTTGGCTTTGTTATTGTTTCTACTGCTGATTGCCGCTTTAAACCTAGACAAGAACGGTGTTAATGGCAGACTAGGTACAATTCAACCGCGGATAAAGACAATGGGGTCAGATTCAATACGACTAAGCCCCCAAACAGTCTGCGAAATCACATCACTATCACTGGAAGGGGGGCCCTGCAGAGGGGAGGAGGTACTTAAAAAGAAACTAAAGAGTGGGCGATGCATTGTCTTGCCCATATTCAGTCGTAAAGCTCTTTAGATTGGGCCGGTTAACTTTCTAAGATCCTGCGTAGCGTGGCAATTCCTCCATGGCTCTGCAGTGGCCATAGAGGCTTCATTAACATCACTATAACACACTGTGTGTGTGTGCTGGTTCACACTGACTCTGATTACTCACACACTACAGGTTATAACATTTTCTTATAGTGACAAGTACAAGTTATATGTCACAGACATATAAAAGAGGGAAGATAATATTTATGTATTTGTAACAGAACTCTTCTTGCATTGTGTTTTGAACAATCCTTGACAAGGACTCCAGCATGTAGCACCAGTCACGGATGTAGTATCTGATAGAGAAACAGTACGGATAGCACGTCATGCAATGCAGCCACCACAGATCATTATATTCTCTGCACGCGCGCTGTACAAAATACACTGAACAAAAAATATAAACGCAACATGTAATGTGTTGGTCCCATGTTTCATTAGCTGAAAAAAAAAATACCAGAAATGTTCCATACGCACAAAAAGCTTATTTCTCTCAAATTTTGTGCACAAATTTGTTTACATCCCTTTGCCAAGATAATCCGTCCACCTGAAAGGTGTGGCATATCAAGAAGCTGATTAAACAGCATGATCATTACACAGGTGCACCTTGTGCTGGGGACAATAAAAGGCCACTTTAAAATGTGCAGTTTTGTCACACAACACAATGCCACAGATGTCTCAAGTTTTGAGAGAGCGTGCAATTGGCAAGCTGACTGCAGAAATGTCCACCAGAGCTGTTGCCATATAATTGAATGTTCATGTCTCTAACATAAGCGCCCTCCAACATTGTTTTAGAGAATTTGGCAGTACGTCCAACCGGCCTCAGAACTGCAGACCACGTGTAACGATGCCAGCCCAGGACCTCCACATCAGGCTTCTTCACCTGCAGGATTGTCTGAGGGTGGGTGGGGGAGTGCTGAGGAGTATTTCTGTCTGTAATAAAGCCCTATTGTGGGGCAAAACTCTGATTGGCTGGGCCTGGCTCCCCAGTGGGTGGGCCTGGCTACCAAGTGGGTGTGCCTATGCCCTTCACGGCCCACCCATGGCTGCACTCCTACCCAGTCATGTGAAATCCATAGATTAGGGCCTAATGAATTTATTTCAATTGACTGATTTCTTTATATGAACTGTAACTCAGTCAAATCTTAGAAATTGTAGAATGTTGCATTCATATTTTTGTTTGATATACATAACGACAGTGAATAACCAACTAGCATTTGCTGAAATTATATTAGACAAAATGCACCACAAATATTCACAAAGGAAACACCACATCTCATGTTCAATATTCCAGCAATGTTTACAAACAAATTGATATAACTTGTACATTCCGATCTGCACTTCGGAGTATAAAAATCACTTTTGATGTACAGTGCTTTGCAACAGTTAACTTACCGCTGGTTTGGCGCTTGTTGACTGGGATGATTCAAACTCGAACACCGACCTTCGTAAGCAAGCCACGCAAACCAGCCAGTAAGATTCCATGTAGAGTAGCTGAAGGCAAGACAAAACCAAAAAACCCATTGGCTTACAATAGAGTGGCAAGGGGAATCACCAATAATAACTCTGTTACATACAGTGGGGGAAAAAAGTATTTAGTCAGCCACCAATTGTGCAAGTTCTCCCACTTAAAAAGATGAGAGAGGCCTGTAATTTTCATCATAGGTACTGTATGACCACAACATGCTGAATTGCATGAGGGAAATACCACACATTTGCTGTATTCACAGAGAAGCCCTTTCATTAGGTTAGATATGATCATACATGTCTCCAGCAACGGTACTGTTCAGATGTTCGTCTGTTTCTCTAATCACATGGCTGAGATATGAAGCCCAGCTCCATCTTTTCTCCACATCACTCCTATATTATTTTTACTAGCACATTTTTGTCTCTTGCTCTGGAATTTCCTGTGAAATGTTGGCAAAACTAGCCTACACTGAGGGAAGTATTATGGGTGGAGTTCTGGTGAAAACATCAGACAGTGCTTTTTGTGTTATGTTGTGCAGTTTCAGTCCTGCAGAGGAATGGCCTTGGGCAGAAAAAACTGACCTGTAGGTACAGGTTTAAGTAGAACACACTTTTGTAATGTTTCCTCCCTCTTGTCTAATGCAATACCAACTACGACTCTGCTTAGGGTGTTTTCACAATTTTTGTGAACTCAGTGTAGTTCGCTTAATATTTTGTGCAGTGTGAATACTCCAAAGGAACTCAGACCCCTCAAAAGAGCCCCAGATTCCCTTTTTAGGTCAATGTGAACACAAAGCGCCGCAGATTCACACTAGACTAATGCAACACCATTTCCCCTGCCATAACTCCTCACATTGGTGCCACAAAATAGAGAAGATGATGACGTGCAGGGGCCTATTCCTTATGCCGATTCTGTTTCAAAACATTTCTTAAACAGGAGCAGATGGAATGAAACAGGGATTGAATTTGTCCAATAGAAACTCTGGTTTTAGTTGACTGTTTGGCTAATGACTACACCCCAGGTTTGTGGAAAAAACGTGTGCTGTTTTTGGATATTGATTAGTGATTGTCAAGGATGCACAGAAATTCTAAAATATGTGTCGAGTTTTTAGTTCAGATTATTTGTTTGTAAGATGCAGTGGGACCCGTCATTCAGGGCAGGTGGGGCACCTGTTTTGAGCCCCACCTGTTTAGCTAAAAAAACATGTATTTATATTTGTTGCCTGTTTTGCATGTTATTTTGGCATTAATACGTGTCACATATCAGTTTGCAAACAATGTAAAAATAAAATATATATATATATATAATTGAGTTAATAAAGCCGCATACAAACTTGGCCTCTTTTTTGCTTTCTTGAGTAAGGCAGCTCCAAAATGCACGTGTTTCAGCCTAGCTCAGTGCTTTCTGTGGTGGTGGGGCAGCCAGCGGAAAATACGGAGCATAGGGGTTGGTAATGTTCTCTAGTTTCACCTTGATTGGCTCAGTGATTGGCTCAGTATGAAAAATGTATGCACTCACTAACTGTAAGTCGCTCTGGATAAGAGCGTCTGCTAAATGACTAAAATGTAAGTGTGTTCTGTCACTCATGGGGACACTACTTCACCGCAAAATCTAAGGGTAGAGCTCGAAAATTCAATCCCCTTGGGTGCTGCCATAGAGTTACACTAGAAGTGCCATCATGAAACAAGTCGACAATCTACTGGCAAATCCTTTTCAATCCTTGTCATATGAAGATAAATAAGGAAGAGAAATTATAGATAAAACGTATCGGTGCTCATCGGCCATTGGACATAAACATTACACAACAAGTTGGAAATCGCAAATTCAACAATGGGTTGTTTGGAAGGAATCAGTGGCTAACTGCAGGCATTGCAAAGCAATCACTAGCCTGCTATTCAGTGGAGTAGGTGTGTGGTCCCAAGTCTGGGTTTAAGGTTCTCTTTTCCAAGCTTAAAATTATAAACATTCAACATTGGCCATGCTGTCAATCCAGCATGACTTCTGCCACGCTCAAAACAACTGGAAACCCGGAACTGGGAAATCTCAGACTTCAGTGAGTTCAAGACGTTTTGAACGGTCATCCAACTCGGAATTGCAAGTCGGGAACTCTGGCCTCTTTCTAGAGCTCCAACCTGAAGATCACTGACGTCATGTTTTTTTCTGAGTGCACAGTTATCTTGAAAGCACCATAAATCAAGAGAATGCCAGACTTTGATGGCAAAGTTTGATGACAAAATTTGCCCACGGAGGGCTGCTGCGCCACCTTCCTGTTCAAGTGAGCACAGCACAACAAGGTGAGTCCAAAAATGTATTGTATGCTGCTGCATAAATGATGAATAATGCCAGGGAGATATGTATACTGTAGCTAAGAAAGTAATACTAAATGTATGTTGTGTAGTAAGCTGTGAGGAGCCCATGTACCTCACCCTAATCATTTGGTCCCTTTTCCCCTCGTAATTTTGCCTACTTTTCTGACTTGGTGGTGCACATGCAGCCTATAGCCTGTTTTAGAGAAATGGAATCATCTAATATTGTAAGAGCTTTCATTGTCTGCTTATATGCCCCCTTTATTTATCCTACGGTTCTGACTTGGTGTACAGGGAGAATACTGTAAGATCGGCCCATGTTCTGAATTCTTTCGCTGTACATTTCGAAAGTGCTGAACAAATAGTTATATTGACTACGTCCGTCCTAGCTCGCTCATTAATGTCTTAATCGAAATTACAGATTGCCTCTTATCCGCTTGTCGTCCCCTTATGCCATAGTTTGTACATCTCAATTGTCAGTAGAAACCACATTTGTTTAAGCAAGTCAGCCATATAAGCAATGTTTTTTTTAAAGGCAGTAAATGAGGCTGAATGAACTGTTTCGCTGCCAGACAAGGTTCCGCTGATAGCCAGGTGTAGCAGTGGTAAGGTGTTGGGACTGCTGTTGGGACTCTGCTGTTGGGACAGCTTTATGTAGGCCCTAACAGTTTGTGGGCACCATTTGTCACCGTTATAGTGCAATTAATGTATTGTTTAGTGTTGTGTTGTATAGTGGCTTTGCTGGCATACAAACAAAAAAGAAAATGGGGGAGTTTGCCCCCCCAAGATTTACATGCTAAAATATCCACTGGTAAGATGTGATCTATAGGCTAAGAGAGCTTCATAAGCTGTTTATTCGATTGTGGGGTTTGAATAGTGTGAGAAGACAACAACATATTTGGTGAAAATCACAACATTGGGTACAAAATCAATTATAGCTCTTAAAGGGGCAGTAGCCTATTGTGTGTATAATTTTCAATGACATCATTATTTAATCTGCAGTTATTCTTCTGCTATTTACTCTGTTACCAATCATATTTACATGTTAATAGTATCTTCTAATTACAATTATTATGTCTAATCCTTTAACTAAATGCAATCTATTAGCTACCAAAATGGCAGCACCTCTTCCCCCTCAGGGGACTGAAAAGATTTGGCATGAGCCCTTGGATTCTCAAAAAGTTCTACAGCTGCACCATCGAGAGCATCTTGACTGGCTGCATCACAACTTGGTAGGGCAAATGCACCGCCCTTGACAGCAAAGCGTTACAGAGGGTGATGCGGACAGCCCAGTACATCACTGGGGCCGAGCTCGCTGCCATCCACACTCACCTAACACACGCATATCGACACAACATAAACACACATACATACACATTACACAGACATGCACACTCACACACTTTTACACTCATCCTTTGCTGCTGCTACTCTGTTCCTTATTTTACTTGTATTATTATCTATCCTAATGCCTAGTCCCTTTACCCTGCCTTCATGTACATCCTGTATCTACCTCAAATACCTTATTATTATCTATCCTAATGCCTAGTCCCTTTACCCTGCCTTCATGTACAGTGGGGAAAAAAAGTATTTAGTCAGCCACCAATTGTGCAAGTTCTCCCACTTAAAAAGATGAGAGAGGCCTGTAATTTTCATCATAGGTACACATCAACTATGACAGACAAAATGAGGAAAAAAAATCCAGAAAATCACATTGTAGGATTTTTTATGAATTTATTTGCAAATTATGGTGGAAAATAAGTATTTGGTCAATAACAAAAGTTTCTCAATACTTTGTTATATACCCTTTGTTGGCAATGACACAGGTCAAACGTTTTCTGTAAGTCTTCACAAGGTTTTCACACACTGTTGCTGGTATTTTGGCCCATTCCTCCATGCAGATCTCCTCTAGAGCAGTGATGTTTTGGGGCTGTCGCTGGGCAACACAGACTTTCAACTCCCTCCAAAGATTTTCTATGGGGTTGAGATCTGGAGACTGGCTAGGCCATTCCAGGACCTTGAAATGCTTCTTACGAAGCCACTCCTTCGTTGCCCGGGCGGTGTGTTTGGGATCATTGTCATGCTGAAAGACCCAGCCACGTTTCATCTTCAATGCCCTTGCTGATGGAAGGAGGTTTTCACTCAAAATCACATGATACATGGCCCCATTCATTCTTTCCATTACACGGATCAGTCGTCCTGGTCCCTTTGCAGAAAAACAGCCCCAAAGCATGATGTTTCCACCCCCATGCTTCACAGTAGGTATGGTGTTCTTTGGATGCAACTCAGCATTCTTTGTCCTCCAAACACGACAAGTTCTATTTTGGTTTCATCTGACCATATGACATATGACATTCTCCCAATCCTCTTCTGGATCATCCAAATGCACTCTAGCAAACTTCAGACGGGCCTGGACATGTACTGGCTTAAGCAGGGGGACACGTCTGCACTGCAGGATTTGAGTCCCTGGCGGCGTAGTGTGTTACTGATGGTAGGCTTTGTTACTTTGGTCCCAGCTCTCTGCAGGTCATTCACTAGGTCCCCCCGTGTGGTTCTGGGATTTTTGCTCACCGCTCTTGTGATCATTTTGACCCCACGGGGTGAGATCTTGCGTGGAGCCCCAGATCGAGGGAGATTATCAGTGGTCTTGTATGTCTTCCATTTCCTAATAATTGCTCCCACAGTTGATTTCTTCAAACCAAGTTGCTTACCTATTGCAGATTCAGTCTTCCCAGCCTGGTGCAGGTCTACAATTTTGTTTCTGGTGTCCTTTGACAGCTCTTTGGTCTTGGCCATAGTGGAGTTTGGAGTATGACTGTTTGAGGTTGTGGACAGGTGTCTTTTATACTGATAACAAGTTCAAACAGGTGCCATTAATACAGGTAACGAGTGGAGGACAGAGAAACCTCTTAAAGAAGAAGTTACAGGTCTGTGAGAGCCAGAAATCTTGCTTGTTTGTAGGTGACCAAATACTTATTTTCCACCATAATTTGCAAATAAATTCATTAAAAATCCTACAATGTGATTTTCTGGATTTTTTTCCCTCAATTTGTCTGTCATAGTTGACGTGTACCTATGATGAAAATGACAGGCCTCTCTCATCTTTTTAAGTGGGAGAACTTGCACAATTGGTGGCTGACTAAATACATTTTTTCCCCACTGTACATCCTGTATCTACCTCAAATACCTTCTACCTCTATATATATATAGCTCCATTCTTGTGTATTTTCTTTTATTCCTTGTGTTACTATTTTAAAATACTATTTTATTATTTTTTAACTCTGCATCGTTGGGAAGGGCTCATAAGCAAGCATTTCATGGTAAAGTCTACACCAGTATTCGGTGCATGTGACAAATAAAATGTGATTTGATTTTAAATGTTAAGTAGGTATATCTAGATGTCCGATAAGACATTCTGATGGAATGGTTTGTCCCGGACTTTGTAAAAACCCAGAGTGCATTGAGTGAATGTTGGAAAAAGATCTTGGTTCCTTTATAAACTGTGAAGAGGACTCAGACCTACAAAATAGGTGAAGTGAACTGGACCCATTCAAGGGAAGTGTGAATACATAAGGGAACTGAGTTCTTTTGTTTTTTTTTACTTTAAAGAGGACTAAGATCGGTTATTTTAGTGTTTTCACATATAGTCCTCTTTAAAAAAAAATTGATCTCAGTCCTCTTTAAAGTGAACTCTGGGGTAAAAAAAGTGAATTACTCAGTTCTCTTTGTATTCACACTGCCCTTGCCTTTGAATGAGGACTCAACTCTTTTGCCAGTTCACTTCACCTATTTTGTGGTCCAAGTCCTCTTTGCATTTGCATTGCTATGTTTAGAAAGGAACCAAGATCTTTTCCACACATTCACTCTAGTGCAGGACAAGCCATTCCATCAAAAAGTGTTATCGGACAGCTAGATATACCTACTTAGATTTTGGAAGCTAATAGATTGCATTTAGTTAAAAGATTAGACATAATAATTGTAATCAGAAGATACTATTAACATGTAAATATTATTGGTAACAGAATAAATAGCAGAAGAATAACTGCAGATTAAATAATGCTGGAATTGAAAATTAGGCTACTTCCCATTTAAGAGCTAGTATTGATTTTGTACCCTATGTTGTGATTCTCACCAAATATGTTGTTGTCTTCTCACACTATTCAAACCCCACAATTGAATAATCAGCTTATGAAGCTCTCTTAGCCTATAGATCACATATTGCAAACAAATAATCTGAACTAAAAACTCAGAATTTCTGTGTATCCATGACAATCGCTAATTAATATCCAAAAACAGCACACGTTTTCTTTCCTCGAACCTGCACATAATCTTCTCTCTTTTGTGGCACCAATGTGAGGGGTTATGGCAGAGGAAACGGTGTTGCAGTAGTCTAGTGTGTGGTGCGAGAATAATGACATGCGAAGTTGGGGAGCTTTGTGTTCACATTGCGCTAAAAAAGAGAACCGGACTGAGAAATGAAAGCGAACCGAACTCAGACCACCTCTTGTGATGGTCTCAGTTCGGTTCGCTTCAGGGCTCGTTTGAGGGGTCTGAGTTCCTTTTGAGTGTTCACTCTGCACAAAAAATGAAGCAAACCACACTGAGTTCACAAAGATTGTCTGAACGGGACAAAGTGTGAATACACATTAAAGAGGACTATATGTGAAAACACCCTTAGTTTTTCTGACTGGTGCACTGGAGCTTTGGTCTCTCTGACTATTTGCTGAAGTTAAGTCGATAGTCTTATCGGTGCAGAAGGTGGTTGTATTTATGCACACATTTAAATAGTGTTAGTGAAAATGGACCATAATGAGAATATATTTGATGTTGTCATTGTTATTCTTTGTGCTTTTGTTGCAATCACCACTTTATTTTTTAACAGTCTGTGATGATTGACTGTTTGAATTTAGTCTGTAATACATACATTTACTCTGTGTGAGTGCATGTGTGTGTTTCTGTGTGCTCCTCAAACACACATGCACAAACTTTATTCAGAAGAGAGAATCAAGTGGATCAACAGGACCCCCTACCTCTGTTACAAGAGGGGGGCTCTGCAGGTTTCCTAGGCTTGGCCCAGTCTCAGGGATCTTATAATTGGGGAAACCTTGAGAGAGGTTTGGTGGGCGATTTATTCAGAACATATGGATTTTCCCATCGTTAGGCTGCTAGCCAAAATGGCTGTTGGAGATTTAGACTCCTAATTGGGTTCGGTCCTAATTAATGTCGGACACAATAGCTCTTATTTCCCTCTTTATTAGTCACACACTTTCTAATGGATGATTTGACTTTCAAACCCAGACTATATTCCACACTTATCAGGGATGTCACTGTTCCATGTACTGGTCATCCTTCTGTGTCTATTTTAGTCTAGATATTATACAGTATTTGGTGCAATACTTTCCCTTAATTTCTTGTTTCGGATCACAATAAGAGCATAAAGGCGATAACATCTCCCCTTCTGATGACAACGAAGTTCTTGCTCTGTCTGCATGTGTAAATGTGAGAGCCTGATAAAACCCTCTCCTTCATTCGTATTCATGTGTTTACAGAAGCGTTGGGCCACACAGAGAGACAGAAGGGACTCAGAGCCACGGCTGTAATGGATGAAAGAGTAGCCACCCTCCATGTTTTTTAAATAATCCCACTCTCTTTAACCCTGAATGAAAGTGTTTGACTTTCCTCTCTGGCCGCATCTTTAAAGACCTCTCCCTCCATTCAGGGTCTCCGTGAGCCTCCATTTTGGGGTTTAGAGACCCCTTCTGCCACATCTTGGGGATCACGTCCCATGAAAGTGCTCAGGTGACCAGAAAATGAGGGCATTATCACAGGCATATGCTTGTAGCGACAGAGGATCAGGCCAGATTAGGCCCATCATGGCTCAATAAAGCACTAAGCTGAGGAGCAAACGCTGTCCTGTGTACCTTACGGCTCCACCACTCTCTCTCTGTCATTGTTAAACAGGATCAGTAGAGATGCTCTATACACATCAGGGCTTTATCTGGACCTGTGGGTGATGGGGCACTGCAGAGGACACAGCATCAAAACCACAGAGAACAACAGCAGAGATAGACTGGCAAGAGACTCATCTCTCCATCTCAAACCCCACTTTGTTTCGGAAGCTAGCTGTGGGATGGATTCCCCATTAGCCGACCAGCAATGTTATCAGAAAAAGACACTCCAGGTTTGATTAATTTGCTCACATCAACTGTCTGCAAAAGAGTTTACAAGTTGTTTCACAGAGTTTAGATGAACAGCCAGAGAAGTGTTCTGTTAACAGGGAGCGCAGCCCTTTGTTATCATCGAGCATCAGCACAAACAGCACTGTGATTTATTCATTTACACAGCCTGAAACAATTGCATTATCTGAACGACAAAAACAAGACAAGGACGCTATGGAAATCCCCTGGGTTGTTTATGAGTCACTAAAGAGTCCAATAACTTTCCCTGCACGCTGTTCTAAAGGTTCCTTAATCTGTCTGGGGCCATGTTGTAGGGACTGGAAGGAGAGGATCCCCGCCGCTCCCCAGGCCCAGGGAGAGAGGCTGATTATGGCGGGATGAAAGGAGCTGTGGCCCTATCCTCTGGACCTGAATGGAGCTCAGTCAGCAGGCTGTCCCATATACAGCTCTGCTTCATGCTGCTAGGGCTTCATAAATTACACCACAACTACCACAGGGAGTGCAGGGGGGCTCGATGGGGGAGAAGGAGAGAAAGGGAGAAAGGGAGAGAAAAGAGAGAGGGAAAGAGGGTTGTCAGAGACAGTAAGGGGACAAGCCCAGGTCCAGGAGAGCAGCAGACCCTTGTCAGGGGTGAGAAGGCCCAGTCCAGCAGCTCTCCATCAGGTGTCAGAGACCCCAATAACGGCCCCCTCCCTAGGCCGCTCACACACATTGCCCTGTCGTCTCTGGCTCAAAATGCCACATATCCTAAATATACCTACTACAATGGTTTACTTTCTCTTAGGCATACATACACTGTCTGTGGTTGGTCACCTACAATTCAATGCTGCAAGGCCATTGGCAGAAGGGCATATAGTGCACATACAGTAGTCCTCCCTGCGACACAGTGCAATCTTCTCAACAGGCCATCCTGTGACTTCATCTTCTTTGCCATGTGAATGATGTGACAATACCATCACCAACACTTTATCCTGGGCAGTCTAGTCTGTGAGTAGATTAGGAAAAAGATTAAGCCAGTGGCAGTATTGATCTAGAATCATCAGTACCACAAGACAAGTCCAGGGACCTATTGTTCTATTCTAACAAGGACATTTCTTCTGTCAAATGATCAAATGATCTCTCCATCTTTGTATTGTGTAAGTCATTTCTATCTATCAATCTATCCCCCTAACACAATCTCCTTCTTCACAAACGAAAAAATACAACACACATGCATTCACGCACACACACACACTTGTTTTCGGCTCTGATGAGCCCAGTGTGTCAGAGTGCCATTGTGCCGGTCACACTTTTGAACAGTTGGCTGCTCACTGGTGCGTGGAGATGGCTTTGTGTCCCCAATCTGTACACTTCTGCCACAGTGCAGCTCCTCTGCCCCCTCCCCATCCCCCTCTGTGTCGTCCTGACTGATAACAAGGGGACCTGCCACCCAATAATCTCTCCCCCCAACGCCCAGGCACGACTCCTGGCTTTCATCAGCACCATTGTTTCAGCCCGTTACCTTCGCTTGTGCTCCCTCACCACGGCAACGCGTCCTCCCCCCCCCCCCCCCCCCCCGTCCCGTCCCGTCCTTTCCCATCTGTGGATAGGGGCTGCCATGTGGTCCTCTGTAGCTCAATTGGTAGAGCATGGCGCTTGTAACGGCAGGGTAGTGGGTTCGATCCCAGGGACCACCCATACGTAACAATGTATGCACACATGACTGTAAGTCGGTTTGGATAAAAGCGTCTGCTAAATGGCATATCATATCATCATATCATGTGTCCATTGACAGGGTGCCGGCAGCGACGCCACTGTATGTAGAGTACATGATGCGCTCCTATTGTCTGTGGTCAACACAGCTACTTACTGCTGACCCCGAGGTCACAGCACACAAAACACAAGTGTTGGTGGCCAATGTGCCTCCTCATTCACCAATGATTGACGGGATGTGGAGGTTGTGCGTGTGTGTGTGTGTGCCGTCCTCCTCAAGAGATGCGCAGGCCCATTCAAATCAAGTGTGCTCCTTCTGTCTATCAACTCTTTGATGGCATCAGACTGGTTAGTGACACACAATTGGGTTTATTGGCTGATGGTTTGATGAACTTAAATGAATAAGTGCAATTTACTTCAATGGGCACATGCCTTGTCAGGACATTAAAGGACTGCAAGGTTTATTGGGCTGATTTGTTTGATCCAAGATACCCAAAGTGCTTGTGGTCTTGTGGTGAAATAAAACTAAAGAATGTTTTGGCCATGTGAGATATTGAGGGTAGTAGTTGTTGTTGCAGTTTCATTTTACAGAAAAGTTCGCTCTCTATTTTATCATGATGTGTGTTTGCAATAACTGCTCCCAAATCACACACACACAAACACACACACACTCACTCATACGGTACACACACACAATCTAACACAGATGGGGCTCAGGTGGGAGATTAAGAATATCCATTAAACGCTCATTTGCATTCAGGCAGATCTGAATTCTAATCATGAGATCAGCTCTGCTTGGGCATGTCACAGCCCTAGTAAATACCAAAGATGTAACAGTTAAGGATTTAGAGATATTCAGGATATCCAACCTAGTCTCTGAGCATTTCGTATTACTCTGTACGTAAATCCAAGACGCTCCATTTAATATAATATGTTACGTTTTGTATGGTATGTACTAATTTGTGGATGTCCATCACCCATTTCGTATGATATGTTACAAATTACAAATCATGTTATATGTTATGAATTTGCAAAACGTACATTATGTTAAGAATTTGCAAAATGTATGATATGTTATGAATTCTAGCTATGTGGCTAACGTTAGCTAGCTGGCTAAAGTTAGCTAGGCTAGGGGTTAGGTTTAAGGTTATGTTTAAGTTTAGGAGTTAGGTTAAAGGGTTAGGGGAAGGGTTAGCTAAAAGGGTTAAGGTTAGGGTTAGGGGAAGGGTTAGCTAAAAGGGTTAAGGATAGGGTTAGGGGAAGGGTTAGCTAGCATGCTAAGTAGTTGCAAAGTAGCTAAAAAGTAGTTAGTTGAAAAGTTGCTAATTATCTCAAATGTTAAAGTTGTCAATGATGAGATTTGAACTCGCAACCTTTGGGTTGCTAGATGTTCACGTTATACACCCGACCAACCACCCTACTTTCGTTTTTGCCTTAAGTAACCATCTGTTTTATGTAACCATACCAAACGTAACATATCATACTAATTTGAGTGATTTACATGTACTATGTTACGTCTAGTCTATGAGACCAGGCTGAGATATCTCCACGCAAACACATGCCAATGACTGTATATGAATAGACAAAGCCATCCATCATGTGACACCCTTCATTCCTATGTGAAGACTCAATAACTCATTTGAAGCCAAGGAAGTCAGTTAAGATGGTGTCTCATGGAGACATAACATGCACAGTTTGAGCTACTCCAGAAAGTGATGTTGCAGGCTAGCTCAGTGCTTCTCCCTCTAATTGAGTGTCTCAAGTTGAAGGCCCACCGGGGTACTGCAGGCTGCCATTAGCAACTAAATTATCCTTATGACTTTTGTGTGTGATTTTAAAATAATCGGTTCAAGGACATACATCTGGTGTAATAGAAACAATTATTGGTACCATGATTGTCCTCAATTTTTGTATTTATTTACACAAAGATTGATCACAAAGATTACAATTTTCCCATTCACAGTACCGTGGTAGGCATTGAACTTCGTGGCTTCAATGAGAGGGGGCAGTCGTTCTCCCCTGACACACATGCATGGGCATACACCCACCCACCAACCCACCCACCCACCCACTCACACTCCCACAGAATCCCAAACTCTCACTGCCCTCTCCACCTAAATAGGTCCTGTTCCACTCTGATAGCCTGACAATGGAGAGGCCACGACCCTGTGGTTCATCAGCCTCCTGTTGTTTAACTAGTGGAACTGGAGTTATTGAACAGGGCTGAGGGGGATGGTGTTTCAGACCTGCCCTCTCTATAGGCCTGGATGGAACAAAGACAAGTCATTCAGTCTGTCACTGTTTCACTACCACGGAAATGCCAATAACATCATTGTCATGGCCCTTGGTGATAATGTCAGATCTGATTTATAGGATGGAGCTAACTTGCAGCTCTTTTTTCTGACTGTTGTGTTGTCTCATTAGGCCAAACAGGCACCTGCTCCTCATAGGATCCTACAGGCCGTCAAATGGATGTGTGGCTTTGCCGTGGCATGCGGGTTGGCTGTGGATTTAAAGCACTCTTTTCTTTTCCTGTTGGAGAGACGCAGGCCCCTGAGTTTGGACTTAGAGAACCTGCCCTGCTGAGTGTGGCATTAAATATCAATACATGTTTATGAGGGTCATAAACACAGGGCTCAGAGAGAGAGGGAACAATGAAAAGAGAGATGCATAGACCTCACCTCCCATCTGTATCAGGAGGAAGGGACGGTGGAGTAGAAGAGAGAGTTGTGGATAAAGGGATAAAGAGATTGAGAGAGGGAAGGAAACACCAAAACAGCAGCTCATGGTAACAGATGCGCATCCACCTGTTGTCTGTTGGACTGTAACACTGATATTCCTTTATCAGTAATGATTGATGTTGTCGACCTGTAATTGATTTGCAATCCTATTTTTGCTATCTGTATTTCATCATCCTCTTCAAGCCGACTTATAGCTTTCACTAATATGATTTTTACATTGAAGAAGATTGATTGATTTGTAAACCTTTTACTCAGCATAATATCAAATGTTAATAACATAAGCAGAGTTAAAACCATTGTGTAACAAACCTTTAGGGATCCACAGGGCAATAATGTGCTGTAGATTTTAAGGCAGAACACACAGTACTTAACAAAAGGCCTAAAAAGTCAACCTCTAGTGACTGTACTGCAGTATATTTGGGGGACAGTTGGTTGATGGGGGACAGGCTCAGCTCCGGCCTTTAAAACATTAACCCTGTCCCCACAAAGACCCAGGGGGCTACGGGGCCGGAACGGGGCTGGGATGGGGAGCGAGTGGGCTGGGCGCTGGTTAACCATTGCAGAGTCAGGGCTGGTAGGGCCCATGCCTTATTGTCTAGTTAGCAGCTTTACCCAGACCCCTGTTAGCAGTGTAGAGACAGGTCCTGGCAGCTGGAGTGAGCCGATACAAAAGCCGTCGGTCCCAAAAGACTCTGATGGAGATGTATGGGTCTGGGGTGGGATAGGCAACACGTGGGATCCCAGGTTGTAAAGCCCAATGCTGGACAGATCGGACAGGGCGAGCCCCCTTCTAGTCCTCCTCTTATGTGTCTCTAGTGTGTGACAGTGATAGACAGGACATGAGGCCTTCCAGAACAACAAACAGATATGGCCTCATTTCCACAATGTGGGCAAGGGCAGGCACAAAGGACGTGCCAGCCCATTACAACCTGGGCTCTGCCATTTAGGCTAAGCTGGATGGAGGGGGCCTCTCACTGCTGCACAGGGGCCACAGGGCCACTCTGCCAGGGGCCCCCAACCAGGACTGGGGGAACTCTGCTGTTTTGTTTTACAAAAAAGCGTCATAAAAAACTCTCCTTCATTGGTGCTCAATAAACTTAGCATCTGCAAACATTAGATTTCCTCTCTCCTCTTCTGCCATTGTCTCCATCGGTGACCCCATTCAAGCCATTCACTTTCAGTCTTTATCCCAGATTTATTGGGCATCAGAGAAAGATGAAACTCTTGTAAGATTGCACCATTCCCCCTCTCCACATCTCCTGCCTCCCACCATTTTAGTTGATCAAGTCTATGATCTCTTAAACAATCGCCTTCTGCTGCGCAGCTGAACGGCCTTGAGGAGACTGATAATAATACAGAGCCTAAATTTAATTTTGTTATGGTAAACTGAGCTGAAGGGATGGATTCACTAGCAAATCTGACTAGGGGTCACAGTGTATCTGTATAGAGAGTAAACAGCCATGTTTTAGATAATGACTTTCATTGAAAATCAACAGTAAAAACGAATTTGCATGTTTAAATACACACAGACTTAAATATACACAGATTTTGTGCTATTATAAGAATTACCATACCATTAGATACCATACCAAAATCAAGTGCATCACAATAAATTCACTACAGTTATGTCAGTTCACATTCCTAAATTCACTAAACAGCCAAAAGCAACAAACATCTCCCACAATCTATTTCAGAAAAGGTTTCTGCATAATGCTGTGTGTAAACATGTCATTGGAGAATGGCAAGTCTATTATAGTGTTGCATAATGTGTCTCATGCGCCATGGAAAATCATCATCCCAGTGGACATGGAGGAGATAAAGGGATTGGAGACGCCATGACATCTTTATGAATATAATAATATGGCTGATGGGCCATCAACTGATGAAAAAGTTTGAATCATCAACATTTCAACTTTATCAGATGAAAAATGACATTTTTGCTTCAGAATGTACAATATAATAATAATATGGATACTAATCTCTAAGGACATGTCACATTACAGTATATTCAACTGTCACCCTCAACACCGAACATATAGTTCTCAAATCAAGACTAAAGTGGCAAAAACAATGTTCCACTTCCACCCAGGAACATCCTGAGGACATGCTATAGGGCATGAGAGAGGATGAGAGAGAAGTTGCTGTGCAGTTGTCTCTCCGAGGCCTGTCAACCTAAAAAATGTACTTCTCAGAGTTACCTAAGAGGAGGGTTTTGGTTGGAGAATAGCCAAAGGGTGATTGTTGTTTCTGGTGGGTTGGATGGATAAAATAAGTATCTCCAGTGCACAGCTGGTTACAGACAATAAAATGATGTACATATCTTCCACTGTGTATCCCCTAACAAAACATATACAGTGGGGGAAAAAAGTATTTAGTCAGCCACCAATTGTGCAATTTCTCCCACTTAAAAAGATGAGAGAGGCCTGTAATTTTCATCATAGGTACACGTCAACTATGACAGACAAATTGAGGAAAAAGAATCCATAAAATTTCATTGTAGGATTTTTAATGAATTTATTTGCAAATTATGGTGGAAAATAAGTATTTGGTCAACTACAAACAAGCAAGATTTCTGGCTCTCACAGACCTGTAACTTCTTCTTTAAGAGGCTCCTCTGTCCTCCACTCATTACCTGTATTAATGGCACCTGTTTGAACTTGTTATCAGTATAAAATAAACCTGTCCACAACCTCAAACAGTCACACTCCAAACTCCACTATGGCCAAGATCAAAGAGCTGTCAAAGGACACCAGAAACAAAATTGTAGACCTGCACCAGGCTGGGAAGACTGAATCTGCAATAGGTAAGCAGCTTTGTTTGAAGAAATCAACTGTGGGAGCAATTATTAGGAAATGGAAGACATACAAGACCACTGATAATCTCCCTCGATCTGGGGCTCCACGCAAGATCTCACCCCGTGGGGTCAAAATGATCACAAGAACGGTGAGCAAAAATCCCAGAACCACACGGGGGGACCTAGCGAATGACCTGCAGAGAGCTGGGACCAAAGTAACAAAGCCTACCATCAGTAACACACTACGCTGCCAGGGACTCAAATCCTGCAGTGCAAGACGTGTCCCCCTGCTTAAGCCAGTACATGTCCAGGCCCATCTGAAGTTTGCTAGAGTGCATTTGGATGATCCAGAAGAGGATTGGGAGAATGTCATATGGTCAGATGAAACCAAAATATAACTTTTTGGTAAAAACTCAACTCGTCGTGTTTGGAGGACAAAGAATGCTGAGTTGCATCCAAAGAACACCATACCTACTGTGAAGCATGGGGGTGGAAACATCATGCTTTGGGGCTGTTTTTCTGCAAAGGGACCAGGACGACTGATCCGTGTAAAGGAAAGAATGAATGGGGCCATGTATCGTGAGATTTTGAGTGAAAACCTCCTTCCATCAGCAAGGGCATTGAAGATGAAACGTGGCTGGATCTTTCAGCATGACAATGATCCCAAACACACCGCCCGGGCAACGAAGGAGTGGCTTCGTAAGAAGCATTTCAAGGTCCTGGAGTGGCCTAGCCAGTCTCCAGATCTCAACCCCATAGAAAAACTTTGGAGGGAGTTGAAAGTCCATGTTGCCCAGCGACAGCCCCAAAACATCACTGCTCTAGAGGAGATCTGCATGGAGGAATGGGCCAAAATACCAGCAACAGTGTGTGAAAACCTTGTGAAGACTTACAGAAAACGTTTGACCTGTGTCATTGCCAACAAAGGGTATATAACAAAGTATTGAGAAACTTTTGTTATTGACCAAATACTTATTTCCCACCATAATTTGCAAATAAATTCATAAAAAATCCTACAATGTGATTTTCTGGAATTTATTTTCTCATTTTGTCTGTCATAGTTGACGTGTACCTATGATGAAAATTACAGGCCTCTCTCATCTTTTTAAGTGGGAGAACTTGCACAATTGGTGGCTGACTAAATACTTTTTTTCTCCACTGTATATATATTTTTTTAGCTAGGTCATCCATATTTTCAAATTTTCCAGTGACTGACTAATTTCTGTAGGCATGTTATAGCCAAAGATAGTCATCAATAAAGTTACATGGAATGAATATCAAGGTCAACATTCCTTCTGAATAGGTGAGCTGTAGGATCAAACTAAATATACAGAGACCCTAGTTTCACTGCGAGGTCCCAGTGGTTGTGCTCTGTATGTAGCAGTGGGAGGGGGAACAACAGGTCTTTGAGGGGATCATTGATATACGCATATTTTGGGAAAGTGAGTGTTAAAGAGTGGGAACGTACCATGTCTTTGTGATGCGAGGGGCACAGGGGGGTTAACCCAGGTTCTGCTCAGCCCCCTGACCCGGGGGCCTCTTTGATGCTACAGGCTTCAGGACATGATCCCCTGAGGGGCCCCAGCGTGACGCAGCCCTGGGACCGGAGGGGAGCAGCGAAGCCTCGCCACGTCCACCACAGGACCAGCGGGACCAGGGGCCACGCTTTTGTCTCCTAAGAAAATGAACGTTGCTTTGGGCGGGGCCAGGGTAGGGTCACACACAGGGAGAACAGGGAGGACTCACTGAGATCAAAACAAATACAAAGAGAGGGGAAATGGATCAGATCACGTTCACAATACCTCAGGATTTGGTTAGATACAGACCAATAGTATAAAACATGATCCTCAATTAATGGTTGGGTGGGGAGGGTTTAGATATTAAAGAATATCCTGTAAATGACTGCATTTGTTCATTTCCTTTCAGACTGGATTATCTTCTGCTCACATGCTGTCATTCACACTGTGGAATGTGGTGAGGTGGATGAGAAAGGTAATATTTACCTCAAGGGTTTCAGGGCGATGAGGCACTGCAAACATTGGAAAGATTTGAGAAAGATTTGTGATAATTGCTTTCAGCTAGTATTTTATAATTACTTTCTCTCTAGTGGTTATTTGGCTATTCTCTGGGGCTGTCTTGCCTGTAAGGAAAGTGATGGCTTCTATGCTTGCCATCAGATGACATGGATCTAGAATAACTTTATAAGAGCTGGTGTGCCCCCTAGTGGTGTCAATCAAACATGTCATCTGGTTATCTGAAGTATTTCTATAGTACTGCAATGTGCTGTGCAGTCCAAAAACGTGGTCTCAGGGCAATTCGTATTATTTTGTACTTAAAAAACACCCTCCATTTAGTAGGATACATTACATTAGGTTACATTATGAATGGAATAGCGGTTATACAATATCATACTAATTATAGGACGTATAGTGTCATACGTGTTACCCGGTCGTACAATAACTTACAAATTGGATGATGTGCTGTTTAATATATCTTGAATGACGTATAGTATTATACGTGTTTCTCTGAGATCAAGTTGCTTGTTGCAAGTAACAACAAACGAGAATTATGGGGAGAATTTACATTGGCGGTTACGGGAACTAAAGACAAAGGTTAGGATCATTTATTTCAAAGGTTAAGAGAACTAAAACGACAAAGGTTAGGATAATTTACGTAGTAGGTTAGGTGAAATGTGTTAAGTTTTGAATAAGCTAAAATGCTACACTTGTCCCCGATGCGACTCGAACGCACAACCTTTGGATTGCTAGACGGTCGCGGATTACACTTTATTACTGTATTTAAAATATAGAACTTTTGAATTGACCTTCATTCTAAAAACCATTGTAACATACTGTATGGGCCATTTCAGTCATATGTTTGATTTCAAGGGAAGACGCCATGTTACCACAGCCAACTCCAACACTGCACATCATATTAGGCTCTGCCACACCGGCACAGACAGCCCTCTTAAAATTCAGACTTGAGGCATTTAAAAAGGACCCCTGCGCTCCATCACAGGGTAAAATAATCATTTTGGATGTGTTTTCTGAGAATCACTCATTTCCGCTCATGGATGAATAATGCAGTGGAGCCGGCTGATGAGGCACATTTGCCTGGCAGATTGGAGAGGAAGAGCATTATGCAAGAGAGAGAGAGAGCTGAGGCTGAGGCTAGCTGGTCTAGTCTTTTGAAGTGGCAGCCACCTCACTACCACCACCTCCCTATGGGATTCATATTATTATACCCTGCCATGCCATCCGGATGTTTGTTCAGTCTGCCCACAGTTAACTTAGAGAAGAACTCTCAGTATGGATGAGGTGGTGATTTTGTTTTGAAAGTAGGAAGATATTTACTAATAGATGTAACTAATAGACGTAACACTGGGTTAGAGGGGTGAGTTCCCTCAGGATGACACACAATCTAAAGGATGTGAAGTCTAGTTGGCCCATATAAATAATGATAAGGTTTGTATGGTAGATTATGGATTGATTATCATAGGATATTTATGACTGACATATAGTAGTTATGACCATTAAGGTAATTAATGCATCACTCATTATTCTATTGGGTTGCATTATTCATGAGTTTTTGTGTTATGTCTGAAGATATTATACTAAAACCCACCCAGGGGAGGAGATACATGTTTACATGACTCCATAGGTAAACCTCAGAAACCCTCTACATTTTAAAATCTCTCCTTTCTCTCCATCTTTCTCCTTCTCTCCATCTTTCGTCTCCATCTCTCCCCTATCTGCGAGGTGAAGTTGTGCTCTACATATTTAATGGCGTCAGGGCGGCTAGAGGATGGGGCCGAAGATCCTGGCAGACACGTGCGTGTTCAGACATTCATGAGTTTAAATGCACAAAGCGAGGCCAAGGAGAAACTAAGGCCACCACAAAACTACAAATCAGGACTAACTCAAAGATGCCAACTGAACCAGAGCAGGTGGTAGGCCAGAGCAGGTGGTAGATATTGCCCCTCACTAATAGTTTGGAAGGGAGGTATAAGGTAATCTGATCCTAGATCTGTGGTTAGGGGTGACTACTGCCTGGAGCGTGATGACAAAGCGGCAGGGACTCAGAGACTGTGTGCTTGTTACTGTGGTGTTAGACCTGTAGTGGTTCTAGGTCTGTGTTTATCAACCTCCCCTTCATGGACCGGCACAGGTCCGGGTCTGTATTGGAGACATGGTAGGAGGCTAAGGATGCTCTGCCGTAAAGCAGAGGAATACATTTCACATGTCCTTCTTCTAAAGGACGCAAAGCCCATCAGCTCAACTTTTTTTCTGTTCCAATTTTCTCTTCAAAATGTAATTTTCCTGAATTTCAATTCATGCCCTTAAAATGACCATCACTAATAGAACATCCCAGACAAAACAAATTATATTATTTTCTGACTGCTGGTGTGGAGTAGAAGCGGATTACAGAATCACACTCGTACTCTGCAGATAAATTGTCACATTATCGCCTTTCCTTTCTTTCCAAATCTGCAGCTCTAAAGCTCCTCAACTTTGGAAGAGGAAGTAGATATGTCCTGGGGCACTGGAAGCCTGTTCTCTTTTCGTTCTTTTCCCCTCCCTCCTCAGTCGCTCTGAAAAGTAATTTAAATCCACGTCCCATTTATCCGTTGTGAGAAAGAGAGGAGGAGAGGAAGAGCTGGAGGGGCTCACGGCTGTATTAACTTTGTCCCTCCATTGTTAGCCTCCCGCTTGGTGGGACAGATGTCCCAGACCTCCTTACTTTGGTTTTCTAGTAGGGAATATAATCAACATACAGAGGCATCTCTGGGCCTGGTCAACTCTCTCATCACTGTGACTTTGAGGAATCTTTTCAAGTCAGGGACATCCGTTTTATGGGCTTTTTATGGGATAACAAACAATACAGGCCATTTCACTGCCCTCCTTAAAAAGGGAGAGTGTGACCTGCCACACACGTAAAAATAATGTATTGACATACTGTACCAGTCAAAAGTTTGGACACACCTACTCATTCAAGGGTTTTTCTTTATTTTTACTATTTTCTACATTGTAGAATAATAGTGAAGACATCAACACCATGAAATAACACATATGGAATCATGTAGTAACCAAAAAAAGTGTTAAACAATTCAAAATATATTTTAGATTTTAGATTCTTCAAAGTAGCCACCCTTTGCCTTGATGACAGCTTTGCACACTCTTGGCATTCTCTCAACCAGCTTCATGAGGAATGCTTTTCCAACAGTCTTGAAGGAGTTCCCACATATGCTGAGCACTTGTTGGCTGCTTTTCCTTCACTCTGCGGTCCAACTCATCCCAAACCATCTCAATTGGGTTGAGGTCGGGTGATTGTGGAGGCCAGGTCATCTGATGCATTACTCTCCTTCTTGGTCAAATAGCCCTTACACAGCCTGGAGATGTGTTGGGTCATTGTCCTGTTGAAAAACAAATGATAGTCCAACTAAGCGCAAACCAGATGGGATGGCGTATCGCTGCAGAATGCTGTGGTAGCCATGCTGGTTAAGTGTGCCTTGAAATCTAAATAAATCACAGACAGTGTCACCAGCAAGCACCCCCATTCCATCACACCTACTCCTCCATGCTTCACGGTGGGAACCACACATGCGGAGATCATCCATTCACCTACTCTGCGTCTCACAAAGACACGGTGGTTGGAACCAAAAATCTAAAAATTGGACTCATCAGACCAAAGGACAGATTTCCACCGGTCTAATGTCCATTGCTCGTGTTTCTTGGCCCAAGCAAGTCTCTTCTTATTATTGGTGTCCTTCAGTAGTGGTTTCTTTGCAGCAATTCGACCATGAAGGCCTGATTCACGCAGTCTCCTCTGAACAGTTGATGTTGATATGTGTGTGTTACTTGAACTCTGTGAAGCATTTATTTGGGCAGGAATCTGAGGTGCAGTTAACTCTAATGAACTTATCCTCTGCAGCAGAGGTAACTCTGGGTCTTCCTTTCCTGTGTCGGTCCTCATGAGAGCCAGTTTCATCATAACGCTTGATGGTTTTTGCGACTGCACTTGAAGAAACGTTCAATGTTCTTGAAATGTTCCGTATTGACTGACCTTTATGTCTTAAAGTAATGATGGACTGTCGTTTCTCTTTGCTTATTTGAGCTGTTCTTGCCATAATATGGACTTGGTCTTTTACCAAATAGGGCTAACTTCTGTATACCACCCCTATCTTGTCACAACACAACTGATTGGCTCAAACGCATTGTAGCATTTTCTGTGCCAGGTTCTTTGTAAGGCGGGGTTTACACATACAGCCACACAACACAAGTACAAGTAAAGGGTTAAACCTGTTTATTATTATCAGGTTTTGGAAGCGTTCATGATATAAGCTTTGTCTTTGGGGGTTCAATCCTTGTTGTAATTATATTTTCCTTTCTTCTTTAAAACCTCCTTCTCCACCGTGCGCTCTGTCTCTCCAATGACTTCCTACTCCTTCACCTGCCGGGGTCAAAGAAAAGACAAAGAAAGAAACACAGGGCTCTGTTAAATAGAGAAACTGATTGGTTTCACCTGTCTGCAGTTTGGCTGTGATTACAACTGGAGACAGGTGTGGCTGTTCTGCTGCAGTCTAGAAGTTTCCACTGAGCTGTCCATGGTCCTGCCGCTGGGGAATAATTTGCATTGCTGTCCGTGGTCCTGGCAGCCAAAAACCAAAGAAACCTGGCAGGCACATGACGTCCATCCACAACACCCCTGAAACCGCTACATACCTTCCCCCTCAGCGTTGACCCTGTGGTCAGAGCGGTCGAAGAAAACATGTCATGCATACGAGACATGGCATCAGCATTACCATGTTTAGAACCCGAACGGTGGACGATCCGATAGTGGAAAGGCTGGAGGCTGAGGAAGCAACAGGTGATCCGGGCATTAGTATCCTTATTCTGCTTCATCCAGGTAAAGGGCACGTGATCTGTCATCAATACAAACTTGTGGCCCAGAACATAATATTTCAAGGACTCCAGAGCCCATTGAATCGCAAAACACTGTTTTTCCACTGTTGCATATTTGCCACCCTTTGCCACTCTCTCTGCAAGCAGAGCGCCAAGTCTAGGTCCAAAAGGCTTCTTAACAGCTTCTACCCCCAAGCCATAAGACTCCTGAACAGCTAATCATGGCTACCTGGACTATTTGCATTGTCCCCCACCCCACCCCCTCTTTTACGCTGCTGCTACTCTCTGTTTATTACATTACATTTTACATTTACGTCATTTAGCAGACGCTCTTATCCAGAGCGACTTACAAATTGGTGCATTCACCTTATAGCCAGTGGGATAACCACTTTACAATATGTTTTTTTAATTCATTTTTTAATTTTTTTCTTTCTTTGGGGTGGGGTAAGGGGGGGGGGGGGGTAGAGGGATTACTTTATCCTATCCCAGGTATTCCTTAAAGAGGTGGGGTTTCAAGTGTCTCCGGAAGGTGGTGAGTGACTCCGCTGTCCTGGCGTCGTGAGGGAGCTTGTTCCACCATTGGGGTGCCAGAGCAGCGAACAGTTTTGACTGGGCAGAGCGAGAACTGTGCTTCCGCAGAGGTAGGGGGGCCAGCAGGCTAGAGGTGGATGAACGCAATGCCCTCGTTTGGGTGTAGGGACTGATGAGAGCCTGAAGGTACGGAGGTGTCGTTCCCCTCACAGCTCCGTAGGCAAGCACCATGGTCATGTAGCAGATGCGAGCTTCAACTGGAAGCCAGTGGAGTGTGCGGAGGAGCGGGGTGATGTGAGAGAACTTGGGAAGGTTCAACACCAGATGGGCTGCGGCATTCTGGATGAGTTGTAGGGGTTTAATGGCACAGGCAGGGAGCCCAGCCAACAGCGAGTTGCAGTAATCCAGACGGGAGATGACAAGTGCCTGGATTAGGACCTGTGCCGCTTCCTATGTAAGGCAGGGTCGTACTCTCCGAATGTTGTAGCGCATGAACCTACAGGATCGGGTCACCACCTTGATGTTAGCGGAGAATGACAGGGTGTTGTCCAGGGTCACGCCAAGGCGAGATCATGGAACGGGCAGTCCTTCCCCGGGAGGAAGAGCAGCTCCGTCTTGCCGAGGTTCAGCTTGAGGTGGTGATCCGTCATCCACACTGATATGTCTGCCAGACATGCAGAGATGCGATTCGCCACCTGGTTATCAGAAGGGTGAAAATATTATCTATGCATAGTCACTTTAACTCTACCCACGTGTACATATTACCTCAATTACCTCGACTAACCTGTGCCCCCGCACATTGACTCTGTACCGGTACCCCCTGTATATAGCCTCCCTAATGTTATTTTATTTTACTGCTGCTCTAATTATTTTTTACTCATCTATTTTTTACTTAACACTTATTTTTCTTAAAACTGCATTGTTGGTTAAGGGCTTGTAAGCAAGCATTTCACTTTAATGTCTACACCTGTTTTATTCAGCGCATGTGACAAATACAATTTGATTTGATTTGATTTGAATCAATTTACGCCTAATTTACAGCACCGGATGTTCCTCTCCATTAACTTCCTGCGATAGTACAGCTCCAATTCCAGTGTCCAATGCATCTGTCTGTACAATCAGGGGATTTGAGAAATCCGACGAATACAACACAGCAGTTTTTGAAACGCCTCTTCGGACACAGGGTTCCACTGTACAATGGCAGGTTGGGCATTCTGGGTCAGGTTACACGGGGTCCTGAAATTATTGCATAATCCTGGATGAAACGTCTGTAATAACCGGTTATTCCCAGGAAAGCACGTACCTGTTTCTTATTTACTGGTCGAGGCCAATTATGGATCGCAGCGACCTTCTTCTCTTGTGGTTTGATCAATGGAATAGCCCAGATACATTGCTTCACTTACCCCCAGTGTGCATTTCTTTGGGTTGGCCATGTTAATCGGATTAGGTGCTCCTCCCAAGTGTGGCTGTGGATTATCACATCGTCCAGATATGCTGAAGCATAGGATTGATGAGGGTGCAGAATGCGTTCCATCAGCCTTTGGAACGTGGCGGGGGCTCCATGAATTCCAAAGGGCAGTCGCACATATTGGAACAGGCAGTCTGGAGTAGAGAATGCAGTCTTCTCACGAGCTGCAGGGGTCAGAGGAACCTGCCAATACCCCTTGGTTAGGTCAAGTGTACTAATAAACCATGCATCTCCCAGTCTTTCTATCATCTCATCTATTCTCGGCATGGGATAAGCATCAAATTACGTAATGGTATTCAATTTATGGAAGTCATTACAGAACCGTACTGTACCATCTGGTTTCAAACACCAGGACTATCGGGCTGGACCACGCACTGTGTGATTCTTCAATAACTTCCAGCTCCAACATCTTCCTCACTTCTTCTTTTATTGCCGCTCTCTTCGCCTCTGGCGCCCGATAAGGTTTTTAATGGACCAGTATCTCCGGAGGCGTGATGATGTCATGTTGGATGTGATGGGTGTGTCCTGGTTATGAAGAAAATACATATTTATTTTTCATAACCAACTCACGTAACTCCTGGGTCTGGGAAGGCGAAACATCTCTGAGGGCAATCTCTTCCAGCAGGTTCTCTGAAGAAGAGGAAGTGGCTGAAAATACTGAAGTCTGTATGTTTGTCCCCCCCCCCCCCCCCCTCAAATGCTGAAAAACCAGTGGATGCCTGGGGTACCTCTCTTATGGCAAACATCAAAAACGGCAGCAGCTGATCCCAGTTTCGCCCATCCTGCTCCATGGTCTGTCTGAGAATAGATTTCAGGGTTCTATTAAATCTCTCGACTAGGCCGTTGGTCTGGGGGTGATATACAAAAGTGTGCAGTTGTTTGATTTGAAGCAATTTACATAAATCTTTCATCACCTTGGACATGAACACCGTGCTTTGGTCTGTCAGGATTTCTCTGGGTAAACCTACCCAGGAGCACATCTGTAACAGCTCTCTGGTGATGCTCTTGGTGTTGGCACTACGCAGGGGAATGGCCTCGGGATACCTGGTGGCATAATCTACCACAACCAGTATATGTTGAAAGCCTTTCGCAGACCGTGGTAATGGTCAAATTAAATCCATACCAATTATATCGAATGGCGTGTGTATCACTGGCAACGGGATTAATGGATTTCATAAATCAGGAAGGGGTGAGGTTCTCTGACAGTTGGGACACCCCTGGCAATACCTTACCACATCCGCATACACCCCTGGCCAGAAGAAACGTTGTAACACCCGTTCTTGTGTTTTTTCTCTCCGTAAATGTCCTCCCAACGAGTGGCTATGGGCCAGGCTCAGCACTGTTCACCGAAACGGGTTTGGAACCAACAGCTGTTCCACTGTGACATCATTGAACTTCGTGACCTGGTATAAGAGATTATTTCTCATGGTAGAATTAGGAACCGTGAGTACATTAGCAGGATTTATAGGTATACCATCTATTACCTTGACATTCTGTCAGGAGGAAAAATCTTGTTGGCATAAGAATTTCCAGGCCCCTCGCCCTGCTATTCCGGTTCCTCCTCTTCCACCGTTTCTGGACCGTTTATCCCCACTGGGTTTCCTGTCACTTCGTCGTTTTCTTCCCCTTCCTCTCCCAGAGAACGCGAGTGTTGGCTACTGGAGTCGGGCAGGTAAGTACCAATTTGTTAATTTTCCTTTCATAGGACAGGGAGTTGTTTGGTAGCGGTTTCATTTTCTTTTCATTGGAAAATGCAAATGGTCCTTGGCATGCCATATTACTGGCACAGCCATCTCCTTTTTCCTGTAGTCCTTTCCACAATTCTTGAAAATATGGACAGTCGCGACCCAGTAGCACGGGATATGGTAGATTTTCAATCAACACTAGGTTACCTCTGAACCGCCCTGTGGTGGTGTTAATCTCTACATCTGCAGTTGGATAGGTTTTGGTGTCCCCGTGTACACAGGTGATGTCCATGGTTGGAGCTGCAGTCCTCTGCGGCTGGGTTAGTAGTGACGGAATGATGATGGAGACCATGCTCCCGGAGTCTAGAAGAGCATCTACTTCTTTCCCTTGTACCTGTACCCGACTGAGGTGCGGTGGGTGGCGGTGGGCTTGGATGACATGGCAGTGGTGTAGATTGGAAATGTCGATATCAACCCCTCTATTCCTCGTCTTTGCTTCAGGTTGGAAAACACGGTCCAGGCGCCCACGTTCCCCATCCGCCCTTTGGATTCTTTCTTTCCAAACCCGGAGTGGCTGCAGTTGGGATGTTTTTCTTCCTCCTTCTTTGAGGCCACACTTTTCATGGGTGGTTCTGTCCAGACTGCTGGGTTTGAGCAGTTTGTCAGTTGCTCGACATCTCTCAACGAGGTCCACCACTCCGTCCACTGCTGTGGGACTTCCCTGACAACCGTCTTTAGCTCGTATGGTAAGCCCCGGATGTAGTGGTCAATCACTATTCTTTCCACGATGGCCCCAGTACTGAGGGTCGTGGGCTCCAGCCATTTTTTTGCTAGGTGGACCAGTTCAAACATCTGGGACCTGGGTGCCTTCTCGGGTTGATACGTCCAAGTATGTCAACGTCATCATTTTCTGCAGATACCGAGTGGCCACGATGGGTAGACCCGCGGTCTGTTGAGCGATTTTCACCGCAGTGATTTCAGCCGTTAACTTTTGTATGTCCATATTCATCTGCAGTTGACACTTCCTTTGTTCCTCCAATGATTGGTTTCCCGCTTGCTGCCGATTTGCTTCTTGTTGCATGTTATTGGAAGTGACTAATTGCTTCTTCCATGGTTGTCTGCCCTGAAAACAACCCCCCAAAAATATGTTTTTTGTTTTTGTGTGCGGGTGTGTGTATCCTCACTGCCTTGCCTGCGTTCTCCACCAATGTAGCGTTTTCTGTACCGGGCTTTTTGTAAGGCGGGGTTTACACATACAGCCACACAACACAAGTCCAAGTAAAGGGTTAAACCTGTTTATTATTATCTGGCTTTGGCAGCGTTCTTGATTTATAAAACCCAAAACAAACAAAGTAAACACTTCGCCACCAGTGGAAGGTCCTCCAAGCTTTGTCTTTGGGGGTTCAATCCTTGTTGTAATCATATGTTCCTTTCTTCTTTAAAACCTCCTTCTCCACGGTACGCTCTGTCTCTCCAATAACCTCTTACTCCTTCGCCAGCTGGGGGGTCAAAAAAAGACAAAGAAAGAAGCACAGGGCCCGGTTAAATAGAAAAACCGATTGGTTTCACCTGTCTGCTGTTTGGCTCTGATTACAACTGAAGAAAGGTATGGCTGTTCTGCTGCAGTCTAGAAGTTTCCACTGAGCTGGTTGTGGTCCTGCCTCTGGGGAATACTTTGCATTGCTGTCTGTGGTTCTGGCAGGCAAAAAACAAAGAAACCTCGCAGACACACAACGTTCATCCACAACACAACCCTTGAAACCACTACAGCATTAAGAAGGAAATAAATTCCACAAATTAACTTTTAACAAGGCACACCTGTTAATGGAAATGCATTCCAGGTGACTACCTCATGAAGCTGGTTGAGAGAATGCCAAGAGTGTGCAAAGCTGTCATCAAGGCAAAAGGTGGCTATTTGAAGAATCTCAAATATTTTGATTTGTTTAACACTTTTTTGGTTACTACATGATTCCATATGTGTTATTTCATAGCTTTGATGTCTTCACTATTATCCTACAATGTAGAAAATAGTAAAAATAAAGAAAAACCCTTGAATGAGTAGGTGTGTCCACATGTTTGACTGGTACTGTATATGTAAATTACAGATATCTAAATATATATTTAAGCCTTATACAGTGCATTCGGAAAGGATTCAGACCCTTTGACTTTTTCCACATTTTGTTATGTTACAGCCTTATTCAAAAAAAATTGTTTGTTTTATCCTCATCAATCTACCCACAATACCCCATAATGACAAACTGGTTTTTAGAAATGTTTGCACATTTATAAAAAAATATATTTAAAAAATACCTTCATTATATAAGTATTCAGAACCTTTGCTATGAGACTCGAAATTGAGCTCAGGTGCATCCTGTTTCCATTGTTCATGCTTGAGATGTTTGTACAACTTGATTGGAGTCCACCTGTGGTAAATTCAATTGGTTGGACATGATTTGGAAAGGCACACACCTGTCTATATAAGGTCCTGCAGTTAACAGTGCATGTCAGAGCAAAAACCAAGCCATGTGTCCGTAGAGGTCCGAGACAGGATTGTGTCGAGGTAATCCTGGGAGACTAGTCAGGATCGAAGAAATGCTGAACGGAGGAAAGTACAGAGAAAAAAACCCTGCTCCAGAGAGATCAGGACCTCAGACTTGGGCGAAGGTTCACCTTCCAACAGGACAACAACACTAAGCACACAGCCAAGACAACGCAGGAGTGGCTTCGGGACAAGTCTCTGAATGTACTTGAGTGGGAAAGCCAGAGCCCGGACTTGAACCCGATCAAACATCTCTGGAGAGATCTGAAATTAGCTGTATTTGTATTTGTATTTTTTACGGAACCCCATTAGCGGCTGCCAAGGCAGCAGCTACTCTTCCTGGGGTCCAACCACAATTTACATACAATAAAACAACACATAACACAACACCTTATTACATACTACTTTACCATAACATATCTACAATACAAAATCAATAATACAGCAAAATAATGATGCTCCCCATCCAACCTGACAGAGCTTGAGAGGATCTGCAGAGAAGAATGGGAAAAACTCCCCAAATACAGGTGTGCCAAGCTTGTAGCGTCATACCTAAGAAGACTCAAGGCTGTAATCACTGCCAAAGGGTCTGAATACTTATGTAAATGTGATATTTAATTATTTTTATTTTTTTGTGCAAACATTTCTAAAAACCTGTTTTTGCTTTGTCATTATGGGGTATTGTGTGTAGATTGATGAGGGAAAAAACTATTTAATCAATTTTAGAATAAGACTGTAACGTAACAAAATGTGGAAATAGTCAAGGGGTCTGAATACTTTCCGAATGCACTGTATGTTCTACGTTCAAGTGTCTTTTCAGAAGACATTTTTTTTTTTTACTATGTTTCATAAGTGGAAGGTAGGCTATGCCTCAATAGCTCCAGAATTGATTTTCCACTACAACCCATTGATTCAACTTTTGCATGCAAAACGGAACTTTAGGAATCTAATGCTAATATATTGCTCAGTTGTGCACCGGAGCCTCCCACTCCTCTTTCCATTCTGGTTAGAGCCAGTTTGCGCTATTCTGTGAAGGAAGTAGTACACAGTGTTGTACGAGATCTTCAGTTTCTTGGCAATTTCTCGCATGGAATAGCCTTCATTTCTCAGAACAAGAATAGACTTACAAGTTTCAGAAGAAAGTTATTTGTTTCTGTCCATTTTGATCCTGTAATCGAACCCACAATTGCTGATGCTCCAGATACTCAACTAGTCTCAAGAAGGCCAGTTTTATTGCTTCTTTAATCAGCACAACAGCTTTCAGCTGTGCTAACATAATTGCAAAAGGGTTTTCTAATGATCAATTAGCCTTTTTAAATGATAAACTTGGATTAGCAAACACAACATGCCATTGGAACACAGGACGGATGGTTGCTGATAATGGGACCAAAAACTTTTGAACGGTAGTGTATGTTGAACAAAAAATATAAACGCAACATGTAAAGTGTTGGTCCCATGTTTCAAGAGCTAAAATAAAAAATCCCAGAAATGTTCCATACCCACAAAAAGCTTTTTTCTCTCCAATTTTGTGCACAAATTTGTTTACATCACTGTTAGTGAACATGTCTCCTTTGCCAAGATACACCATCCACCTGACAGGTGTGACATATCAAGAAGCTGATTAAACAGCATGATCATTACACAGGTGCACCTTGTGCTGGGGACAATAAAAGGCCACTCTAAAATGTGCAGTTTTGTCACACAACACAATGCCACAGCGTGCAATTGGCATGCTGACTGCAGGAATGTCCACCAGAGCTGTGCCATAGAATTGAATGTTCATTTCTCTACCATAAGCCGCCTCCAACGTCATTTTAGAGAATTTGCTAGTAAGACCAACCAGCCTCACAACCGCAGACCCTGTGTAATCACGCCAGCCCAGGACCTCCACATCCAACTTCTTCCATTGCGGGATCATCTGAGACTAGCCACCCGGACAGCTGATGAAACTGAGGAGTATTTCTGTCTGTAATAAAGCCCTTTTTGTGGGGAAAAACTCATTCTGATTGGCTGGGCCTGGCTCCCAAGTGGGAGGCCCACCCATTGCTGATCCCCTGCCCATTTATGTGAAATCCATAGATTAGGGCCTAATTAATTCATTTCAATTGACTTATTTCCTTATATGAACTGTAACTCAGTAAAATCGTCGAAATTGTTGCATGTTGCGTTTATATTTTTGTTCAGTATATTATTTTTCTGTATGGGTAATCAGGGCCCTCTAACGATCTTACCCCCCACAGGCCTGTGGCCTCAAAGAGGAGAAATTCACTTCAATACAAAACCTAGGAGGTTCATGGTTCTTATTCCCTTCTATAGACTTACACAGTAATTATGACGACTTCCGGAGGACGTCCTCAAACCTATCAGTTCTTGCAGTATGAACTGACATGCTGTCCATCCAATCAAAGGAAAAGAGAATTAATATAGTACTGAAAGCATGAGCTACAGCCAGCTAGCACTGCAGTCCATAAAGTGTGGTGAGTAGTTGACTCAAAGAGAGAAAGAGTAGCAGCAGAGAGAGAGAGAGAGAAAGAGAGAGATATTTCATTGTATTGTTTCTCTTCTTAGTTTACCTTTCACTTACTTAGCTAATACAGCTAATGTAGCCTACTCAACAACCTGACTCAAACAGAGAGGAATGTTATTTATGTTAGCTAGCTGGCTAAGGCTATCCAACACTGCAACTCTTCCAATACAAAACGTTTCTTAAGTGGAAGCAAACGGAACGTTTTGCAACTGTTTGGACTAATGATTACACCCCAAATCAGCTAGATGCAGGCAAGTGTGTGCAAGTAGGTATTGAATGTGCCACTGTCTGTCACCTTGATTACTCCAATTTGTCTATCGACCTGTCTATCGACCTATAAACTTTAATTTGTAGGTGAGACTGTAGCAACCTCATGATGGGTATAGGGCAAATTTGAGTATCATGTAGTAGCCTAAACCTATCAATGTTACATTGAGCTGGGTGAATGGAATATGAATGATAATATGCTGTAATAGAAATAAGGGCATGCTCATAAAAAAAGATCCCACCCAGAGCTCTGGTCTGGTTCTGATGACTCATTCCTACATCATGGACACAGCAAACAGCAGAGGTTGAGATAAACAGGCTCCCTGTGACGTGTGAGGATGTGTGTGTTAGTGTGAGTATGTGTGTGTGTTAGTGTGAGTGAGAGTGCATGTGCGTTTTTGTGTTTCTGTTGGACTGCTTATCAGTAATATTTACTGTGCTCCCTGGTGGCCCTACTGCCTGCTCTGCAACACTCCCACTGTGCAGTGTGACTCAACTGCAGATCCATGGCTACATGGAGAGAGCTCAGAGCACAGAGGAGAGGATAGAGCCAAACACAGAGAGATCAGAGCACTACTAACTCTTCCACTGGGAAGGGGGCGCTGTGGAGCTCTGCCCACACCACCAATCCTAGCATTAAAAGGGAACTGCACCCGCTGATTTGGCCTCATTTTGTGGCTTGCTCCTCAAGATATGCTGGCGGCCATGACAGAAGCCAAACGTGAGTTGGCTTGGGGGTGTGGTTTGATGTGGGTGTTTCTTGGGTGTGTCCTTGCCACCACCAATACACACCCATTACAGCGTAATATGAGAAGAATGCAATTGCTGAATTTATGTAGATATTCTAAAGTGTTTTGATACCTTTCAAATGTAGTAACAGGTCCATGTAGAATAAACAACCCTTTACATAACACCATAGAAGCAGTGTTCTGCTAATATAACAATGTGCACCTTCATCTTTCATTGTCATTCTAAACCGATACAGATACTGTGCCTACCGGCATTTTGTCTGGTGGCAATGGGGCTACCTTGGCAAACATGTCAGAGTGGTCATATCTTCCTGTGTGGTGTTCCATATACAACAGGAGTTCCCTGATCCTGGTGCAGAATACACAGGGTTTCTCCCTCCCCATATTGACTGATACCATTCAATTCAATAATAAAAGAGACAATACAAGTAAAAGTTGTGTCTAGCAACATTTTAATGCCGAGTGCCAGGTCTCTCTCCATTCAGAGACATCAGTATCAAGCCCGTCTGTCAGTCTGGACTTCATCACATCATCTTGCAAGTCTCCATGTGCTGGCTCCATACATGTTTTTGCGAACACATACACACATAGTCACTGTTCTATTACCAATGGTAGTTAGGATAGGTGATATCTGACACACAAACAGGGACCATGTTTAAGTTTGAACAGGTCAGATAAAACCTACCCAATTATGGTCTCCCCATCAAAAGACTGAGGCTGGCGTCTGGCAAAAAATCTATAGAAATAGACAGAGTTGAGGCAGAGTTCATCAGTGACACATGGAATGAAAAGGGTGTTGCTAATACTGGAGATTTCTGATGTACTGTATTATTAGTAATCACATTCAGTCCCACATTGTGCATGTGTTGAGTGGCAGGTCTCTCTCCATTCAGAGATGTCAGTACTTGCAAGTCTCCAAGTGCTGGCTCCATAGATGCATCTATGAACACACACACAGTCACTGTTCTATTACCAATGGCAGTTAGGATAGGTGATATCTGACAAACAAGTATATACTATGCTGAAGTTTGAACAGGTCAGACTAAACCTACCTAATTCTGGTATCCCCATCGATGACCGTTGGTGAGTAGGCAAACAGTGAGGCTGGAGGTAAAGTCTTTGCCAGCGCCATGGCAATGTAGATCAGCTCCTGGCCCCTCATCAAAGATACTGCTCGGTCACAAACAAACACACGCACGCACACACACACAAACACACACACACACAGAGTACTGATTACATTATCAATGGTGGTTATGATTAGCCTAATGGAACCAACCTGATCGTTGCGTTCACCTTTCTATTTCACTTCAGATAACATAAAATGTGAAGTGAAATAGAATGGTGAACACAGTGATCAGGCTGGTTCCACCAGGCTAGGTTATGCCCTGGACATTATATGCATCTAAGAAGTAGAAAATAAGCAACAAATAATGTCAGTTTACATAACTTATGTTTCACAATTGTGTTATCAAATTTATCAAAGTAATGAAGTGGGTTACCTTATGTATTTGTACAAATGATGAGCCTGTGAAAGCTGTTGCCGCATCCGTCATTTATAAACATACTGGTGAAGGTTGTTGGCCGGATACTTGCCAACACGTGGCTGACTGTTCCATTCACAGGAGTGCTCACAGCAAGGGCATGTCTGCATGGTGCTGATGAGGACCCCTTGCTGATCTTATTTATGCTGCATGTTCAGCTGCAAACTCTCAAACAACTGCAACAGGCATTCTTATGAGGAGGTGTTGACTGGGAGGGCTTGTGACAGGGTGACATAATAGACAGCCAAGTGGTAAATTGCATTTTGTTCTGAAGAAAGGATCAAGCTTTTTGCTAATGTACTTCACAACCAGAATGACGCTGCTTGGCTGGGTAATTAGCCTACTAATTTATCAAGCCAGGTATTTTTGAATACAACTTTTCACATAACACACATTACCTGTCGTTGTTGATGAAGCCGTTTGTGTCATCAGGGCAGTAACTTGGGTCACTATCAGAGGCCTCATGATGGAGTGTCCTTTTGAAAGAAGTCGAGAGAAACTCTGGCAACAACGGAGGAGGTGTCACAAGGGTACTTGTGTCGCATGACACACTTTTATTCTGAGGTCTTGCTTGACAAGCTGTGAAAATAGCAAGTGAACAGTGAATTAAATGATTTTTGGAGGTCGCTAAACCATTGCAATCACATTGTTGGACATGTTATGAGACCTACCTTTGCTCCTTCTGGTAGGTCCCGGCATCCGTTCATGACCAGGGGATCAGTCTGGCAAGCAACTGTGCCCTTTGTCCAACAGAAAACAGGGTCAACGATTGTCATCATCCGTCATTTATAAACATACTGTAGCTCGAGAAATAACGTAATCTCGTTTGGAAGCTAATTCTATGCTTTACAGATGCAGACTGACTGGCTCCAGACTGGATTCAGGCCGGTCACTCCGTTACACTATGCAACCAACTGTGACATGTTTTGCTTTGGCCCTGGGTTGGTTTGAGTTTGTTGCTGCTAGTTTGTACACTATTGTAGTCAGACATGAGTTGGCTAGTATCACCATAGCTGCATCCAGGGTTGAAAGTAGATTTCATTTCTTACCGGTACGAGAAACCCAAGTGTGCGCACACATTTTTTGTTAATACTACAAACATTACAGGGTAGCCTACTCTGCTGACACTGACAAACAGATTAATAAAAACGATGTTGTCTGATCCATACGAAAAGGGGAGACACAAATACAATACGAAGTCCATCTAACCTGTAGGAGGAAATTACCAACGAAGGTGGCACTGACCCAATGATAAAGACAGTGAATATGCACACTCACTGGGGATGTGGCCGATGTTCTCCGCTGGTGCCAATAAGATAGGTTACTGTTTGCTCAATTAAGTTAAGAATTTTGAAAACTAAAAGACAGATTGGAGTCTTTTCATTGTCATCTCTTTACACTGACAGTCGCATCTATTTGGTATTTGCAGCACGCGCTGCGCAAATTGCGGGTCCTTCCGACTGTAGGCTATGCGATTCTTTAAAAAAAAGAAGCTAATGATCCTCTGTGGCCAAATAATGATTTCTGATGTAGTAGCCTATATTTAATGATTTTATTTATTTCTGTATAGACAGGAGTAGGCTATATAATTTTGGAAATGGAAATTTACTTTAGGGAAAGCGTAGCCACCTATGACTTTTAATGTGGCATAAACACAACCAGTCATGATGTTTTCATCTGACTGTCAAACAATCACTTAACAAAGGCGCTCCTGTAGGCTACCCGCGCACATTGTCCACTCACAAAATAATTTCAGCATCCAAACCCCAACAGTGCACTGTGCACCCGCAATTTGATGAATGAAAGAGACATCTGTTACAAAACACCTACATGTATTGTAATGACATTCTGCAATTGTCACTAGGCCTATACTTGTAGCCTGAATTGATGCATCCATTGTTGTCCATGCACGCCACGGTCTCAGCCACTCATCTCTGCCTTGTCTGCGAGCGTCTCGGCCACTCATCTCCGCCTTGACGAAATGTAAGTGTTCTCCTCAAACCACAATATAATTTGGCACATATACCACCCAGTTTCCAGTCAATTCGCAAATTTTCATGACATGCAGTAATGTTAAATAATGGTGTAATAGCCTATAGTTTTTTGGGCATGTTGTATTAATTGAGATAGGCTGACATTGTACTGGTACAGCGTACCCCCACTATTTCCTTTGCCAGGACGCATACCGGACCGTACCGCCTTACTTTCACCCCTGGCTGCATCCAATATTAATTTGTGCCATACACATGAGTTGCACCTCGGAGGCTAAAGTCAATCTGGCGACATCACAATCATGACAAAAGGTTTTCCTACAAATGATTTGCCTTCTTTTTAAATGTTATCATGTTTCCAAGCCAAATCCGAGTTGTATTGTGGTAGGCTAACGTTAGCCAGGTAGCTAGTTAGGTAGCTAGCTAGCTGGCTAATGTCAGCTATGCTAGCGATGATAGTGATAATGATTTTCAAACTATACATAACCATATACATAACCAGCAGTCTATGGTCTAGCTACCGGCATACTCGCCACCATTAGGGACCAACAAATTCCAACCACCACCTTTTCCGCACAGTAGGGTCATTCAGCAGAGCATGCAAACCATAGTTGCCTGTGAAGCATGCATTGTCAAACCGGGATCTGAATAGGGATTTTCAGTCTCAAATGGTTGTGATCCTAGGAACGCGTTGAAGGCCCTGTGTAGCTCAGTTGAGCATGGCATTTGCGACGCCAGGGTTGTGGGTTCGATTCCCACGGGGGGGGCAGTATGAAAAATGTATGCACTCACTAACTGTAAGTTGCTCTGGATAAGAGCGTCTGCTAAATGACTAAAATGTAATGTAATGTAAACAATGGAGCCCCATTCAATGAAGGGAAGAGAGTAGTGGGTAGTTGGTGATTTGTACGTGGAGCTTGGAAAAAGGGGGCATGAATTGTTGATATAATTCTAATCCAAACTCAACCTTAATTTACTCATTGTGACTCCGATCAATGGGTTCATTGGGCTGAGTGTAATGGTGGGGAGGTGAAGGAACATCCACATTAGGAGAACATATTCTCCTGGCCAGACTAGATGGTTACATAACTCATAAGGGGATCAGCTAAACTTTGACAAGGCTGAAATTATTTGGAATTATTACCTCTTTAATAATTCAACATTTCAAACCAATTGGCTTAAAAAGAGCCGTAAAATGTAGAACCTCTCTCTGAGAGGAAGGTTTAGTAAGGTAATGAGATGAGCTCAGCCAGGCATGTACAGTACGCCGCAAGGGGTAACCCAAGGTAACTTCTTTAACAGCTCATCTGATGTTAATGTTAATGGTTCACTGAGCTACTAAGGCCCAGAAAGTGTATGTGTGTGTGGAGAGAGAGAGAGAGAGTGTTTTTTAAAAGAGTATGTGAGTTTCCAGGCGTCTTACATCTCCGACAAGGCACTGCAGCAGCACAGCCGAGCCTTGGGGCGTCCCCAGACACAGCTTCACTCCTCTGCCACACACATACACCAGACAGACACACACACCACTGTCACATACAGGAAACACATGCCTGTGTTAAACACACACCACTGTCACAAACAGAGAGCACCTCCTTGAGTCTTATGCCTCAGAGAGAGACATGGAAAACACACGTGTGTCTCATCAGGGAGGGGGAGGGACTGTGACTCTACCCTGAGGAGGGTGGCTGGGTCCTTGGAGTCCCACCATGGCATCTGACAGACATACACACAATGACTGGAACGAATTGCAAAAATCTCTGAAGCTGGAGACTCTTATCTCCCTCACTAACTTTAAGCATCAGTTGTCAGAGCACCTTACCGATCACTGCACCTGTACACAGCCCATCTGAAATTAGCCCACTCAACTACCTCATCCCCATATTGTTATTTATTTTGCTCATTTGCACCCCAGTATCTCTATTTGCACATCATCTCTTGCACATCTATCATTCCAGTGTTAATACTAATTGTAATTATTTTGCACTATGGCCTATTTATTGCCTTACCTCCATAACTTGCTACATTTGCACACACTGTATATATATTTTCTGTTGTATTTTTGACTTTATGTTTTGTTTTACCCCATACCCCATGTTGTTGTTTTTATCGCACTGCTTTGCTTTATCTTGGCCAGGTCGCAGTTGTAAATGAGAACTTGTTCTCAACTGGCTTACCTGGTTAAATAAAGGTGAAGTAAAAATAAAAATAAAAAACACAGAGACACTGCTATATAAATATGTTCTTTCATGTTACTCTGTCAAATTACTTTCAAATGTACTCAAAAATACTTCAGTCACACACAGCATAGAGCTTAGCAAGATGTTGTTCCACCTCAGTAGCCTTGGGTCAAGGGTTTGTAAGAACTAATGTACTGCTGGTACAGAGTAAACCTCAAGGTCCAGAGGCCCAAAAACACCTTTATCATAAGCAGCAGTAAGGAAGGCCAGGGCGATGTGGAGCTAAAGGGGTTATGTGGTTGGTTCCCCTGGTCTGATAGACTTACGAGGCCCGTGACGCCTCCTGGCACTGATCACATTCTCCAGCTCAATGGAGAATGACTCCGTACCTCGTTAAAAAAACACCCAGCGCTCCGCTTCCATAAAAAACCCACACACTGTAAACGTGCCGACTCCCGTCTTCTTTTACGACCTTGTAAAACACCAAGGTTTTATTCTGGTAGGCATGTTGTGTAAATCAAATAATACAAACCCCCAAAAAATCTATTTTAATTCCAGGTTGTAAGGCAACAAAATAGGAAAAATGCCAAGGGGGGTGAATACTTTCGCAAGCCACTGTATTTGCAAAATATACAATATATTAATTTGCAAAATGTATGATACAGTATGTTATGAATTCCAATTTGTTGTGGCTAATGTTAGCTAGGTAGCTAATGCTAACGTTAGCTAGGCTAGGGGTTAGGGTTAAGGTTAGGGTTAGGAGTTAGGTTAAAGGGTTAAGTTTAAGGGAAGGGATAGCTAAAAGGGTTAAGGTTAGGGTTAGGGGAAGGGTTAGCTAACAGGCTAAGTAGTTACAAAGTAGCCAACAAGTAGTAAGTACTAGTTGAAAAGTTGCTAATTAGCTAAAATGCTAAAGTTGTACGTGATGAGGTTCGAACACGCAACCAGGCTGCCTAATGAACAAAATTGTGTTATATCAGTATGTGTATCAGTAGGACAAGTACATTTCATTAGTCTATACCATCTTCTTGGAACGACCAGAGCAATAGAGAAGTAGAAACACAGACCAAACAAACAGGGATCAAAGCTCTTTAAAGCAGACAAATCTCAGGGATTTTTCATCAATATTTCAAGGATTTTTATTAGCTGTGTCACAGCCTCGCTGAGCTGAGGAGCCAGAGTGATTCTTTAACAGGGATTCTCTTTCTGCTCCTCACAATACTCTACTCTGAATATTTCATCACACCCACAGCAATTAAAGAGGTGCAATATTAATTTTCTCTAGAGCGAAGATTAATCTCTCCACTTTCCTTCCCTCTCCTCTACCCTCTTTTTCAACCCTCTCCCTTCCCCTCTTCTCTTCTCTCCTCTCAGAGATTTCAAAGAGCCACATAGGCTTGGAAGAGATAAGTTCTCCCTACCACTTACTGGACCTAATTACAAAGTGTTACCAAACGCTCCTTTCACCTTGAACTGAAAGTGTACTTAGAGTTAGGGTGACAGATTTGTACTTCTTGGTGCAGTCAGAGAACTTTTGGAAAAGCCCGTATGAGGGAATGTATTAAAATTTCATCCACAGATTTTAAGCAGCACTCATGACTGAAATTGTGTGCGGAAGAGGAAGAAAGAGGAGCCATGCGTATCTGACACAGAGTTGGGAAAACAGCCTGATGACTCAGGTGTTGGGTAGATAGTGACTGAAATGTAGGAATGAATGCCTCGGAACCTGTTTACAACATTCCTGCATGCTAAACTGCCAGGGAATATGAGACATAGCTGAGCTGAACCCAGTGGATAACATCACTTACAATGTTAGACATTTACCCATTCATGTTAAATTAAAACATCCTCCCACCTCTCTGTCTGTCCTTTTTTTAAGTGTGTTATTGATCGCTTTCCCCCAGGCCTCATTAAGTGATGTTGGACAAGTTGTTTCCATCAGTCAATATTCATGACCCATCAAGACCTTTCATATCTCAACCCTCTGCTGCTACAGTATGATTATTTTACATTAAAGATAAGTGGCCAAAATAGTGCTTCCAACACCATAACAGTCTCAGTCAACCTGTAGAAACAGCAAACACCACTATCAGAACAGAAGTTATAGTTTTTTTTTTTTACTTTCACTGAATATTTCAATACAATTTTTAATAACACTGCTAGCTTAGGTTAACTGGTTTTAACTCCAAGTTCAGATAGGACACATGGAAATTAATTTGCTTAGCCATTAATCATGCAAACACATTTCTTTTTTATTGTGGCACAGCGTCATTGAGATTCGAACCTATGATCTTCAGTTCTCTATCCTTGGAATTCAGTGGAGGCTCCTCAGAGGAAGGGGAGGACCATCCTACTCAGTAAATGTAAGAATAAAAAAATAATAATGAGACAATAAAAAAGTTATTGTTTTTTAAATAAAACTCTAATAAATATATTCACGTCACCAAATACCTGATTAAAACACACTTTCTTGCAATGAAGGTTTACAGTAGTCTCAACAACATACTCTAGGCTAGCACCATGGTGTAGCCGGAGAACAGCTATAACAACATACTCTAGGCTAGCTAGCACCATGGTGTAGCCGGAGGACAGCTATAACAACATACTCTAGGCTAGCACCATGGTGTAGCCGGAGAACAGCTATAACAACATACTCTAGGCTAGCTAGCACCATGGTGTAGCCGGAGGACAGCTATAACAACATACTCTAGGCTAGCACCATGGTGTAGCCGGAGAACAGCTATAACAACATACTCTAGGCTAGCTAGCACCATGGTGTAGCCGGAGGACAGCTATAACAACATACTCTAGGCTAGCACCATGGTGTAGCCGGAGGACAGCTATTTCCCATCCTCCTCCGGATACAGATCTAGGAATCATATTATTACACATCAATGATTTTACTCCTTGGTTGGACTAACTCATTCTTAGCTCTTTTGTCTAACTGTGTAGTGTGTTTTGTTATTTATTTTTTGTCTTCCCAGTCAAATCCTGTCCTGACCTCAGTGGAAAAGTTGAGCTCTTCTCCAACACCATCCATCCATGATGAGCCTGTCCTGCACTGAAGCCTATGAACACCTCAACCCCTGTCCTGCACTGAAGTCAAGCCTCTGAACACATCAACTCATGCCTCATACCCTCATTCAATCACTGCTGTGATCCCTTCCCAACACAGTGTAACAGTGGAGGCTGCTGAGGGGAGGACGGCTCATAATAATGGCTGGAACGGAGCGAATGGAATGGCATCAAACACATGGAAACCATGTGTTTGATGTATTTGATACCATTCCACTAATTCTAATGCGCCTACAGTGCATTCGGAAAGTATTCAGACCCCTTGTGTCACGTCTACTCCCGCTCCCCCTCTCCGGCGCTCGACGTCGCCGGTCTACTAACCACCGGTCCTGGCAACCCATCATTACTTTGGTGTCTATAACAATGATAATCTCTGGGGTTCATGGTGAATTGGGGTGCCTTAGTATTATCCTTTTTAGGAGTGGTTATTTTAATATCAGAACAATTAGGTGAGGTTTGGTTTGATCCCAAATCTATCAAACAAGAGAACATGGTCTGAGGCATAGGTGCAGTTACAAGGGTTGGCCTACCTGTTGAACAGGCATAACAATTAGTTTGACCCAACACCCTAGCTGTGTAGTTCATCCACCTTACCCAAAAGTTCTCATTTGAAATTCCTTCTACTTCTCCTTGGTTCATTTCCTGCAAGAGGAAATATTCTACCCTTGGTGGTTTAGTGCTATTTAGGATTCCTTCTGAGGGCCTTCCAAGGGGTATTAGACTATTTGTTGATACCTCTGGTGATAACATTAGATCTACCTGCTGTTCTGTCTCGGGGGTGGAAGATTCATTTCTCTCCTGAAAAATGAACCTCAAACATATATCTGCCCCGAAATCATCAACACAGGCCCAATAGTTCCTTGCTATGTCATCTTGCATAATTGACTTTACCGTTATCACCAGTTCCGTTTTACATTTATCATGGGTTTGTTTAATTCCCCATCGGTGTACTGCGTCCATTCCATTCTCATAGTATGTTCCCCAGGTACAGTGAGGAGAATAAGTATTTGATACACTGCCAATTTTGCAGATTTTCCTACTTACAAAGCATGTAGAGGTCTGTAAGTTTTATCATAGGTACACTTCAACTGTGAGAGACGGAATCTAAAACAAAAATCCAGAAAATCACATTGTATGATTTTTAAGTAATTAATTTGCATTTTATTGCATGACATAAGTATTTGATCACCTACCAACCAGTAAGAATTCCGGCTCTCACAGACCTGTTCGTTTTTCTTTAAGAAGCCCTCCTGTTCTCCACTCATTACCTGTATTAACTGCATCTGTTTGAACTCGTTACCTGTATAAAAGACACCTGTCCACACACTCAATCAAACAGACTCCAACCTCTCCACAATGGCCAAGACCAGAGAGTTGTGTAAGGACATCAGGGATAAAATTGTAGACCTGCACAAGGCTGGGATGGGCTACAGGACAATAGGCAAGCAGCTTGGTGAGAAGGCAACAACTGTTGCCGCAATTATTAGAAAATGGAAGAAGTTCAAGATGACGGTCAATCACCCTCGGTCTGGGGCTCCATGCAAGATCTCACCTCGTGGGGCATCAATGATCATGAGGAAGGTGAGGGATCAGCCCAGAACTACACGGCAGGACTTGGTCAATGATCTGAAGAGAGCAGGGACCACATTCTCAAAGAAAACCAATAGTAACACACTACGCCGTCATGGATTAAAATCCTGCAGTGCACGCAAGGTCTCCCTGCTCAAGCCAGCGCATGTCCAGGCCCCGTCTGAAGTTCGCCGATGACCATCTGGACGATCCAGAGGAGGAATGGGAGAAGGTCATGTGGTCTGATGAGACAAAAATAGAGCTTTTTGGTCTAAACTCCACTCGCCGTGTTTGGAGGAAGAAGAAGGATGAGTACAACCCCAAGAACACCATCCCAACCATGAAGCATGGAGGTGGAAACATCATTCTTTGTGGATGCTTTTCTGCAAAGGGGACAGGACGACTGCACTGTATTGAGGGGAGGATGGATGGGGCCATGTATCGCGAGATCTTGGCCAACAACCTCCTTCCCTCAGTAAGAGCATTGAAGATGGGTCGTGGCTGGGTCTTCCAGCATGACAACGACCCGAAACACACAGCCAGGGCAACTAAGGAGTGGCTCCGTAAGAAGCATCTCAAGGTCCTGGAGTGGCCTAGCCAGTCTCCAGACCTGAACCCAATAGAAAATCTTTGGAGGGAGCTGAACGTCCGTATTGCCCAGCGACAGCCCCGAAACCTGAAGGATCTGGAGAAGGTCTGTATGGAGGAGTGGGCCAAAATCCCTGCTGCAGTGTGTGCAAAATGGTCAAGACCTACAGGAAACGTATGATGTCTGTAATTGCAAACAAAGGTTTCTGTACCAAATATTAAGTTCTGCTTTTCTGATGTATCAAATACTTATGTCATGCAATAAAATGCAAATTAATTACTTAAAAATCATACAATGTGATTTTCTGGATTTATTTAAATTACAGACCTCTACATGCTTTGTAAGTAGGAAAACCTGCAAAATCGGCAGTGTATCAAATACTTGTTCTCCCCACTGTATACCCTAAACTCAGTAAAAACCGAAAAACTCCATAAAATTCACTGTGTGTGCTCCTTTAAGACTTATCACCTTTGACCTGTTGAAAACCCCCTAGAATCAAAATAACAACCCTTTATAAACATCATACTATGTGTGTTGTTTTTTATTTGAAAACCCCAATTGAAAACCCCAATTGAAAAACAACAACCAAAAATAGCCAGGCCCCACTTAATTTGGAGCTCACGTTTACGATGTAAATACTGCCTACCTCCATTAAACTGCTCCTCCTATCACTGAGCAACATTCCAATGAGATAAGCGAATCTCTTTCTCCTGGAAGAGAAATTATTCATTTTGTTAACCTTCAATTACCATCAGTAATCTAAAGATGGTAAGTACACACAAAACATGATACAGATATCCCCAGTCCTAACTCATCAATAATCGTTTGTATCAATCTAATTCCTCATAATTAATCCATAAAACCACTCAAAATTCCTAGAGTGATTATGTTTAATTGATTACCCTTCAGATCATATCCTCTTTAAATCACACAATGATTATTGAACCCTAAATCTGCTCCATGTGATCTCATCTCAAATGATCCATTATCAATTATTTGATCAACACCATAGGAAAATATGTTTCCCCTTCTATTGTTCCTGTCACCCTTCTTAATGTCATATTTCACTCATTTGCCAATATAATCCCTTACTTCATATAAGTAAGCAGTGATATTTTATTCCAGGCATCTATTTAAAAAATGTTTGATACGTTGTCTCCTACTGTCCCTTAACATATACTGTAGGGGATTTCCCTCAATCCTGGGAAAAAAATTAAAACAAGAAACTCCCCCATCAGAACACATCAGATAACTCCACGTGTCATTAAATTCTCTAAACCTATAAATAACAAACCCATAACCACCTTCCGGTAATCTACTGATTTAAACATGTTGCATTAATTTATTAAAATATAAACCTATTGTTTAATAAATCCACTGTTTGCATTGAACACATCTCTCAGTCTCTCTAGGTATTGACTAATAGTCTCACTGTCTCCCTGCTTACACTCGTGGACTTTGGAGAAGTCGGCTTGTCTGTGATAATATTCTCTCAGATTATCACAGAGTTATGCCAATTTATCTCCATAAACCCCTCCTTCTGCCCACTCTTGAACCGGCACATTCCCATCTCTGGGAACCATCTCCGGGAACCCAGTTTCCTCTCACCGCCCAGTCCTTTAGCTCTATCTGTCTGACTGCCCTCTCTAGTTCCCCTGTATTCAGCTTAAAGCTGGCGGTCAGCCCTTCCATATCTCTTCTGAACTGGTGTACCCCCGTCTTAGGGTGGGGTATCCCTTCCACTGCCCTCACTACATCTCTCTGCTTCGTTTACTAAATCCTGGCATTAGTAAATTCTATCCACACACCACCAAAAAAAACGAATAACATATTTGCATACACATAACTAGAAAGCATGAATTTAATACCATTCTTGCTTAAACAATGCAATTCAACATTTCTCATCACCCGATTTCTATTACTTTTTCTTTACACAGGAAACCCTGTACAATCTCTATCCTCTATTGCTGACTTTCCATCTAACATTACTTTTCAACATTTCTCAAATCTAATTACCTCTATTATCTACTAAATTATAGCCACCTCTTATGAAACCCCCAATCTGTCATTGTTTAGAATACAGCAGATATAGGTAACAGTCCTTTCTAAGTAGGCTACAAATAACACCAAACACATGCCGTAGTTGACCAGCATGTATTGAATTTATCTCCACAGTATTAATATCCAATGTTGTGATTGACGTTCCTTAATGGAAACCCTTGTCACGCCCTGGCTCTGGGGACGCTTGTATGTTGAGCCAGGGTGTGAGTGTTCTTTGTTTATTCTAGTTCATGTATATCTATGTTGGCCAGAGTGGTTCTCAATCAGAGGCAATGAGTGTCAGCTGTTGCTGGTTGTCTCTGATTGGGAACCATATTTAGACAGGCTGTTTTCCCATAGTGTTTGTGGGATCTTGTTCCAGTGTAGGTTTGTGTTTGAACCGAGGACGGCACGTATCGATTTGTTGTTTTGTTCGTGTAATCATTAAATAAATAAATAAATAAGTATGTTCACCTTCCACGTTGCGCCTTGGTCCTCTGTATCCGACGATCGTGACAACCCTAAATTGGCTTTGTACAATATTATATTAATTATGTCTCACCCATGACGTATATCTACGTTTGGGTGAGCAAGTTAATATATAATTATTATTCCAATTATTATTTTATGAAGTGTCTAGCCTCTAATTCAACACAAAACCCCATCATCAAATGTACTCCCAGCAGAACTTAAAAAACAAAACAGACTGATTTCCAGGACACTGCCCCTTTGTTTCTGGCCTCACTATCTCCCCGAGAGTTGGCCCTCCCTCAAGGTCCCTCCCAATCTGCTCTTGGTAAACTGCAAACCTTTTATTGCTTCTGGTTTCATAGGGTATTGCTTCTGATATGGCCTATGATTAGATTTGGGTATCACCTGTACTGGAATTACCCCTTTTATTAATCCTACGTCTGCTGGACCCCGGGACCACAAATGCTCTGGAACTTCTTTTAAGTCTGACTCCTGTTGTTCTGTCAACAGGTATTCCTCTCCTCAGCATCTGCTATTCTCATCTAAATGTACTCCGGGAACTGAATTGGCTCTCCAATTCAATTTCCGACGAAACCTACAGTGAGGGAAAAAAGTATTTGATCCCCTGCTGATTTTGTACGTTTGCCCACTGACAAAGAAATGATCAGTCTATACTTTTAATGGTAGGTTTATTTTAACAGTGAGAGACAGAATAACAACAAAAAAATCCAGAAAAACGCATGTCAAAAATTTTATAAATTGATTTGCATTTTAATGAGGGAAATAAGTATTTGACCCCTCTGCAAAACATGACTGAGTACTTGGTGGCAAAATCCTTGTTGGCAATCACAGAGGTCAGACATTTCTTGTAGTTGGCCACCAGGTTTGCACACATCTCAGGAGGGATTTTGTCCCACTCCTCTTTGCTGATCTTCTCCAAGTCATTAAGGTTTCGAGGCTGACATTTGGCAACTCGAAACTTCAGCTCCCTCCACAGATTCTCTATGGGATTAAGGTCTGGAGACTGGCTAGGCCACTCCAGGACCTTAATGCGCTGCTTCTTGAGCCACTCCTTTGTTGCCTTGGTAGTGTGTTTTGGGTCATTGTCATGCTGGAATACCCATCCACGACCCATTTTCAATGCCCTGGCTGAGGGAAGGAGGTTCTCACCCAAGATTTGACGGTACATGGCCCCGTCCATCGTCCCTTTGATGCGGTGAAGTTGTCCTGTCCCCTTAGCAGAAAAACACCCCCAAAGCAGAATGTTTCCACCTCCATGTTTGACGGTGGGGATGGTGTTCTTGGGGTCATGGGCAGCATTCCTCCTCCTCCAAACACGGCGAGTTGAGTTGATGCCAAAGAGCTCGATTTTGGTCTCATCTGACCACAACACTTTCACCCAGTTCTCCTCTGAATCATTCAGATGTTCATTGGCAAACTTCAGACGGGCCTTTATATGTGCTTTCTTGAGCAGGGGGACCTTGCGGGCGCTGCAGGATTTCAGTCATTCACAGCGTAGTGTGTTACCAATTGTTTTCTTGGTGACTATGGTCCCAGCTGCCTTGAGATCATTGACAAGATCCTCCCGTGTAGTTCTGGGCTGATTCCTCACCGTTCTCATGATCATTGCAACTCCACGAGGTGAGATCTTGCATGGAGCCCCAGGCAGAGGGAGATTGACAGTTCTTTTGTGTTTCTTCCATTTGCGAATAATCGCACCAACTGTTGTCACCTTCTCACCAAGCTGCTTGGTGATGGTCTTGTAGCCCATTCCAGCCTTGTGTAGGTCTACAATCTTGTCCCTGACATCCTTGGAGAGCTCTTTGGTCTTGGCCATGGTAGAGAGTTTGGAATCTGAATGATCGATTGCTTCTGTGGACAGGTGTCTTTTATACAGGTAACAAACTGAGATTAGGAGCACTCCCTTTAAGAGTGTGCTCCTAATCTCAGCTCGTTACCTGTATAAAAGACACCTGGGAGCCAGAAATCTTTCTGATTGAGAGGGGGTCAAATACTTATTTCCCTCATTAAAATGCAAATCAATTTATAACATTTTTGACATGCGTTTTTCTGGATTTTTTTGTTGTTATTCTGTCTCTCACTGTTCAAATAAACCTACAATTAAAATTATAGATTGATCATTTCTTTGTCAGTGGGCAAACGTACAAAATCAGCAGGGGATCAAATACTTTTTTCCCTCACTGTATATGTGGATGGGCTGTGTTGATCTCCACTCACAATATTGACCCAATCAGTGATCCTCTTACCCTTGGATACCCACTGGCCCATGTCTTTCCAGTCCTCTGCTGGCTCCTTTGCTAGGGACACATGTGGGCTCCATCTTTCCCTGAACAGTCTCTTACTTTGGGGCCCTAGTTCCACCTCCACTGCTACGTGGGTGTTGTCATAGTGAAAAAATTTCAAGGCTATAGTACTTTCTGTGGTTTTAAATAATGCTTCCTCATAGATTGCATCTGGACCTGGGTGTTGGTTATACCAGAGAGTACAGTGTAGGTCATCGGGGGACATTTTAGTGGGGCCTGGAACTACATCATCAGCAAGTTCCATCAAGGTTCGGGGAATATCAGTTATTCCCCCCCTTAACAAATCTTGACTATACCAATAACATGGCTCCCCTTCCCCACAGACCACCATATTGTCTCTGACTATGTGTGCTTTCATTCCCCTCTCAGTGGAAATGACGGCCACATTCAATTTAGTCATTACATCACGTCCTAGTAAATTTACCGGACACAGCTTAGATATCAGGATGGGTATGTTTGCCTCTCCTCCTGATTGGTCATGTTTTAGGGTTATTGGGGCTGATAACCTTTCAATAAATTGATGACCAGAGGCAGATCGCACTATGATTTTCTCCCCATCAATCCTGACTCCATCCGGGTTGTCTGTTGCACAGATTGCTGTCCTGCAGGCTCCCGTATCACAAAGGAATAACATTTTCTTACCCATTAATGTCAATGTCAAATAAGGTTTCTGTTCCTGTTGAAGTGCTAAGTCAATAGTAGCCAATTCAAACACTTCACAATTTGGATCAACGGTTTCCGTAGTCTCCCCCTCACGAGAAGCCTAACTGAGTCTACTCTTTCTCCCTCAAGGACTAGTCACGCCTTATCTTCCTCACGCTCAAAGCTGGGAAATAGACGTCAGTTAGGCTTCTCTCTTTTTTCTTTCTTTCCTTTTCCTTTGGGTTTGCATTGAAAAGAGTTATGGCCTGTCTTACCACAGTATCTGCATGGGGCCTCACACTCTCTGGCGAAATGCCCTCCTTTGTTACAGTTGAAGCACCGACCTCCCCCGATGTAGCCTTCACTTTTCCCTGCCTTTACCCGCTATTTCCCCAAGAGTGGCCATTAGGTACTCTGCTCCTTTCTGCTCTTTCTTGGCTCTGTCCTGTCTGTTATTCTGCTCATGATGAATTGCATATCGTTTAACCTCAGCTAGCGATGCCACCCACCAAAGTCCTTTTAATGGTTCTGCTTATCTCTGGTCTCATTCCACTGAGGAATGCAATCTTTAATTGCTGATGGTAGGGCGTATCATTCCCCTGTCTCTGGTCTGGTTCGGGTATGCCACGGTTTGCGTTAAACACATCTTTAACTCTCTCTAAGTACTGGCTGACAGTCTCACTATCCTCTTCTTTACACTCATGTGCTTTAGAGAAGTCTGCATGATGATGGTAATGTTCTCTGAGGCTATTACACAATTCAGTTATTTTCCCAACATACTCTCCTTGATCGGCCCATGGCAAAAGTGCCCTCTGGGCATCCCCTGAACCCACTGCCCTCTAACGGCAGCCCAAACCTTACTATTCCTGTTTTGGGGTGGGTCATTCCTTCTACCGCTCTGGTCACGTCCTCTGTGTTCATGGCCTGTATGCTAAATGGCATATTATTATTATTATTACTGTATACATCTAAGGTTGCTGGGGCCCCTTTCATTCCCCGCCAATAGATTAGGTAAGGCTATCAGTGGGTACTGGCCCCCTCCTACTCTCTCTCTCTCTCTCTCTCTCACTGCTTCTTTCTCCTTTACACACCTTATGTATCTGTTTAAGCATGGATTCGAGTTTATCTGCGGCCAGACGTCCCTCAAAACCATACCTCTCCCTCCACCTGGTTACATAATGGAGATTTTTTCTATCCCTGGATTCCATATATTTCTCATCTCCGGTTGACCCCGGGACCTCCTTGGAGGGTTTGCTTCCCATATTGGCAGGACTCTTTGATCGTCCTATACCCGAAACTTTGAGTAATTACTTTATGGCTTTTACCAAATTCCTGAATCTCACCTTTATTTGAATTTAGATTACTTCCAACTCTCTAATAATTGTTTGTCACTTTAACTGAGTTGTTAGGTATTAAATAATTTTACAATTTTGCTTTTAATGATTTAATTAATTTATTTTATGTTTTTTCCTCAAAATAGTCAATTATAATTACTTACTTCCTCACACGACCTATTTTGGTCCCTGTTTTTGGAATTTATTCTTAGATGTGACTTTTGAGCAAATTTTAAGTCTTTCGCAAGATTATTGGTTAACACTACCGGCAACTTCGAGTTTGTATTTAGACAAATTACGGCCCCAATTTAATGACGTGGAGTTTGTACTTAGACAAATTACGGCTCCAGTTCCATGACTTGGAGTTTGTACTAAGACAAATTACGGCTCCAGTTTCATGACTTGGAGTTTGTACTAAGACAAATTATGGCTCCAGTTTCATGGAACGGATAGAGTTACTGCTAATCTACAGTTGTTTGTGACTTATAATATTCTATTTCTCACACATGTTATTTTAATTCCTCCTGGTGTACTTTTGACAACCCTCTTTCATATTGTCTCAACACAAGGCTAGTTTATGTTCGGTAATGGCCTCTCTAACCGGAGTCTATTTCGGACCCCCCCCCCCCCCCCCCCCTTTTTTTTTTATCTTTTTTGATCTCTTTTACTCCTTGCTCGGGCAGGCTGCAAACTTCAGTTATCGCATTCTCACAATATCCTGCAAGCCTTCCACTCCCCCTCCCTGTATGTTTTGGGAACCAGTCTATACTCTGCTGCTGGGATATAAACACATTTGATTAATTCTCTAAGCTCTAGTATACTAATTAGCCATACATTATTAGTTTAACTGAGGTTGTAACATTTTAGTCATATCTTACTCACACATTTCTTTTATCACACGGTCATTTCTCTGCTGACCGAACGGGCATTGGAGTGGCCTACGGCCATCTGGGAAAGAGGAGAGGATGAGTTGGGTTCCTATGAGAGGTTCATGGCTCCATTCAGTGTGGTCTTCGACCATCCTCCAGAGGGCAGAGAGGGAGGTCAGCGACTTTTTCAACTCCAGCAGGGTACCCAGACCGCTGCAGAGTACGCCCTCACCTTTCGGACTGTGGCAGCCTCCAGCGGATGGAATGAGCCGGCTCTCCGCACTCTATTCCACAGTGGACTGCGGGAGGAGGTCCAGACGGAGTTGGCATATGGAGATGACAACTTATCCTTGGAAGCTCTCATTTCGATGGCCAGCCGTCTGGATAACCTTCTTCGGGAGCGTTGGTGTCCACCTCACCACTCGCCTCCCTCCTTTGGCTGTTCTGAGGCAGAGCCTGAACCCATGGAGATGGGGGCCCGACACTCTCCAGCAGGTAAACTCTTTCCCTTCCCGTGCATCAACGTCCCTGGTCTCATCTGTCCATTGATTTCGTCACTGATCTTCCCTCCTCTGATGGTTTCACCACCATTTTGGTGGTTGTGGACAGATTCAAAAAATCATGCCATTTCATCCCTCTCTCTGGTCTCCCTACTGCTCTCCAGGTCGCTGAGGCACTGTTCCAGCAGGTCTTCCGGCACTATGGCCTTATCTATGGATATCGTCTCCGATCGTGCCCTCGAATTCACATCACGTGTATGGAAGGCTTTCATGGAGAAGCTGGGGTTCACGGTCAGCCTCACTTCCGGGTACAGGGCTCAATTAACGGGCAGGTGGAGAGGATGAACCAGGAGCTGGGGAGGTTCCTGAGGAGTCACTGCCAGGACCTGCAGGGGGAGTGGGCCCGATTCCTTCCTTGGGCTGAATACGCCCAGAATTCATTGCGACCCTCCTCCACCGGGCTGACTCTCTTCAGCCGGCCCTGGCTGGCTCCGTGGTCTCCGAGCCAGACCGAAGCGTCTGCGGCGGACGAGTGGTTCAGGCGCACAGAAGAGCTATGGAACGATGCCCACGGGAGACTCCAGCGCACCGTCCACCGTCAGAAAGAGCAGGCGGATCGCCACCACAGTGAGGCTCCCGTGTTCCATCCTGGTGATCGCGTCTGGCTCTCTACCAGGAACCTCCCGCTCCACCTGCCCTGTAAGAAGCTGAGTCCCCGGTTTGTGGGGCCATTCAAGGTCCTCCAGAGGGTCATCGAGGTAATTTACAGAATACAACTCCCCACTAACTACCGGATCTCACCAGCTTTTCATGTTTCCCTCCTCAGGCCGGTGGTTCCTGGTCCCCTGGCTGATGCCGTCCCCCATGACACCCCTCCGCCTCCCTTGGACATCAAGGGGAGCCCCGCCTATGCTGTCAGATCACTCCTGACTCCTGACATCGTGGGGGTCGGTTCCAGTACCTGGTAGACTGAGAGGGGTACGGTCCAGAGGAGCGGTGCTGGGTTCCGGTGGACGACATTCTAGATCCCAACATCATCAGAGAATTCCACCTTCGCCGTCCGGATCGGCCCGCTCCTCACCCTCGGGGCAGTCCTCCTGGCCGGCAGCATCGAAGGTCCCCAAGAACACAGTGGCCTCCATCATTCTTAAATGGAAGAAGTTTGGAACGACAAAGACTCTTTCTAGAGCTGGCTGCCAGCCAAACTGAGCAATCGGGGGAGAAGGCCCTTGGTCAGGGAGCTCCAGAGTTCCTCTGTGGTGATGGAAGAACCTTCCAGAAGGACAACCATCTCTGCAGTACTCCACCAATAAAGCCTTGATGGTAGAGTTGCCAGACAGAAGCCACTCCTCAGTAAAAGGCACATAACAGCCCAGCTTTGTCATTATGGGGTATTGTGTGTAGATTGATGAAGAAAAAAAAAACAATTTAACTCATTTTAGAATAAGGCTGTAACGTAACAAAATGTGGAAAAAGTCAAGGGGTCTGAATACTTTCCGAATGCACTGTATACCGTGGGTCTCCCTTCCTCCTCAATTTTTCAAGTCACCAGCCTCCACTGATGGAATTAGTCCACTGCGTCACCACTAGCATGCCATTTATTTTTTTACCCATACAAAGCTGTTCATTTTAGTCTATTCAAATAGTCCCCATTTCAAAGGAAACAAGCACTCATTAAGATCAGGTGTGGCCAATTAGTGGGTGTGGCCAACACAGCTGAACACACTTAACAAGATAGAGGATAGAGACAGTTTTGTTGACGCTGAGAATGGAATTGATATGTTTTTAAATAACATTCTTAGAATGTTCTTTATTTTTTTACTTTAAATGAGGAAACCTGTAGGAAACATTATGCTGAAGTACGGAAATTCCCACAGAAGAATGTTGTTTCTTAACATTCTATGAATGTTCTGAGAACATTACTTTAAATAGAACCATGAGGAAACCTGTAGGAAATGTTATGCTGAAGTACTGAAATTCCCACAGAAAAACATTGTTTCTTAACATTCTATGAATGTTCTGAGAACATGACTTTAGATAGAACCATGAGGAAACCTGTAGGAAATGTTATGCTGAAGTATTGAAATTCCCACAGAAGAACGTTGTTTCTTAACATTGTCTGAACTATTTGAGAACATTGCCAATGTCAAATCAGTTGGAGAACGTTCCTAGAACAGTACCAAAAATTAAATTAAATGTAACCATGTTTGAACTTTTAGGAAACGTTCTGTTAAAGTAATGAAATACCAAGAAAAGTATTTTGTCAAGTTCGTTAAATGTGTTGGGAATGTTCCAAAGCAAAGCAACTATCCTGCACCATTCCAAGAACGTTGTGGAAAAGTTTTATGCAAAATAACCATAGGACAAACACGCTCTCACCAAGCTCTAAGAAACATATTGTTCTCAGAATGTTATGTGCTAGCTGGGGTCTCAGTGGTGGGTAAAATTGTCTAATAAAAGGCTAATTATCTTCCCCCCTCTGTTTCAGTCCACCTCATCTATCAATGGAGACAATCACAGAGACAATGTCAGGCCGTTGTAGCGGGACCCACGAGCCTCCACGGTCGTGGCTAGGAAATCAAATCAAATGCCATAGCTGGAAATAATATTTAGTATACATTTATTGTTGTTTTAACAAAAGGTTTATTATGTTGTGACCCTGCTTTCACATTAGGTCCAGTTAGGTGTTGTATTTGGACAAGGAGCAGCTTGGTATGGTGTGTAGATTAGATGAATTTACTGTAAGTGTAGTGTGTAGAGTAGATCAGAGGCCAGGGCTCTATCCTCTCAGTAAGCTCTCAAGGGTCTGAATCCAATATAGAAAACCTTCCATGTGAGAATTCAAGAGCTGTATGTAGCCATGAGAGAGAGTGTGTGCAGTATGGTGGGGTGGGGTGAAGGACTCTTAAATCAGGCTGGTTATTACTGTGGCGATGAGGAGCTATGGCACTCTTGGCATTCTCTCAACCAGCTTCACCTGGAATGCTTTTCCAACAGTCTTGAAGGAGTTCCCATATATTCTGAGCACTTGTTGGCTGCTTTTCCTTCACTCTGCCATCTGACTCATCCCAAACCATCTCAATTGGGTTGAGGTTGGGGGATTGTGGAGGCCAGGTCATCTGATGCAGCATTCCATCACTCTCCTTCTTGGTAAAATAGCCCTTACACAGCCTGGAGGTGTGTTGGGTCATTGTCCTGTTGAAAAACAAATGATTGTCCCATTAAGCCCAAACCAGATGGGATGGCATATCGCTGCAGAATGCTGTGGTAGCCATGCTGGTTAAGTGTGACTTGAATTCTAAATAAATCACAGACAGTGTCACCAGCAAAGCACCCCCACACCATAACACCTCCTCCTCCATGCTTTACGGTGGGAACTACACATGCAGAGATCATCTGTTCACCCACACTGCATCTCACAAAGACACGGCAGTTGGAACCAAAAATCTCAAATTTGGACTCCAGACCAAAGGACACATTTCCACCGGTCTAATGTCCATTGCTCGTGTTTCTTGGCCCAAGCAGGTCTGTTCTTCTTATTGGTGTCCTTTAGTTGTGGTTTCTTTGCAGAAATTCGACCATGAAGGCCTGATTCACACAGTCCCCTCTGAACAGTTGATGTTGAGATGTGTCTGTGACTTGAACTCTGTGAAGCATTTATTTGGGCTGCAATTTATGAGGCTGGAAACTCTAATGAACTTATATTCCGCAGCAGAGGTAACTCTGGGTCTTCCATTCCTGTGGCGGTCCTCATGAGAGCCAGTTTCATCCTAGCGCTTGATTGTTTTTGCGACTGCACTTGAAGAAACTTTCAAAGTTCTTGAAATGTTCTGTATTGACTGACTTTCATGTCTTAAAGTAATGATGGACTGTCTTTTCTCTTTGCTTATTTAAGCTGTTCTTGCCATAAAATGGACTTGGTCTTTTACCAAATAGGGCTATCTTCTGTATACCCCCTACCTTGTCACAACACAACTGATTGGCTCAAACGCATTAAGACGGAAATAAATTCCACAAATTAACTTTTAAGAAGGCACACCTGTTAATTGAAATGCATTCCAGGTGACTACCTCATGAAGCTGGTTGAGAGAATGCCAAGAGTGTGTGGTCCTCTGTAGCTCAGCTGGTAGAGCACAGCGCTTGTAACGCCAAGGTAGTGGGTTCGATCCCCGGGACCACCCATACACAAAAATGTATGCACGCATGACTGTAAGTCGCTTTGGATAAAAGCGTCTGCTAAATGGCATATTATTATAAGAGTGTGCAGGGCTGTCATCAAGGCAAAGGGTGGCTATTTGAAGAATCTCAAATATAAAATATATTTTGATTTGATTATCACTTTTTTGGTTACTACATGATTCCATATGTGTTATTTCATAGTTTTGACGTCTTCACTATTATAATACAATGTAGAAAATAGTACAAATAAATAAAAAACCCTTGAATGAGTAGGTGTGTCCAAACTTTTGACTGGTAGTGTACATATAACTAAGAATAAAGTGACTAGTCAACAACCCAGATAATAAACAGTAGCAGCAGCGTACATGATGAGTCAAAAAAGTTTGTGCAAAAAGGGCCAATGCAGATAGTTAAATAGTTAACCAGTCAAGATGCTCTCAATGGTGCAGCTGTATAACTTTTTGAGGATATGAGGGCCCATTACGAATCTTTTCAGCCTCCTGAGGAGGAAGAGGCATTGTTGTGCCTTCTTCACAACTGTGTTGATGTGTGTGAACCATGATAATTCCTTAGTAATGTGGACACACACACAAGTTCTCGACCCGCTCAACTACAGCCTCGTCGATGTGGATGGGGGAGTCCTCGGCCCTCCGTTTCCTGTAGTCCACGATCAGCTCCTTTGTGTTGCTGATGTTGAGGGAGAGGTTGTTGTCCTGGCACCACTCTGCCAGGTCACTGACCTCCTCCCTATCGACTCTTTCATCGTCATTGGTGATCAGGCCAACAGCTTAATGATGGTGTTGGAGTCATGCGCGGCCACGCAGTTGTGGGTGAACAAGGAGTACATGAGGGGACTAATCACGCACCCCTGATGTGCCCCCGTGTCAGCATGGCGGATATGTTGTTGCCTACCCTCACCACCTGGGGGCAGCCCATCAGGAAGTCCAGGATCCAGTTGCAGCAGAGGGAGGTGTTCAGTCCCGGGGTCCTGAGCATAGTGATAAGCTTGGAAGGCACTATGGTGTTGAACGCTGAGCTATAGTCAATGAACAGCATTCTCATGTAGGTGTTCCTCTTGTCCAGGTGGGAGAGGGCAGTGTGAAGTGCAATAGAGATTGCGTCATCTGTGGATCTGTTGAGGCAGTATGCGAATTGGAGTAAGTCCAGGGTGTCTGGGATGATGGTGTTGATGTGAGCCATGACCAGCCTTTCAAAGCAATTCATGGCTACAGATGTGAGTGCTTCGGGGTGATAGTCATTTAGACAGGTTACCTTGGTGTTCTTGGGCACAGGGACTATGGTGGAACATATTCCAGTCTGTGCTAGCGAAACAGTCCTGTAGCTTAGCATCAGCTTCATTGGACCACTTCCATATTGAGCGCGTCACTGGTACTTCCTGTTTGAGTTTTTGCTTGTAAGCAGCAATCAGGAGGACAGAGTTAAGGTCTGATTTGCCAAATGAAGGGTGAGGGAGAGCTTTGCATGCTTTTCTGTGTGTGGAGTAAAGTGATCTAGAGTTTTTTCGCCTCTAGTTGCACAGGTGACATGCTGGTAAAAATGAGGTAAGACATATTTCAGTTTCCCTGCATTAAAATCTCCGGCCACTAGTCGTGTTGCCTCTGGATGTGCATTTTCTTGTTTGCTTATGGCCCTATACAGCTCGTTGAATGTGGTCTTAGCGCCTGCATCAGTTTGTTATGGTAAATAGACAGCTATGAAAAATATAGATGAAAACTCTCTTGGTAAATAGTATGGTCTGCAGTTTATCATGAGGTATTCTAACTCAGGTGAGCAAAACCTTGAGACTTCCTTAACATTAGAGATCGCTCACCAGCTGTTGATAACAAAGAGACACACACCTCCCCCTAAGTTGCTATTCGGTCTTGACGATGCATAGAAAAACCAGCTTGATATATATTATCCTTGTTCAGCCACAATTCCGAGAAACATAGGATATTACTGTTCTTCAGGTCCCGTTGATAGGATAGTCTTGAACGGAGCTCGTCCAGTTTGTTCTCTAGTGATTGTACGTTCGCCAATAGAACGGAAGGTAGAGGCGGTTTATTTACTCATCGATGAAGTCTTGTCAGGGAGCCCACCTTCTCTTCCTCTTTCGAGTCCAGGGGATTAGGGCCTGGTCCAGGATAAACAGTACATCCACAGCTGTCAATTCGTTGAAGTTGAAATCTTCATCCAAATCGAGGTTAGTGTTCTGATGTCCAGAAACTGTTTTAGGTCATAGGAAATGATGGCGGGAAATATTATGTACAATAAAAGTTCAGAAAACACACAAAATAGCAGAATTGGTCAGGAACCTGTAAGACGGCAGGTATCCATCTCTGCAGCGCCATCTTGTTTAGAGTTAAGTTTAGGGTTAGTGTAAGGGTTAAGGTTAGGGTTAGGGTTAGTAGATAGTTGAAATGTTACTGATAGTCTGTATATAGTCTGTAGAGCATCTATAGATGGACTATCCAAATAAAATGTTACCGTACTGACTAATAAACTCATACGTTTTCAATTTGGTAATTATACGAAACAGCACACACACATATAATTAAATATATACACAATGACTCATAATTCAGTAAGGACATAAACCGTTGTAATTTATTGTTTTGTATAAACAGTTGCGAGACAGACACATGTAATACACAAATACTCTCGCTCTCTCTCTCTCTGTCTCTGTCTCTCTCTCTCTCTCTCTCTCTCTCTCTCACGTACCCACACGCACACACACAAATAAAATCTAATCTAATTTTATTAGATGCTTCATTCTATAGCTAGAGGACTCCTGATATCTCCAGGACTGATAAGTATAATTTTTGTATTTTGTTGTCTAGTACTGTCTTTTTGATAGCTAGGGCCATCTACTTTAAGTGCTGCCTGTCTTCTCAGTAGCCTACTTCATTTGTGACCTGCTGACTGCTATTAACTTGTAGATGATTGTTGACACATCAACCAGGACTAAGGGGCAGGGCAATTTGTGACTGTTGTTGTTTTGTAATCAGTGGCTGTATTGGAGGGGGAGTGGTTTCTCCTCTCCTAGGCAATCAGCAATTAGTACCGGAAGGTGTGCTCTTCACCTTTGCAAGGCAATTAGCAATTAGTATTAGAACTTCAGTCTCCCCTGTTTTCTCAGCGGTAGCTGTAATTGGCGGTCTCATCGCAAAATTAAGACGGTCGCAGTAACAAAGATGGTTCTGCCGAGTTGTTCTGCGGAATTATTCAAGGAAGGAAAGAGAGGAAGGCTCCACACCACTCTCTCACTTCAGTATCTTACCTAGTTATTTTCAGATGATCTCATTTTGCTCTTTAGTAGCTTTGGCAACTATGTGTGTGTTTTCTATCCCAGTTCACTCCTCTCCCTGTAGGCTTTACAGATGCTCCCCACCCCTTGGCTGCAACCCTTCTAATTTAGTGTACCCTGCACACACAACCCATGTGAAATTCCTGATCTTTGGCAGCGTTTGGAACTGACGATCTGCGGTCAAGAACGCTGAGTTCATCTAAGCCTATGCTGCCCTTAAATCCCTTGATATTTGGGCCCTGACAGAGACATGGATCACCTCAGAGAACACTGCTACTCCAGCTGCTCTCTTTTCATCTGACTATGTTTTCTCTCATAGTCCGAGAGCATCTGGTAGTCGTGGTGGTGGCACTGGGCTACTCATTTCTCCTCACTGGAGACTTTCTATTTTCTCCCTCTCTCACCTGTCCATCTCCTCATTTGAATTCCATGCTGTCACTGTCACTTGTCCACTCAAGCTTAACATTGTTGTCATCTATCGCCCACCAGGTGCCCTTAGAGAGTTCCTCAATGAGCTTGACACCTTGATAAGCTAATTTCCTGACGATGGCTCACCGCTCTTCGTACTGGGTGACTTAAACCTCCCGATGTCTGCCTTCGATTCATTTCTTTCCAAATCTTTCTTTCCCCTCCTTGCCTCTTTTGACCTCACTCTTTCCCAGTCCCCTCCCACTCACAAGGCAGGCAATACTCTTGACCTAATCTTTACTAGAGGCTGTTCGTCTACTAATCTCAATGCAACACCCCTCCAGGTCTCCGATCACTACTTTGTTTCCTTTTCTGTCTCCCTTTCCTCCAACCCTAACCACTCAGCCCCTAACCAGATGGTCATGCACATTCACAATCTTCACGCGCTCTCTCCCACTACTCTCTCCTCTTCTATGAGCAAAAATTGAGGAAAACTAAACTTCCGGAGGACCTATCATCCTTCCACTCCCTCCTCTCTACCTTCTCTTTCTCTGTATCTGCTGCTATCACTCTAAATTTCAAGCTTCCGCCTAACCCTAGGAAACTATTTTCCATCCCCTTCTCCCTCCTTAATCCTCCACCCCCTCACTCCTCCCTCTCTGCGGATGATGTTGTCAACCACTTTGGATAGAAGGTTGACGACATCTGCTCCTCATTCACTCAGCTTATTGAGTCCACTGGTCCCACTCACACAGAACTATGCCTTGACCTCTTTCTCTCCTCTCTCTCCACATGAAATCCTGCGACTATGAGGTCAGGCCGCTCGACAATCTGCCCACTCGACCCCATCCCCTTCTCCCTTCTCCAGACGATCTCTGGAGACCTTCTCACATTCCTCACTTCCCTCATCAACTCATCCCTGACCACTGCCTGCTTCCCCTCTGACTTAAAAATGTCATGAGTCGCTCCCCTCCTCAATACACCAACACTCGACTACTCTGACATCAAAATCTATAGACCGGTATCCCTTCTTTCTTTTCTTTCCAAAACACTTGAAAGTGCTGTCTGACCAAGTATTTTGCTATCTCTCTCAGAACAATCTTCTTGACCCTAACCAGTCAGGCTTCAAGACAGGTCACTCAACCGAGACAGCTCTTCTCTGTATCACGGAGGCTCTCCGCACTGCCAAAGCTAAATCTCTATCCTCTGGCAGATATCTCAGCTTGGATGTCGGCCCACGACTTCAAGCTCAACCTCGACAAGACGGAGCTGCTCTTCCCCTCGGGGAAGGCCTGCCCGCTCAAAGACCTCTCCATCACGGTTGACAACTCCACAGTGTCCCCCTCCCAGAATGTAAAGAACCTGCCCTTCGTGAAATAACACTCACAATTTGTATTCTTATTATTTTACTAGCTCTGACTTTGCTGATAGCTACTTTATTGAGTAAAAATTTACTAACTATGACTGTGATAGGTGGTTGTCCCACCTAGCTATCTGAAGATGAATGGACTGACTGTAAGTCGCTCTGTATAAGAGCATCTGCTAAATGACTAAAATGTAATGTAAAATGCTTAGTAAAAACAACAGGTGTAGACTAACAGTGAAATGCTTACTTACGGGGCCTTCCCAACAATGCAGAGAGAAAGCACGCACACACACACACACACACACACAGCATGTTGTTTCTGAACTCATCTGGGTCTTAGATGTGGTTTTGCTGAGCAGCTGGTATAGTTCTATACTGATGAAAGAGGGATGACAGTGGGATGGATGGATTGAAGATTGAAGAGGAGTGGTGAGGGAGAGCAGACATTGGCCTAATGAGCCATATGTAGTGGCCCTGTGTGTACACCATCATCAAACATCAAGCCAGCACAGATCACTTCACACCATCATCAAACATCAAGCCAGCACATCCACACACCAGTATAGCTACACACACACCTGTATAGCTACACACACCAGTATAGCCACACACGCATCAGCATAGCTACACACACACCAGTATAGCTACACACATCAGTACAGCTACACACATCAGTATAGCTACACACATCAGTATAGCTACACACACTAGTATAGCTACACACACACCCAGCCTGGGCTCATAGACTAGACGTAACATAGTAAAATTAAATCCGGTACACTCAAATTAGTATGATATGTTACGTTTTGTATGGTTAGATAAGATAGATGGTTACTTAAGGAAAAAACAAAAGTAGTGTGGTTGGTTGGGGTGGATGGGTAGGTGTATAACGCAAACTTCTAGCAACCCAAAGGTTGCAAGTTTGAATCTCATCATGGACAACTTTAGCATTTCAGCTAATTAGCAACTTTCCAACTACTTTCTAGCTACTTTACAACTACTTTACATGTTAGCTAACCCTTCCCCTAACCCTAACCTTAACCCTTTTAGCTAACCCTTCCCCTAACCCTTTAACCTAACTCCTAAACTTAACCCTAACCTTTACCCCAACTCCTACGTTTTGCAAATCCATAACATATAGTACGTTTTGCAAATTCATATCATATAATACGAATTGTAAATCGTAACATATCATAAGAAATCGGTGATGGACATCCACAAATGAATACATACCATACGAAACGTAACATATTATACTAAATGGAGTGTCTCGGATGTAAGTACAGTATCATAGGAAATGCTCTGATACCAGGTTGACACACCAGTATATCAACACACCAGCAAACCTCACACCATCATAGCACATTAAGCTAGCACATCCACACATACACTACCAGTCAAAAGTTTGGACACACCTACTCATTCAAGGGTTTTTCTTTATGTGTAAAAATGTGTACATTGTAGAACAAGAGTGAAGATATCAAAATCAAAACTATGAAATAACACATACAGTGGGGAAAAAAAGTATTTAGTCAGCCACCAATTGTGCAAGTTCTCCCACTTAAAAAGATGAGAGAGGCCTGTAATTTTCATCATAGGTACACGTCAACTATGACAGACAAATTGAGGAAAAAAAATCCAGAAAATCACATTGTAGGATTTTTTATGAATTTATTTGCAAATTATGGTGGAAAATAAGTATTTGGTCAATAACAAAAGTTTCTCAATACTTTGTTATATACCCTTTGTTGGCAATGACACAGGTCAAACGTTTTCTGTTAGTCTTCACAAGGTTTTCACACACTGTTGCTGGTATTTTGGCCCATTCCTCCATGCAGATCTCCTCTAGAGCAGTGATGTTTTGGGGCTGTCGCTGGGCAACACAGACTTTCAACTCCCTCCAAAGATTTTCTATGGGGTTGACTGGCTAGGCCACTCCAGGACCTTGAAATGCTTCTTACGAAGCCACTCCTTCGTTGCCCGGGCGGTGTGTTTGGGATCATTGTCATGCTGAAAGACCCAGCCACGTTTCATTTTCAATGCCCTTGCTGATGGAAAGAGGTTTTCACTCAAAATCTCACGATACATGGCCCCATTCATTCTTTCCTTTACACGGATCAGTCGTCCTGGTCCCTTTGCAGAAAAACAGCCCCAAAGCATGATGTTTCCACCCCCATGCTTCACAGTAGGTATGGTGTTCTTTGGATGCAACTCAGCATTCTTTGTCCTCCTTTTTTACCAAAAAGTAATATTTTGGTTTCATCTGACCATATGACATTCTCCCAATCCTCTTCTGGATCATCCAAATGCACTCTAGCAAACTTCAGACGGGCCTGGACATGTACTGGCTTAAGCAGGGGGACACGTCTGGCACTGCAGGATTTGAGTCCCTGGCGGCGTAGTGTGTTACTGATGGTAGGCTTTGTAACTTTGGTCCCAGCTCTCTGCAGGTCATTCACTAGGTCCCCCGTGTGGTTCTGAGATTTTTGCTCACCGTTCTTGTGATCATTTTGACCCCACGGGGTGAGATCTTGCGTGGAGCCCCAGATTGAGGGAGATTATCAGTGGTCTTGTATGTCTTCCATTTCCTAATAATTGCTCCCACAGTTGATTTCTTCAAACCAAGCTGCTTACCTATTGCAGATTCAGTCTTCCCAGCCTGGTGCAGGTCTACAATTTTGTTTCTGGTGTCCTTTGACAGCTTTTTGGTCTTGGCCATAGTGGAGTTTGGAGTGTGACTGTTTGAGGTTGTGGACAGGTGTCTTTTATACTGATAACAAGTTCAAACAGGTGCCATTAATACAGGTAACGAGTGGAGGACAGAGGAGCCTCTTAAAGAAGAAGTTACAGGTCTGTGAGAGCCAGAAATCTTGCTTGTTTGTAGGTGACCAAATACTTATTTTCCACCATAATTTGCAAATAAATTCATTAAAAATCCTACAATGTGATTTTCTGGAAAAATAATTCTCAATTTGTCTGTCATAGTTGACGTGTACCTATGATGAAAATTACAGGCCTCTCTCATCTTTTTAAGTGGGAGAACTTGCACAATTGGTGGCTGACTAAATACTTTTTTCCCCCACTGTATGGAATCATGTATTAACCAAAAAAGTGTTAAACAAATCTAAATATAATTTATATTTGAGGATCTTCAAATAGCCACCCTTTGCCTTGATGACAGCTTTGAACACTCTTGGTATTCTCTCAACCAGCTTCATGAGGTAGTCACCTGGAATGCATTTCAATTAACAAGTGTGCCTTCTTAAAAGTTAATTTGTGGAATTTCTTTCCTTCTTAATGCATTTGAGCCAATCAGTTGTGTTGTGAGAAGGAAGGGGGGATATACAGAAGATAGCCCTATTTGGTTAAAAAGAACAAGTCCATATTGTGGCAAGAACAGCTCAAATAAGCAAAGAGAAACGACAGTCCATCATTACTTTAAGACATGAAGGTCAGTCAATACTGAAAATGTCAAGAACTTTGAAAGTTCTTTCAAGTGCAGTCGCAAAAACCATCAAGCGCTATGATGAAACTGGCTGTCATGAGGACCGCCACAGGAATGGAAGACTCAGAGTTACCTCTGTTTCAGAGGATAAGGTCATTAGAGTTACAAGCCTCAGAAATTGCAGCCCAAATAAATGCTTCACAGAGTTCAAGTCACAGACACATCTCAACATCAACTGTTCAGAAGGGACTGTGTGAATCAGGCCTTCATGGTCGAATTGCTGCAAAGACACCACTACTAAAGGACACCAATAAGAAGAAGAGACTTGCTTGGGCAAAGAAACACAAGCAATGGACATTAGACCGGTGGAAATGTGTCCTTTGGTCAGGAGTCCAAATTTTAAGATTTTTGGTTCAAACAGCCGTGTCTTTGTGAGGCGCGGTGTGGGTGAACGGATATTCGCCGCATGTGTAGTTCCCACCATAAAGCATGGAAGAGGAGGTGTTATGGTGTGGGGGTGCTTTGCTGGTGACACTGTCTGTGATTTATTTAGAATTCAAGTCACACTTAACCAGCATGGCTACCACAGTATTCTGCAGCGATATGCCATCCCATCTGGTTTGAGTTTAGTGGGACTATCATTTATCTTTCAACAGGACAATGACCCAACACACCTCCAGGCTGTGTAAGGGCTATTTTACCAAGGAGAGTGATGGAGTGCTGCATCAGATGACCTGGCCTCCACAATCCCCCGACCTAAACCCAATTGAGATGGTTTGGGATGAGTCGGACAGCAGAGTGAAAGAAAAGCAGCCAACAAGTGCCCAGCATATGTGGCAAGACTGTTGGAAAAGCAATCCAGGTTAAGCTGGTTGAGAGAATGCCAAGAGTGTGCAAAGCTGTCATCAAGGCAAAGGGTGGCTATTTGAAGAATATCAAATATAAAATACAGTGGCTTGCGAAAGTATTCACCCCCCTTGGCATTTTTCCTATTTTGTTGCCTTACAACCTGGAATTAAAATTGATTTTTGGGGGGGTTTGTATCATTTGATTTACACAACATGCCTACCACTTTGAAGATGCAAAATATTTGTTATTGTGAAACAAACAAGAAATAAGACAAAAAAACAGAAAACTTGAGCGTGCATAACTATTCACCCCCAACCCCAAAGTCAATACTTTGTAGTGCAGCCTTTTGCAGCAATTACAGCTGCAAGTCTCTTGGGGTATGTCTCTATAAGCTTGGCACATCTAGCCACTGGGATTTTTGCCCATTCTTCAAGGAAAAACTTCAAGTTGGATGGGTTCTGCTGGTATACAGTAATCTTTAAGTCATACCACAGATTCTGAATTGGTTTGAGGTCTGGGCTTTGACTAGGCCATTCCAAGACATTTAAATGTTTCCCCTTAAAACACTTGAGTGTTGCTTTAGCAGTATGCTTAGGGTCATTGTCCTGCTGGAAGGTGTACCTCCGTCCCAGTCTCAAATCTTTGGAAGACTGAAACAGGTTTCCCTCAAGAATTTCCCTGTATTTAGCGCTATCCATCATTCCTTCAATTCTGACCAGTTTCCCAGTCCCTGCCGATGAAAAACATCCCCACAGCATGATGCTGCCCACACCATGCTTCACTGTGGGGATGGTGTTCTCGGGGTGATGAGAGGTGTTGGGTTTGCGCCAGACATAGCGTTTTCCTTGATGGCCAAAAAGCTCAATTTTAGTCTCAGAGTACCTTCTTCCATATGTTTGGGGAGTCTCCCACATGCGTTTTGGCGGACACCAAACGTGTTTGCTTATTTTTTTCTTTAAGCAATGGTTTTTTTCTGGCGACTCTTCCATAAAGTCCAGCTCTGTGGAGTGTACGGCTTAAAGTGGTCATATGGACGGATACTCCAATCTCCACTGTGGAGCTTTGCAGCTCCTTCAGGGTTATCTTTGGTCTCTTTGTTGCCTCTCTGATTAATGCCCTCCTTGCCTGGTCTGTGAGTTTTGGTGGGTGGCCCTCTCTTGGCAAGTTTGTTGTGGTGCCATATTCTTTCAATTTTTTAATAATGGATTTAGTGGTGCTCCGTGGGTTGTTCAAAGTTTTGGATATTTTTTTATAACCCAACCCTGATCTGTTCTTCTCCACAACTTTGTCACTGACCTGTTTGGAGAGCTCCTTGGTCTTCATGGTGCCGCTTGCTTGGTGGTGCCCCTTGCTTAGTGGTGTTGCAGACTCTGGAGCCTTTCAGAACAGGTGTATATATACTGAGATCATGTGGCACTTAGATTGCACACAGGTGGACTTTATTTAACTAATTATGTGACTTCTGAAGGTAATTGGTTGCGCCAGATCTTATTTAGGGGATTCATAGTGAAGGGGGTGAAAACATATGTTATTTTTTTCATTTCACTTCACCAATTTGGACTATTTTGTATATGTCCATAACATGAAATCCAAATAGAAATCCATTCAAATTACAGGTTGTAATGCAACAAAATAGGAAAAACGCCAAGGGGGATGAATACTTATGCAAGGCACTGTATATTTAGATTTGTTTAACAATTTTTTGGTTACTACATGATTCCATATGTGTTATTTCATAGTTTTGATGTCTTCACTATTATTCTACAATGTAAAAAACAGTAAAAATAAAGAAAAACCCTTGAATGAGTAGGTGTGTCCAAACTTTTGACTGGTACTGTATAGTTAATCATTTCCTCACATCAGGTCACACATGCCTGCTTGTACAGTTGAAATCGGAAGTTTACATACACCTTAGCCAAATACATTTAAACTCAGTTTTTCACAATTCCTGACATTTAATCCTAGTAAAAATTCCCTGTCTTAGGTCAGTTAGGATCACCACTTTATTTTAAGAATGTGAAATGTCAGAATAATAGTAGAGAGAATGATTTATTTCAGCTTTTATTTCTTTCATCACATTCTCAGTGGGTCAGAAGTTTACATACACTCAATTAGTATTTGGGAGCATTGCCTTTAAATTGTTTAACTTGGGTCAAATGTTTCGGGTAGTCTTCCACAAGCTTCCCACAATAAGTTGGGTGAATTTTGGCCCATTCCTCCTGAAAGAGCTGGTGTAACTGAGTCAGGTTTGTAGGCCTCCTTGCTCGCACACGCTTTTTCAGTTCTGCTTACAAATGTTCTACAGGATTGAGGTCACGGCTTTGTGATGGCCACTCCAGTACCTTGACTTCGTTGTCCTTAAGCCATTTTGCCACAACTTTGGAAGTATGCTTGGGGTCATTGTCCATTTGGAAGACCCATTTGTGACCAAACTAACTAACTTCTTGACTGATGTCTTGAGATGTTGCTTCAATATATTCACATAATTTTCCTTCCTCATGATGCCATCTATTTTGTGAAATGCACCAGTCCCTCCTGCAGCAAAGCACCCCCATAGCATGATGCTGCCACCCCCGTGCTTCACGGTTGGGATGGTGTTCTTCGGCTTGCAAGCCTTCCCCTTTTTCCTCCAAACATAACAATGCTCATTATGGCCAAACAGTTCTATTTTTGTTTCATCAGACCAGAGGACATTTCTCCAAAAAGTACAATCTTTGTCCCCATGTGCAGTTGCAAACTGTAGTCTGGCTTTTTTATGGCGGTTTTGGAGCAGTGGCTTCTTCCTTGCTGAGCGACCTTTCAGGTTATGTCGATATAGGACTCGTTTTACTGTGGATATAGATACTTTTGTACCTGTTTCCTCCAGCATCTTCACAAGGTCCTTTGCTGTTGTTCTGGGATTGATTTGCACTTTTCGCACCAAAGTACGTTAATCTCTAGGAGACAGAACGCGTCTCCTTCCTGAGTGGTATGATGGCTGCTTGGTCCCATGGTGTTTATACATGCGTACTATTGTTTGTACAGATGAACGTGGTACCTTCAGGCATTTGGAAATTGCTCCCAAGGATGAACCAGACTTGTGGAGGTCTACAATTTTTTTTCTGAGGTCTTGGCTGATTTCTTTTGATTTTCCCATGATGTCAAGCAAAGAGGCACTGAGTTTGAAGGTAGGCCTTGAAATACATCCACAGGTACACCTCCAATTGACTCAAATGATGTCAATTAGCCTATCAGAAGCTTCTAAAGCCATGACATCATTTTCTGGAATTTTCCAAGCTGTTTAAAGGCACAGTCAACTTAGTGTATGTAAACTTCTGACCCACTGGAATTGTGATACAGTGAATTATACGTGAAATAATATGTCTGTAAACAATTGTTGGAAAAATTACTTATGTCATGCACAAAGTAGATGTCCTAACCGACTTGCCAAAATGATAGTTTGTTTACAAGGAATTTGTGGAGTGGTTGAAAAAACGAGTTTTAATGACTCCAACCTAAGTGTATGTAAAGTTCCGACTTCAACTGTACAGATTTACTCTACACTTGCATACCCTCACATTGTTCTCATTGTTCTCATTGCATTCATAGTTGGAGAGGAAGCTTAAAAGAGAGATAATGAGAGGATAGAATAGAATGGCTGACAGAGATTATGATATGCAGAGTGAAAGAGAGAGAGAGAGAGAGAGAGAGAGAGAGAGAGAGAGCGTACGTAAGTCGGGACGTAACTGAACTCCGTGCTGTCAGTGAATTAGAGCAGTGAGTGTTAGAGCCGTGGAGATCATGCCTCCAGGGGCCAGGGGTATTTGATGGTCAATGGACTTTAACCATACATTAGGGTCTGAGGGTATATCATGGTGGTCAATCTATCTGTGTAAGTACATCACAGGGACACTGGATATTGCATGCTTGTCATTTCAATCTATCACTTGTGGATATTCTCCTGTCAGTGGAGTCTGGGCTGTGGGGTAACTGGTCGGAGTTTCTCTGTTCATTTGCTATACCACAATAGCTTATCATAGGTCCAATTTGTAGCAACAGTCATTGTGCAGTTGGTAGTAATACCTATAACAACGTGGTATCTGTGATGAAAGGTGGTAAAACAACACACAGTCAGCTCTCCAAGAAATATGTGGATGCTGTCCATCAGCTCTCAGTTCACAGATTGAGAGAGAATTGAGTAGCTTCTTGGAGTAGCCATCTGTGAATAGAACAGACACCATTTGCTGGAGTAAACCTCTGTCTCCCTGCACAGCCTAGTCCCAATGCTTAATGCCATTGTTTCAAAGTCCTCCTAGTAGTGCCAATAGCCATGCAGAATTGTCTATGGTGCATACGATTCCAGAGCCCAATGCATAAACGCTCCGTGAACATTGGAATGTAATTTCAGACAATGTGTCAGAAAAGATTTCCACAGTCGCTTTTCCTTTCAGCTCTGGCCAGTAGGAGAAGAAGTGGAGAGAAGTAGGAGGCAGGAAGCTGATTTGTCAAACCTGGCTGTGAATGGAGACTCCATTGATTGAGGGATTATAATGATTATCAATCAGCGACCTGTTGTAATGCCATAGGCACCACTAGCACCATGTGATGCTATGGGTACAACCAGCACAGTTTCCCCCTTTATCAGGCCAAATTATTTAGATCCTATACCTGGCTAATGACGCCCATCCATCCTCCTCAAATGGCTGGGTATTAATCTAACATGTTGAGTGTTAAACACATACACACACCCTTATCAGAGAAATTAACAACACTAAATAATTTACTTTCTGTTCCTCACCGAGCTCCATCCACATTCACCGCCTCAAGTATTGCTGATGTTGCAATTCGTCTCTGAAAGGGTCTCCTGAAGTAACTGAACTCCATGCTGTCAGTGAATTAGAGCAGTGATAGTACGGCTAACGTTAGCAGGCTAGTTGGCTAGCAACCTTGCAAGTTGATTTGTAACAATACATTTATAAAGTATTTGCTTGTAAATTTGGTGAAAATGTAATTGAAACCAGTAGTCATGAGTGCAAACAATTTGGTTTAATTTGAAGTTATACATTTGAAGTTATTTCTGTTGGAGTTTACATTATAGGGAATAGGCTGGCTAGTCGGGTCCATTTTCCGACACGACTTCAGCATTCCTCTGAATTCTGATCGGTTTTATGTAATAACTCAAAAAATTTAAAAGTGAGGTGTAACTTTGCATTAGGACTTTTGATGCGTATACTAATGCAAATCCATATGTTTATGCTACCTACCCTTTAAGCATCTGCCTCTAACCCTAGGAAGCTCTTTGCCACATTCTCCTCACTGCTGAATCTGAAAAGAAGGTTGACGACTTCCGATCCTCGTTTGTTAAGTCTAATGACACTGCTGGTCCTGCTCACACTGCCCTACCCTATGCTTTGACTTCTTTCACCCCTCTCTCTCCAGATAAAATCTTGCGACTTGTGACTGCAGGCCGCCCAACAACCTGCCCGCTTGACCCCATCCCCTCCTCTCTTCTCCAGACCATCTCCGGTGACCTTCTCCCCTACCTCACCTCGCTGATCAACTCATCCTTGACCGCTGGCTATGTCCCTTCCGTCTTCAAGAGAGCGAGAGTTGCACCCCTTCTCAAAAAACCAACACTCGATCCCACTGATGTCAACAACTACAGACCAGTATCCCTTCTTTCTTTTCTTTCCAAAACTATTGAGCGTGCCGTCTTTAGCCAACTCTCTTGCTATCTCTCTCAGAATGACCTTCTTGATCCAAACCAGTCAGGTTTCAGGACTGGTCATTCAACTGAGACTGCTCTTCTCTGTGTCACGGAGGCTCTCCGCACTGCTAAAGCTAACTCTCTCTCCTCTGCTCTTGTCCTTCTAGACCTGTCTGCTGCCTTTGATACTGTGAACCATCAGATCCTCCTCTCCACCCTCTCCGAGCTGGGCATCTCCGGCGCGGCTCACTCCTGGATTGCGTCCTACCTGACCGGTCGCTCCTACCAAGTGGCGTGGCGAGAAGCTGTCTCCGCACCACGTGCTCTCACCACTGGTGTCCCCCAGGGCTCAGTTCTAGGCCCTCTCCTTTTCTCCCTATACACCAAGTCACTTGGCTCTGTCATATCCTCACATGGCCTCTCCTATCATTGCTACGCTGACGATACACAACTAATCTTCTCCTTTCCCCCTTCTGATAACCAGGTGGCGAATCGCATCTCTGCATGTCTGGCAGACATATCAGTATGGATGACGGATCACCACCTCAAGCTGAACCCTGGCAAGACGGAGCTGCTCTTCCTCCCGGGGAAGGACTGCCCGTTCCATGATCTCGCCATCACGGTTGACAACTCCGTTGTGTCCTCCTCCCAGAGTGCGAAGAGCCTTGGCGTGACCCTGGACAACACCCTGTCGTTCTCCGCTAACATCAAGGCGGTGACCCGATCCTGCAGGTTCATGCTCTACAACATTCGGAGAGTACGACCCTGCCTTACACAGGAAGCGGCACAGGTCCTAATCCAGGCACTTGTCATCTCCCGTCTGGATTACTGCAACTCGCTGTTGGCTGGGCTCCCTGCCTGTGCCATTAAACCCCTACAACTCATCCAGAATGCCGCAGCCCGTCTGGTGTTCAACCTTCCCAAGTTCTCTCACGTCACCCCCCTCCTCCGCACACTCCACTGGCTTCCAGTTGAAGCTCGCATCCGTTACAAGACCATGGTGCTTGCCTATGGAGCTGTGAGGGGAACGGCACCTCCGTACCTTCAGGCTCTGATCAGTCCCTACACCCAAACGAGGGCATTGCGTTCATCCACCTCTGGCCTGCTGGCTCCCCTTCCTCTGCGGAAGCATAGTTCCCGCTCAGCCCAGTCAAAACTGTTCGCTGCTCTGGCACCCCAATGGTGGAACAAGCTCCCTCACGACGCCAGGACAGCGGAGTCACTCACCACCTTCCGGAGACATTTGAAACCCCACCTCTTTAAGGAATACCTGGGATAGGATAAAGTAATCCTTCTACCCCCCCCCCCCCCCCCCCCCCCCCAAAAAAAATAAATAATAATAATAATTGTAAAGTGGTTATCCCACTGGCTATAGGGTGAATGCACCAATTTGTAAGTCGCTCTGGATAAGAGCGTCTGCTAAATGACGTAAATGTAAATGTAAATGTAAGACTTATTCCACATTTTGTTGATTTTCTTTCTCACCCATCAACACACAATGACCCATAATTACAAAGTAAAACATGTTTTTATACATTTCTTATAATTTATTGAAAATGAAATAGAGAAATATCTAATTTACATAAGTATTCACACCCCTGAGTCAATACACGTTAGAATCACCTTTGGCAGCGATTACAGATGTGAGACTTTCTGGTTAAGTCTTTAAGATCTTTGCACACCTGGATTTTACAATATTTGCCCATTATTCTTTTCCAAATGATTCAAGCTCTGCCAAATTGGTTGTTGATCATTGCTAGCCAACCATTTTCAAGTCTTGCCATAGATTTTCAAACAGATTTAAGTCAGAACTGTAACTCGGCCACTCAGGAACATTCCCTGTCTTCTTGGTAAGCAACTCCATTGTAGATTTGGCTTTGTCTTTTAGGTTATTGTCCTGCTGAAAGGTGAATTCATCTCCCAGTGTCTGCTGGAAAGCAGACTGAACCAGGTTTTCCTCTAGGACTTTGCCTGTGCTTAGCTCATTCAGTTTATTTTTTATCCTGAAAAACTCTGCAGTCATTAATGATTACAAGCATACCCATAACATGATCCAGACACCACTATGCTTAAAAATATGAAGAGTGGTACTCAGTAATATATTTTTTTTGCAGTTTTACTTTAGTGCTTTGTTGCAAAAAGGATGTATGTTTTGGACTATTGTTATTCTGTACAGGCTTCTTTCTTTTCACTTTGTCAATTAGGTTAGTATTGTGGAGGAACTACAATGTTGTTGATCCATCCTCAGTTTTCTCCTATCACAGCCATTAAACTCTGTAACTGTTTTAAAGTCACCATTGGCCTCATGGTGAAATCCCTGAGCGATTTCGTTACTCTCCGGCAACTGAGTTAGGAAGGATGCCTGTATCTTTGTAGTGACTGGGTGTATTGATACACCATCCAAAGTGTCATTAATAACTTCACCATGCTCAAAGGGATATTCAATGTCTGCTTTTTTTTTACCCATCTACCTTCTTTGCGAGGCATTGCCAAACCTCCCTCGTCTTTGTGGTTGAATTTGTGTATAAAATGTACTGCTCGATTGAGGGACCTTACAGATAATTGTATGTGCGGGGTACAGAGATGACGTAGTCATTCAAAAATCATGTTAACTGCTATTATTGCACATTGACTTGTTAAGCAACCTTTTACTGCTGAACTTATTTAGGCTTGCCATAACAAAGGGGTTGAATACTTATTGACTCAAGACATTTAAGATTTTAAGATTTAATTAATTTGTAAAAGAAAATCTAAAAACATCATTCCACTTTTACATTATGTGGTATTTTGGGTAGGCCAGTGACAAAAGAAATCTCAATTTAATCAATTTTAATCCCACTTTGGAAATATTCAAGGGGTGTGAATACTTTCTGAAGGCACTGTTGCCCACTCTCAAACTATTGCAACAATGACATCTATTTCTCACTAATTTAACCATTTAGAGAGTTTAAAAATGCTCTCAAACACAATTTAACCGGGCGCTCTAGACTAGAGCCTCCATAGTGTCTGTGCAGCAGCCTGAACGTTTGACGTCCCTATAGTGAGTTATGGGTGATTCGATAGAATTAGGGTAATTTACTGTCTGGCAAATGTGATTGTGTATGTTTTTAATCAGGCCATAACTGGTCACCCGGTACAGAGGTGTCTGGCCCAAGGAGATGTATTGTATGCTCACAGACAGACAGTAGGACCCAGTGTTTGTGGAAGTGGCCATGTAACTAACGTAGGCTTTATGATTAAACACACATCCTCATTTAACGGCTCTTCCTCAAATGAACCGCTCGGCTGTGAAACAGTGTAAGTGCTCCCTAAAGAGGAGTCCAGGGGGGGGGAGGGAGCGAGGCATTGGAAATGACATATTCAACACATTGCTATTCATGGTTTTGTCCCGTACATGAATTACGTTCCAGAGCGCTTCCAAAGGTGCTCTGTGAAGAGTGGCTCCTCTACTGAAAATAATTTGTCCTACCCAGGATAAAAGCCCACCTCACCACTGTCCACAGAGTAATTAAGGCTCAGACATTAATAACTCTGGAGAGAGGGATAAATTAAATTAAACATGGGCAGGATTTATGCCCCACATTTCCACAGCTTTAGCAAGTCTGCTCAAACCCTCACACAGTCTACATCTATTTTAAAATTGTTGGTATTTTTTTTCAGAAGTGCCCAGCCGGCTGGTTATTACTTGGAGGAAGGGCCCCAAACTTCCCTGATCAACAATGTGCCAGGGGAGGAAAATAATTCATTATTTGTTTATTTTCCAGGCTTTATTTTTAGGTTCCCTTCGGCCAGATCGATTAATTTCAATTTCACCACTATGGCATCTCTGTCCGGAGCTATAAGGGCACTGATGAGGGGGAGTCGAGACCGGAGTGGAATACACTAATATTCCTGGAGTTAATCGATCAGGAATGGCATCCAACTCTGCATGAGCACAACAACACAGAGTACTTATGAGGGTTGGGAATTGGCTGGTGAATTGGTAGTCCACAGCACCAAACCCCCTGCTACACTCCACTTTTCCCTGGTCTTTGATCATGAAGCAGGAGACTGGTCTGTACACCAGTACCTCAGCAGGCCAGGGCCAGGAACCGCACCCCCAATGACAAACAACACTATTCTCCATCTTCACACTACACTGCAATATAAAGGACTATTGATTCCCCTAACTACCATTATACTGCCCTACTGCAATCCGCATCACTGTCATTACTGACACTCTAATAACTGGAGTTGGCTAGTGTGATGTGAGTAGGCCCTCCACACACACACCCTCTCTACAGTAAGCTTGTGTATTGGTCTTCAGGCTCTGTGGTCCGTCAGTAGAATAGAGTCCTCTCAATCTTGTCCTAGGGCGCCATTAGCATTCTGTTGGCAGGCTGGGGGTGAGGGGGGGGAGGAGGGGGGTACACCAGAGCTAATGGGTGCTGACATGCTGACAATGATGAGGGGGCAATGGCATTAGGTGACAGGAGGTCTGGGCCTGCAGCCAGACTGATCTGCAGCTCAGCTCGCAGGTATACACACACACACAAACACACGCACTCATACTGTACACACACACGCACACACTGACCTTGTCTGTAACACATGCAGGGCATACAAAGTATGTAAAGATTACAGGTAAGCACACACATGCACGTTCTGTCACACCCGCTTTGTCACACAGTGAACACACTATCATTCATTAAAGTACATTGGTGCAGAGAAACACACACCACATTGCTCACAGATATGGGAGAATTACAGTAAATCACATACCAGACAGTTCATATCATCTCAGGCAGCTCACAATGTGACATTATCAAGATATTTAGGTGCCAATAGGATATGTATTTACATTTTAGCAGACGCTCTTATCCAGAGCGACTTACAGTTAATTAGTGCCTACATTATGTTTTTTATACTGGCCCCCCGTGGGAATCTAACCCACAACCCTGGTGTTGCAAATGCCATGCTGTACCAACTGAGCTACATCCCTGCCTGCCATTCCCTCCCCTACCCTAGACGACGCTGGGCCAATTATTCGCCACCCCATGTGTCTCCCGGTCGCGGCCGGCTACGACAGAGCCTGGATTCGAACCAGGATCTCTAGTGGCACAGCTAGCACTGCGATGCAGCGCCTTAGACCACTGCGCCACTCGGGAGGTTGTATTGTGATTCTATATGTATTGCAATTCGATACATTTGGAGGTAAAAGTGCTCAAAACATGTTAGCTCACCATTTAAAACATTTAAAAAGAAGATGGAGAACTAGCTACAGGATGGTAAATACCTCAGTTTTGAAGCAGGTACAGCCAACTAGCGCTAGCTAACGTTAACAAAGAAGAAAGGAAAAAAACGTACAAGTAAAGTCACAGTATAATAATAAAAAGAATATTATGATTCTCTACTGTATCACCTTTTGCCTCCATCCCTATTAGTAGGGTGTCTGGAAAAGCCACGTTGTCTGCCCATTATTTGCCGATACTCATCAAATTTGAACTGCATCAGAATCTCAAGTTTGAGCCAAAGAGCCCGTCTAAAAAATGTCCATCAATTTGAGAAAACAGCCAAAATCAGATTAATCTATTTAATTAGAGAGCATCTGAGAGGCCTCCCGCTTGTCCATTCATTAATCTGGTGTCGCACTAAACAACAAGCAAAGCTATTTAATCGTGGTTAAAACACAAGGTACTCAAATCATCAGCAACATTTCCGTCCTCCCAGGAGTCTATTGGCGTTGTGTCATCACTCTATAACTTTTCTCTGGACTGCAATTAAACAAAGCAGGGCCATACCGCAGCACTGATGAAATCATCAAACATGCTCTTCTCTAATTGCCAATATGTCATTTTGTTCTGCCGGTTTAATGCTGGTGGGACATTAGCATCCGTGTGTGGACAGATGAGAGCAGGTACAGTGTGTGTGTGTGTGTGTGTGTGTGTATAATATTTATAATGTAATATCATATTCATTCTGCTCGTCATATTTATTCTGCTAATGCATGAGGTTAAGAGCTGATCCTTTTCACATCCTTTACAAGCGGCTGCCATTCGATTATGAGCACTTGCCAAGCCCACCTTTTGAAATTCACTGGCGGGTCATTCTTCTTCTTCATCGATCCATTCCCCTGGTACGTGGAACACATCAATAATAAACCACCCATCAGCTCTCCATCTGGCTCAATGGCCATGTGGGGGAAAGTGACTTGTCGGTAAACTTCACCCTCTCTGTGACATCTGCCACTCTGCCACCTCAGGTGGAGGTTTGTGGAGGGGACAACAACTTTTACTAACTCAGGACAAAAATTTGACCCCCGTGCATAGGGCTGGGTCCTGATTCGAGATATGTCTCATGTGGGTAATCAACTATTCTGTGTAGATATTCAACAGGAAGAAATGGATGTGGATATATCACATGAATGTTGCAGCCAGTTTAATTTCACCTGACAGATTCTTGTGTGTTCTTTGGCTGCCATGGCCTGTCCTCTGTTTTCTCCCATTCAACTGTTCCTTTCTCTGTCATGCCATTTCAGAGGCACACTCCCATGTCCCCAGTTCTCCCTCCCATCTCCCGTTCCCCGCTCCCTATTCCATTAATCATTTTAAGTGTGAGAGAATGTCTCATCCGCGCCGCAGAGATAGACTGCTCCACCCCTACTATGTAAGCAAAGCCCATGTTAGATTTGCATATGGAATCGTCCACGCTGTCAGATGTTGAGCCGCGTGTTCCAGTGTCTCAGTCAGGCTCAGCAAGGAAGGGACTGTATCCTGTCTATTACATTACATAAAGCTGCTAGACACAGAGAGGACAAATAAGACCTTTAACAGCTCACAGGTTTACAGGTCATTATGGGGAATTACAGAGCTTGCCTGTAAAAATGTGTCCCGTTATCTATCTCTATCAGGTACTGAAGACTAGCGCTGAATACCTACAGTGCTGAATATCATGCAGAACCAAACCAAACCCTTTCCAAACCCCCATTACAATCCCTGGTAGACGAGGACATGTGAACATCCAAACACAAAGCATCCCTGAGGTAGTCGTCCTATAATCCACCCACCCAGTGGACTCCCTGCTATGCTGCCTTATCATCCTGGATAACTATGAAAGAGACTGTTTTATATCTGGGACAGGCATGTTCAGTAGAAGCTTCCAAATGGCCCACGTCTATTATACTCTTTGAGACAGAGTGAAGGGCTTTGTCCAGGTAACTGTGTGGGTTCTCTTACTCTCTATGTTGAATGTTTGTGTGTGTGTGTGTGGGGAGGGGGTGTATATATTTAGGAAGTTGGTCTTGTATGCATGTTCACTCTGAGAGGATGTTTAGTATAGGCTACATGTACAGACAGAGAGGGTAGGCCTATTTAGTATTGGGCCAGTGTGTGCTGTATTACAGACATGGAAAATAATTAGTATTGGGCTAGTGCAGGGCTCTCCAACCCTGTTCCTGGAGAGACACCGTCCTGTAGATTTTCGCTCCAACTCTAATCTAGCACACCTGATTCTAATAATTAGCTGGCTGATAAGGTGAATCAGATTAGTTACAACTGGGGTTGGAGTGAAAACCTACAGGAGGGTAGCTCTCCAGGAACAGGATTGGAGAGCCCTTGGCAAATGTGTGTTTTGTTGCAGACAGCGAAAGTATTTAGTTGCTATATGTTCACAGAGAGAGCTGGTCGGCCTATTTAGTATTGGGCCAGTGTGAGTGTACTGAAAGTTGTGAGCAGCAGCAGGAGCAGCAGCTCGAGGCTAACAGATGGAATGCGTCCCATACCAGTCTGCTGGCTAATGAGTGGAGAGCAGCCAGAGAGCAGTCAGAGACACTGGCAGATGCTGAGCCTCCGGGACACTTCCTAAAATCCTTTTTTGGAGCGCTACATTTTAACTCCAGCACAGTGAAAGAGGGATGGCTGATGTGGGATGAGGTGTTGGAGGTTCAATGAGAACAAATTGCATGTTTCCATGTTGCCATGTTTTTAACAAGGCTGACAGATATGCAGGCGCTTATCTATACAGGCTGACTGTGTTGAACTGGGAAATTACATGTATTCCTTGAACAAAGTGGAACATTTTATATGCTCAAAATACTCCATGGAATACTTTAAGTTTTTTTGTATTTGTATTTATTATGGATCCCCATTAGCTGATGCCAAGGCAGCAGCTACTCTTCCTGGGGTCCAGCAAAATTAAGGCAGTTATACATTTAAAAAACATTACAATACATTCATAACAGATTTCACAGCACACTAAGAGTGTGCCCTCAGGCCCCTACTCCACTACCACATATCTATAACACAAAATCCATGTGTACATGTGTATAGAGTGTATGTTATCATGTGTGTGTATGCATGTGTCTGTGCCTATGTTTGTGTTGCTTCACAGTCCCCGCTGTTCCATAAGGTGTATTTCTATCTGTTTTTAAAATCTGATTATACTGCTTGCATCAGTTACCTGATGTGGAATAGACTTCCATGTAGTCATGGCTCTATGTAGTACTGTGCGCCTCCCATAGTCTGTTCTGGACTTGGGGACTGTGAAGAGACCTCTGGTGGCATGTCTTGTGGGGTATGCATGTGTGTCTGAGCTGTGTGCCAGTCGTTCAAACAGACAGCTCGGTGCTTTCAACATGTCAACACCTCTCACAAACACAAGCAGTGATGAAGTCAATCTCTCCTCCACTTTGAGCCAGGAGAGATTGACATGCATATTATTAATGTTTGCTCTCTGTATACATCCAAGGGCCAGCCGTGCTGCCCTGTTTTGAGCCAACTGCAATTTTCCCAAGTCCCTCTTTGTGGCACCTGACCACACGACTGAACAGTAGTCCAGGTGCGATAAAACTAGAGTCTGTAGGACCTGCCTTGTTGATAGTGCTGTTAAGGAGTTAGAGCAGCGCTTTATTATGGACAGACTTCTCCCCATCTTAGCTACTGTTATATCAATGTGTTTTGACCATGACAGTTTACAATCCAGGGTTACTCCAAGCAGTTTAGTCACCTCAACTTGCTCAATCTCCACATTATTTATTACAATATTTAATTGAGGTTTGGAGTTTAGTGAATGATTTGTTCCAAATACAATGTTTTTAGTTTTAGAACTATTTAGGACTAACTTATGCCTTGCCACCCACTCTGAAACTAGCTGCAACTCTTTGTTAAGTGTTGCCGTTATTTCAGTCGCTGTAGTAGCTGACATGTATAGTGTTGAGTCATCCGCATACATAGACACTCTGGCTTTACTCAAAGCCAGTGGCATGTCATTAGTAAAGATTGAAAAAAGTAATGTGCCTAGACAGCTGCCCTGGGGAATTCCTGATTCTACCTGGATTATGTTGGAGAGGCTCCCATTAAAGAACACCCTCTGTGTTCTGTTAGACAGGTAACTCTGTATCCACAATATAGCAGGTGGAGTAAAGCCATAACACATACGTATTTCCATTAGCAGACTATGATCGATAATGTCAAAAGCCGCACTGAAGTCTAACAAAACAGCCCCCACAATCTTTTTATTATCAATTTCTCTCAGCTAATCATCAGTCATTTGTGTAAGTGCTGTGCTTGTTGAATGTCCTTCTCTATAAGCTTGCTGAAAGTTTGTTGTCAATTTGTTTACTGTAAAATAGCATTGTATCTGGTCAAACACAATTTCTTCCATTAGTTTACTAAGGGTAGGTAACAGGCTAATTGGTCAGCTATTTGAGCCAGTAAATGGGGCTTTACTATTCTTAGGTAGCGGAATGACCTTTGCTTGCCTCCAAGCCTGGGGGCACACACATTCTAGTAGGCTTAAATTGAAAATATGGCAAATCGGAGTGGCAATATCGTCCGCTATTATCCTCAGTAATTTTCCATCCAAGTTGTCAGACCCCGGTGGCTTGTCATTGTTGATAGACAACAATACATTTTTCACCTCTTCCACACTCACTTTACGGAATTCAAAATTACAACGTTTGTCTTTCATAATTTGGTCAGATATACAAGGATGTGTAGTGTCAGCAATTGTAGCTGGCATGTCATGCCTAAGTTTGCTAATCTTGCCAATGAAAAAATCATTAAAGTAGTTGGCAATATTAGTTGGTTTTGTGATGAATGAGCCATCTGATTCAATGAATGATGGAGCTGAGCTTGCCTTTTTTCCCCAAAATGTCATTTAAGGTGCTCCAAAGCTTTTGACTATCATTCTTTATGTCATTTATCTTTGTTTCATAGTGTAGTTTCTCCTTCTTTTTGTTCAGTTTAGTCACATGATTTCTCAATTTGCAATACGTTTGCCAATCGGTTGTGCAGCCAGACTTATTTGCCATTCCTTTTGCCTCATCCCTCTCAACCATACAATTTTTAAATTCCTCATCAATCCACAGGGATTTAACAGTTTTACAGTCATTTTCTTAATGGGTGCATGCTTATTAGTAACTGGAATAAGCAATTTCATAAATGTGTCAAGTGCAGTGTCTGTTTGCTCCTCATTACACACCACGGACCAACATATATTCTTTAAATCAACAACATAGGAATCACTACAAAACTTATTGTATGACCTCATATACACAACATTAGGCCCAGCCTTTGGAACTTTGGTTTGGCTACTATATTGGGATCACTACATCCAATGGATTTGGATACTGCTTTCAAACAAATCTCTGCAGCATTAGTAAAGATATGATCAATACATGATTTAATTCCTGTACTGTTTGTAACTACCCTGGTAGGTTGACTGATAACCTGAACCAGGTTGCATGCACTGATTACAGTTTGAAGCTTTCTCTTGAGTGGGCAGCCTGATGAAAGCAAGTCAATATTTAAATCACCCAGAAAGTATACCTCTCTATTGATATCACATACATTATCAAGCATTTCACACATGTTATCCAGATACTGACTGTTAGCACTTGGTGGTCTATAGCAGCTTCCCACCAGAATGGGCTTTAGGTGAGGCAGATGAACCTGTAGCCATATTACTTCAACAGTATTTAACATGAGATCCTCTCTAATCTTCACAGGAATGTGGTTCTGAATATAAACAGCAACACCTCCACCATTGGCATTTCTATCGTTTCTGTAAATGGTATAACCTTGTATTGCTACCACTGTATCATCAAAGGTATTATCTAAGTGAGTTTCAGAATATGAATGTCATCTGTTACTAGCAAATTATTGATTTCATGAACCTTGTTTCTTAAGCTACATATGTTAACGTGGGCTATTTTGAGCACTTTTCTTCTGGGATGCTTACTTGTTTTTATTGCTTTACTGGGAAGCTTAGCAGCAGTAGATGTGCTCATGTTCTTTATGTTAGTGCAGGGTGAGCTGCACAAAGTGGACTTCCTACTAGGGCACACCGGCTCAGTGCTAACAGTATACATCTGGTTCTTAGGCACATGATTACTGCATACAATAGCTGTAGGATCAGCAGAGGCATTCAGGGCAGTTAGAGGGACATAAATTAGGTTACTTACATTGTGTCAGTTGTGATTTAGCACACATGTTTAAGGATAGGCAACACAGGCTTAAATTACATTTTTGCATCTACCTAGACATTTTGAGATTTGTTGGTATTTTGATCCATTAATATTAGTATTTTCAAAAAGTAAACATAAAATGTCAAAATCTTGATGAAAATGTACACTGAGTGTACAAAACATTAAGAACACAAAACATTAAGAAACCCGCCCTCACTCTTCCCACACGCCAACTCATTTTCCTCAGCTTCAGAAGCATTTGCTTTCACCAAATTGTGTGTGGTTATCCTTAGATATATTCTCCAGACTTGCCCAGAGGGAATTGTTCATATGATGTTGATTTTTTTTCTAGATAACATTTTCTTTTAAAAAATGTGCCCAAAATGCATTTTTTACAAACATGGCTTTAGTATTTTACAGATACAATCTGCTCTAAGTAAGTCCTGGAGTTTCTTAACAAAATTAAACCCAAATATTTAGGGTGTTTGGAAAAAATTCTTTGCGTGATATGCAAATATGCGCATATTTCATGAGATATCACCTAATCTGCATATTTTAATAGTATATAATTAAGGGGGGGGGGGGGGAATCCCTATTAGGGTGTGGTGCCTTACACTTTAATATTTAGGGAGAAAAACATCTATCTCCAAACATAATCTAAAATCAATTTCCCAAACTGGCCTCTTCCCCTCTCTGAATAGAACCGGTGGGCACTCTCCTTCCATAAGATGAAGTTTGGCGTAGCATGCTGTTTCTGGGCATAAATCATACGCTTTATCATTCCTCCAGCCTCAATAAAACTCCTCTAAATGTAAATGGATTCACGCGAGGATGCCATTGCAGGCTTACTTTAAGAGAATAACCATATAAATCACGTTTGCTTAAGGGATACCACGTAAACAGTTTTCTCACTATTGTGATGATCAAACACACCACAGAGACGAGTGATCCTCATAACTTGCCGGGAACATGTCCAGAAAAACACATCATTATCAAGTGGATATTCTATCAGATACACAAACAAACACTGGCTGGGGAAACGTCTTTCAACTTGGTGGAATGAGAAGTGTTGGATCATAATGTTTTCTACAGCAACACCATCAGAGAGAGAGAGCGCTGGGGCTGGATGATGAGCTGAAGTTGAGGCTAGCTGGTCTAGTCTTTTGAAGTGGCAGAGAGATGCCCAATATAGAATCAGACTGTATGTGAGGGCTGGGGCAGAGGGGGACTTGAATGATTAATACCATCTATTATAATGTTGAAATTGTGTTATAAGTAATGTTCTCTAAAACCATTTCTCACTAACCATTTCTCAGTAATAGTGAGAAAAAAAAAAGAAGAGATTTTTCCCTCCAGTAAATGGTGGTACTTCTTAACAGATTTCTATTTCTGATTGATGTATCTATTTGATTGTGTAACTCTGGTTAGGAGTAGAAAAAATAGAAACACAAAGAGGCCTCAGCCTCCCCAGTTAGGTCATTGGTACTCTGCTCAAAAAGTGGTTTGGCCTTTGTCTTAAGGACAGGCAAGTGGCTCCTGAGTGGCGCAGTGGTCTAAGGCTTACTGTGCCACTAGAGATCTTGGTTCGAATCCAGGCTCTGTCGCAGCCGGCTGCGACCGGGAGACTCATGGGCGGCGCACAATTGGCCCAGGGTAGGGGAGGGAATGGCCGGCAGGGATGTAGCTCAGTTGATAGAGCATGGCGTTTGAAACGCCAGGGTTGTGGGTTCGATTCCCACGGGGGGCCAGTATAAAAAAAATATGTATTCACTAACTGTAAGTCACTCTGGATAAGAGCGTCGACTAAAATGTAAATGTCTTTTTTAGGACAGTACATTTGAAGCAGCTTTGTCTTGAGCTACAGTGCTGCATGTTAATGTTGTGGGATTACAAAACAGTATAGTCGGTTAAGGTGAATCACTGTTGGATATTCAGATAAGGATGGAAAACATGCCAACATCTTTAGGATAAGCTAACATCTCTCTGTATCCCAATAAACCATCCAGCAAACATGACCGCATTGGGTGGGTATTCGGTGGGCAATGTGGGCACAGGTTAGCCCACACCAAGACAACACCAGCCCAACACAGGCTAGCCCACACCAAGCCGACATCAGCCCAACACAGGCTAGCCATCACCAGCCCAACACGTGCTAGCACAGCATGGGCTTGTCTACACCAGCCCAACACCTGGGGTGGAAGGTCACAAAGCTCAAATAATTAAATCAACTAAAATGAGAGAGCAGTGAAGAGCTGGCAAAATTAAAAACACCGAAAAGGGGAAATAATATAGTGCTTGAACATTCATCAAACCTCTGAATGTGAACAAAAGGGTATTTTTCATTAGGGAGAAAGTCTCTTCATTATCACAAAGACCCTGGGTCTTTGTTTTCCCTTGTTCCCCTGCTTCCTCCTCAGCTCTGCTCTCCTCTACTTAATTAAGCTCGTTGCTGATGAAATGGCCTATCTGGGAGTGCTGATTAAGCCATCATAGAGGTGCTGCCTCGCCTCACAGGGCCTGGGGAACGACGTGCTTCATTAACACGATTGGACCAGATGGTGGAGACTGCATGGGCCGGTCCAGTCCGGTCCCGGGCAGGTCAGGTGCTTAGAGGTGATTGTCTGCTGCCTAGACCACACAGAAACACAACGTTTTACCTCAAACTAGTTAGAGATGGAGATGTGTCTTGTTCTTTGCTCCTATTCTGATATTGTTAAGGAAAGTTTATTTTTTCCTGTTGTCCTTTACCTTCTACTGTGCTCTATAAGGGGAATAGATCAAAACCTGCACACCAAATGCAAACCATGGATCTAATTTAAAACCATGAGGCAGCTTTCACATATTCCTCTTAGAGAAGAAGCCCATCAAACATCCAAGGAATCTCATTATGAATGTCAGTCAATAAACTAGATAACTCAGCAACCAACCACCATCTGGCCACGATGTCACCAGTTCACCATCAAAACTAACTTTAAAACACTCCTCCAAGTATCAAAGAAACACATTAATGAATCTGAAGGGATAAATATCTGATCTGACAGGATAATTTCCTGTTTACGACCAGCTGTCCTCAGTCTCATCCTATCACAATGAAGTGTGAGTGCTCCTGCAATGAGGCGGTAGTCCCATCCCAGTGCTTGTGTTGGAGTAGTTGGCCAGGGTCAACAACCTGGTCTCTCAGCCAACAACCATTACAGCTGAGAAAACCAGTGCGTCTGTGAAAGGAGTCCCCAACAGGGTCAGCCTGAAAATGTAAATGCTCTTAGTACCTCCCTAAATGATTTAGGCCCCCCATGTGGGTAAGTGAATGAGCGTTAAGTGGGTAGGTGATGAATGTTGCCTTCATGGTGTGGTTAGACAGTTTATGAGTGATATTAAAGTGAGCTGCACTTATAATGGTTAAGAACACTCAGTGTCATCCATCAATGTGTTTTGAACACTTTATGGAGTCCGGACACTTTTAATATACTGTACTTCCTCTTTGCAACAATTAATCTTCAATACCTCAAAACTTCAATACCTGCTTTTTTTTTTTTTTTGCAGATTTATGGTGAACAGTATTGATTTTCTACATTGTAGTGGTTAAGGCATGTTGAGGAATGTTTCCTTTCAATGCTGCCTCACTACATGTCAATTGATAAAATAGTTTATTAGGCGCGTACACAGATTTGCAGATGTTATCGCAGATGCAGCAAAATGCTTGTGTTTCTAGCTCCAACAGTGCAGTAATACCTAGAAATAAAAAAGAAAAACAATATACACAGAATCCAGAAAAATTAAGAAAAATCAGAACGAGCAATGTCAGTGACCGGAATATAAATATGTATACATATAATGGTGTGTAAAGAGAGTATGGACAGTATATGAACAGAAAAGGTGTGTACAGCAGTAGTTACATAGGATGAGCCTTGACTAGAATACAGCATATACATATAAAGTGGGTAAAACTGTATGTAAACATTATTAAAGTGACCAGTGTTTAATGACTATGTACATAGGGCAGCAGTCTCTAAGGTGCAGGGTAGAGTACCGGGTGGTAGCTGGCTAGAACAGTGACTAAGGCTAGTGGTGACTGTTTAACAGTCTGATGGTCTTGAGATATAAGCTGTTTTTCAGTCTCTCGGTCCCAGCTTTGATGCACCTTAACTGTCTCTGCCTTCTAGATGGTAGAGGAGTGAATAGACCGTGTCTCGTGTGGCTAAGGTCCTTGATGATCTTCTTGGACTTCCTGTGACACCGGGTGCTGTAGATGTCCTGGAGGGCAGGCAGTGTAATGGAACCAAGTTGCTGGTTTATGGATCATTAGTGCGAGAAACTCAATCTTCTGCAATACATTGACATTTAATTGCGTTGAATCACAGATAATTTGCATGCATATTCAATCTATTACTCTCTTTCTTTCTCTCGCTCTACTCTCTCTCGCTTCTGTCTTTCAGTTCATTTCAACATGCTTTTCCAGAGCACATTTTGTCATGGATAACAACCGTGACAACAACAGTATTATTATTGATATTAATAGAGAAGCATCTTGTATATTTCTCTCTCAAACCATTACACACCGACATACTGTACATGATTTCACACACACACACACACACACACACACACACACACACACACACACACACACACACACACACACACACACACACACACACACACACACAGGTACTGTTGTCCTTGCAACATAAAAAGCCTTTGCAAGCAGTATGTAGCTAAGGGGCTAAATCAGCCTTGGATGTGAAGGCCAATGAGTGAGTCAAACCCCGAATGGATGGGAAGAGAGCGAGAGGTCCACTTAGTGTACCAGGCTCTCTCTCCAGACTTCCATGAGGCTTCCATGATGTGTGACTCTCCTTTAACAGTGGACTGTTGTAAATATCACAACCTGCATCATGCATCTTCTCATCAACAGCCATGTGCAACCCGATCCTGCAGGTTCATGCTCTACAACATTCGGAGAGTACGACCCTGCCTTACACAGGAAGCGGCACAGGTCCTAATCCAGGCACTTGTCATCTCCCGTCTGGATTACTGCAACTCGCTGTTGGCTGGCCTCCCTGCCTGTGCCATTAAACCCCTACAACTCATCCAGAATGCCGCAGCCCGTCTGGTGTTCAACCTTCCCAAGTTCTCTCACGTCACCCCCCTCCTCCGCACACTCCACTGGCTTCCAGTTGAAGCTCGCATCCGTTACAAGACCATGGTGCTTGCCTATGGAGCAGTGAGGGGAACGGCACCTCCGTACCTTCGGGCTCTGATCAGTCCCTACACCCAAACGAGGGCATTGCGTTCATCCACCTCTGGCCTGCTGGCTCCCCTTCCTCTGCGGAAGCATAGTTCCCGCTCAGCCCAGTCAAAACTGTTCGCTGCTCTGGCACCCCAATGGTGGAACAAGCTCCCTCACGACGCCAGGACAGCGGAGTCACTCACCACCTTCCGGAGACATTTGAAACCCCACCTCTTTAAGGAATACCTGGGATAGGATAAAGTAATCCTTCTACCCCCCCCCCCCCCCCCCCCCCCCAAAAAAAAAGTGTAAAGTGGTTTTCCCACTGGCTATAGGGTGAATGCACCAATTTGTAAGTCGCTCTGGATAAGAGCGTCTGCTAAATGACGTAAATGTGCCCTTGAGCAAGGCACTTAACCCTAATTGCTCCTGTAAGTCGCTCTGGATAAGAGCGTCTGCTAAATGACTAAAATGTAAATGTAAATGTAATGTGCTACTCTACTGTAGGAATGAGAAGGTGTTAGTTTGCTGCTCATTCCATCACTGTCCCTCTATCTCCCATTTTCTCTGACCCTATCTCTTTCTTTCTCTCTGCTACCTTTCGACTTTCCCCTATCTCCTCGTCTCTCAATATTTCTTCTCTCCATCTTTCTTTATCATATATTTCTCATAATCTTTCCTGTCATGCTATTCATCATCTATACAGTAACTATGTGATTCTACATATTTCTTCCTCCTACTCTTCCTCTTCCGTTGGGGATAGCTGGGTCTGATTATGTAGTCGCCCTCCACTCCTGCTGTCTGTTCTATTAGTGCTTAGGGAGAAACAGAAACCCCTGTGATCCAGGAGGGTTAAGCCCTGTCAAAGAGACATACACACACACACTCCCAGACACAACTGGCCACAACACAGAACATAGAATAGACTGACAGGCCATGTGAGGCGTACAAAACACACTGCAGCTGACCTTGCTAAAGTCAGGTTCACCTCTCACCGCTTTTCTATTCTTCCAGTCATCCCCTGCTCCGTAGCATCCCCTTCAGTATGTGTCACCCCAAGAACAATTCACTTCCTCTCATCTTTCAAAGTCATCCCTCCCTCCTGTACATCCATCACTGTCCGCTCCTCTTCCTCTGAATACATGCAATCTCTTCTTGCCCATCCTCAATCTGTCCCTCCTCTGTCCCTCGTTTATTCCAGAGCCTTATATCAACACATCCTCTCCTATTTAATTTCACTCCATCTCTCTGCATCCATACTGTCCTTCTTAAGCGTTCTCATCTCTCCTTCCCTCTCCTTACTCTCTTTCTAAATTTACCAGTAGCATTGATTGACTGTGTGTGCAATTAGGTGTTTTTTGCGTGACAAAGTGTGTGTGTGTGTGTGCGCGCGTGCGTGTGCTTGCTTCCGTGCATTTGTGTGTGTATGTGCATGAGTTGTATTAGAGTACTGTGGCTAAGGCTGGCCCTGTGAACATTGCTCTCTACCTGTATCAGCATTGAGCAGGCAGACCCGTGTCATCCCCATGCTGAATGGTGGTTAATAGGAATGACCCGCGCCCAAGGAGGAGAGAGGGATAAAGAAGGAGAAAGAAAGTGAGTGAGAGGGGGAGAGAGAGAGAGAATGGAGACAGAAATACATAGAATGGGAGAGAGGAAGAGAGAGAGCAGGAGAGAGAGAGAGACTAAGCCAAATATAAAACCAAGAGTGAGCTTGTGAGTGAGGTGATGGGCAGGTGTTTTCCCCATTCCAAACCTTTTAGGCTGTCTTGGACAAGGCCATTTTTACAGTGACACTAAGTTTGGTATGAATGGTCATTTATAACCATAGTTGTACACTATACTGTTCAGGCTTGGGGAAGGTAATCTAATCATGGAAACACTATTGTGTTGTTTTCTAATAAATTCCTCTCCACACAGAGATAAATCAATAGTGAGAAAGAGACTAGGAGGACAGACCTCAGTGATTTACTGACGGATTACAGATAATACAGATGGCTTGCAAATGTTACCTGTTAATTCACATACATAAATAATGAAGTCTGATAATACAAGTGTTATAATGAATATCAGGGACTATTCACCATGAGAGATTATTATTAGTCACAGTTTTATGGCTACTCTGGGTAGCCATAAAACTTCCTGACACATATTATCATGGCCATGGGTGTAATTCTATTTTACTTTGCATTATTGTTTAGATCACTTCCCATTATTTGATGAGCACACACTTTTCTAACGGGAAAACATTTTCAATCCATACCCTAAAAGCTGAGTTTTTTCCTATACACTAACTATGATAATCTATACATGCTATATAGATTGCATTTGATTACTGCTACAGTGCTATTTAAGTTGCTAATCAGATTCGTCCCGCCATTCTTGATTTCCTGTCTTTGTCTTCTTTTCCCTTACATTTTAATTGTTTGACATTTTACTGCATTGTTAGGAGCTAGTAACATAAGCATTTTGCTGGACCCGCTATAACACCTGCTAAACTGTGTACGCGAATAAACTTTGATTTGATGAATTTACAATGAATACATTTCCATCGTTTTTCAACTAGCGACCTGGACTGTGGAATTTGCTAGTCTCCACTTTGAAGCAACATGTTTGTACCTTTATTACCTAACCAAATGTACACACCCTTTTCATGTCAACCGCATCAGTATGACATCATTTTTGCCACTCAAATCGTATGACTGGTGTGCAGAAGAAAACGAGTGCATACATACTGTATACAATATGTCAGTAAGATAGAAGTGTGAAAGGGTGTAACAGTGTAAAAGAGATGGGTGAAAGTAGACAATTACATCCATGTGAAGGAAGGACATGTGGGTGAGTATATAGACAGCCTTATGATCAAAGGGCAGGGCAAACCTCACACTTTTAAATATGCATTAATGCTTTGGCTGCTGGATTGGTTCCTGGAATATAAGGCTGCTTTCCTCTCACACTCAGATCATGCATGCACAAATATTACTTGAAGCATTGCCAAACCTATTGCAAGAGTGCACATAGAGAATTTAAAGTGTGAGTGAATGATGTTTCTGCATCAAATACACAGCCAATTCTAAAGGAACATTCATGACAAGACTTGCCATAAACTGGAACCAACTTGCATTTCAAAACACAGTTTCCCCCTGTGCCAGCCAGCCAGCCAGCCAGAGCTGCACATATGGGCCTGCTCAGTAGTCGGCAGTAGCTGGTAACAGAAACACAAAGCTGTCAGATCCCCGTCGTCCTTTTATTACAGCCCGGGGCAAAGTTTCTCAGCTGGGCCTTCAGCCCAATGGCCGCTGGCAGGAAATCTCTCCTTGGATATTAATAGTTGTGGTTATTGGGCCATTTAATTGAGAGAGGCAGTGAGTGGTAGGTGAAAAGGATGATGGAGAGGATATGTGGGATTGCTGTACTGCATAAATGCACTCAATTTACTGGTCTGTCACTCAACTTGGGCGGTATACAGTATATACCGTATACAGGGGTATTTGGAAATAGCCACGGGATGATTTTTCAATACCGTCAATACCGTTGAAACTATTTATTTGAATTTGTTTAATACATTTTAATATATGTAGCTACTTTTTAAGTAAATACCTGAAGTCAACTTGTGCAATACGTTAGGAGATAAAGAAGATTGCGTTCTTAATTTCACCTGTCACCAAATTTTTCATTATGAAGCTTACCGGTAGTCCCCAGTCACGTGGTGTTTGTTTACAAGCACACAACGACAAGAGACCGGAGCCTTGTGAGTCACTCACTGTTGTTCAGCACGTGCCAGGTGACCTAATTAGAGTATGGAATTCACAACTAAATGTTTGCCAGATAGATGTCTTATAACTATTAAGTTAACAGTCTAAAATGTGCTAAATGCTCTGCAGTTGTGCATTTGGTTTTCTAATTTAGTAGCGGCAGGTAGCCTAGCGATTAGAGATGCGAGCCAGCAACCGGAGGGTTGCCAGTTTGAATCACGGGTCTGACTGGAGAAATCTGTTGGGAAATGAGCAGGCAACTAGAGGGTTGCTGGTATCAAATCCTAGATGCAATTGCCTGCCGTTGTGCCCTTGAGCAAGGCACTTAAACCCCCACAACAACAGCTCCCCAGGCACCTAGTGTGGCAGCCCCACGCATTTACATTTTAGTCATTTTAGCAGACGCTCTTGTCCAGAGCGACTTACAGTTAGTGAGTGCATACATTTTCATACGCACCTTCCCAAAAACCTGTATATGTACGTGTGTCTTTTGGAGGGGTTGAGTTAAAAGCGGAAGTAACATTTTGGTTGGATCTTGTGTACAATTGACCAATAAAGTGATCTTAATCTCTTAATATAGCTAAATGGCTTCTTCCAAAATCAAGCTTTGCTTGGTAACAGCAGAGCCTTGCTGGCTAATATTTGTTTTGTGTGTGCAGCAAACTGTGAGTAGCTTGTTTGAGTTACTTGAATAACTTTATGAGCTGGGATGTCAGTCCTGAAAAAAGTTTAGGTCAGAGACTGTAACAAACGTTCGCAATGCGCTCGTTAGCATTTAGTTAGCATTATCTATGGGATTTTACATGTACTTTGTAGCATTGCTAACATTCGGATTACAGAGGCAGAGTGGGGTTTGAAAAAGCGCCCCCTTGTGTTCAGTGCCGGTATTACCGTATATACCGGTATGGCACAAGGTCGGTATGAAGGTATGACAATCTGGATACCGCCCAAGCCTTCCTGTCACTGCAGAAACAGATGCTATGGGGAAGAGGAAGGAACAGCCAAATAGCGTGAGTCTGCTGTTCTTGCGTCCATCTCATGAAGACGTCTGTAGCCATGAAGTGCTTTGAAAGGCTGGTCATGGCTCACATCAACAGCATTATCCCAGAAACCCTAGACCCACTCCAATTTGCATACCGCCCCAACAGATCCACAGATGATGCAATCTCTATTGCACTCCACACTGCCCTTTCCCACCTGGACAAGAGGAACACCTACGTGAGAATGCTATTCATTGACTACAGCTCAGCATTCAACACCATAGTGCCCTCTAAGCTCATCACTAAGCTAAGGATCCTGGGACTAAACACCTCCCTCTGCAACTGGATCCTGGACTTCCTGACGGGCCGCCCCCAGGTGGTAAGGGTAGGTAACAACACATCTGCCACACTGATCCTCAACACGGGGGCCCCTCAGGGGTGCGTGCTCAGTCCCCTCCTGTACTCTCTGTTCACCCATGACTGCATGGCCAGGCACGACTCCAACACCATCATTAAGTTTGCCGACGACACAACAGTGGTAGGCCTGATCACCAACAACGATGAGACAGCCTATAGGGAGGAGGTCAGAGACCTGGCCGTGTGGTGCCAGGACAACAACCTCTCCCTCAACGTGACCAAGACAAAGGAGATGATTGTGGACTACAGGAAAAAAAAGAGGACTGAGCACGCCCCCATTCTCATCGACAGGGCTATAGTGGAACAGGTTGAGAGCTTCAAGTTCCTTGGTGTCCACATCACCAACGAACTATCATGGTCCAAACGCACCAAGACAGTCGTGAAGAGGGCACGACAAAGCCTATTCCCCCTCAGGAGACTGAAAAGATTTGGCATGGGTCCTCAGATCCTCAAAAAATTCTACAGCTGCACCATCGAGAGCATCCTGACTGGTTGCATCACCGCCTGGTATGGCAACTGCTTGGCCTCCGACCGCAAGGCACTACAGAGGGTAGTGCGTACGGCCCAGTACATCCCTGGGGCCAAGCTTCCTGCCATCCAGGACCTCTATACCAGGCGGTGTCAGAGGAAGGCCCTCAAAATTGTCAAAGACTCCAGCCACCCTAGTCATAGACTGTTCTCTCTGCTACCGCACGGCAAGCGGTACCGGAGTGCCAAGTCTAGGTCCAAAAGACTTCTCAACAGCTTCTACCCCCAAGCCATAAGACTCCTGAACAGCTAATCATGGCTACACGGACTATTTGCACTGCCCCCCCACCCCATCCTTTTTACGCTGCTGCTACTCTGTTAATTATTTATGCATAGTCACTTTAACTCTACCCACATGTACATATTACCTCAACTACCTCAACTAGCCGGTGCCCCCGCACATTGACTCTGCAACGGTACCCCCCTGTATATACAGCCTCCCTACTGTTATTTTATTTTACTTCTGCTCTTTTTTTTCTCAACACTTTTTTTGTTGTTGTTTTATTTTTACTTTTTTTGTTAAAAATAAATGCACTGTTGGTTAAGGGCTGTAAGTAAGCATTTCACTGTAATGTCTGCACCTGTTGTATTCGGCGCATGTGACCAATAAAATTTGATTTGATTTGATTTGATTTGAAATATTAATATGATGTTGTCGCTGATGTCAAATGTGTTTTGCGTTTTGGACAATTCCCAACTGCCTCTCTGTTAACGTATAATTTTGACATGGAAAAAATAATGTCAAATTGACAAGATAGTTGTCTCAAATAGTATCATCATTACTACTACGTTATTTATGTTGAGTGTTCATGTTGATGTTTCAAGTCAATTCTACTCTGACCAAGCATTCACCTCTACCCTGCTCCAGCACCGCTCCCATGGATGCACATCCATATTCAGCCTGGCTGATAGATAACAGACACAACAGGAGCTGCAGACTCACTCCAACACGGGCAACAATAGAGCGTGAAGTCAACCACGGACTCAGATACTGTGCATTATTGTGTGTGAGGGTTCAACAGCACTGCCAGCTCATTCACCGGGCTCTTCACGTTCAGCAGGGGAGAGAGGGGAGGGAGTGGAAGGGAAGAGGGGAAAAGAAGAGGATGGAATGGCCAGGCAAAAGCATGGACTGAGGTGTGTCCTTGGGCTTACCATAAAAAAGCTATTTTCATCGGACAGCAACACATGTTACTGCTCTATTAGCGCTGCTGGTCACTTTAGATTGGGAAGAGGCAGAGTATCATATAGGAAAACTCACACATCCTGTCTACAAAACATGTAACTTTTTTAAAGCTATAGTATGAGACAGGCCAATGAGCGCAGATGTATGCAAATACAAACTTAATCAGCAATTAGTCCTCCCACATAACAAATGTGTGTCCTCTCCCCTGCAAGGCTACGTCAGTCTGTACTCCTTCTGCCACAGCGATTCTGACAGCCCTCTCTTTGCCAAGGAGGTGACCTCTGTCACTGTGCCAATGTGTGTACAACTTGTGAAATGTGCACGCCTCTCCTAGCACATCTCCTTTCTCCCCTCTACCCTTTCTTCCCCCATCCCCTCCCTACCCTGATCTGGTCTCTCTCTCTAAAGGCACAAGGAGAAAAAGGTAATCCCGCTGCAGAGAGGACATGCATGACCGCCCACCTCTCGGACACCATGTCCAACAACGAGGTCACCAGCACCATGCAGCATCACAACCATATCATGAATATTCATGGTTCCGGGAAAGGTAGTGTCAGCCGTTTTCCCTGCAGTGGTTTTCCACAGTGGTTTCCTGGAGCGATGCATGGAACTTCAATGACATTGCAGCCCTGGGATTTCTCTCTAAATCAATCGCTCTCATTCATCTGAACTGATCTATACACATCTTGCAATGAGGTCTTAGAGGAGGTGGATTTAGAGCTTTCTACTTTGATGACTGATGCAGAAAAATATAGGAAACTTGTCAAAATAAGGCGTGTGTGTGGTAGTGTGAATGAGATTCACCAAGACTGGGCAAAAGAAGAGACTGGCTTGATAAACTGACTGAGCAAGTTTTACAGTAAATAATCTAGGAATCGCACCATTCACCACATTCAACCCCCTAGAGCAGATTCATTTGCTCTTTTATGGATTTGTGTTATTTCAGGGATTTCAGTGAGGTATTTTAACACAATGCATTCCTGTGCAAGCTTCCGATGTCCTTAAGGAATTGCTACATCATGGATCTAAAAGGAGGTATTTATGCTTGAAAAACTAAAATAGAATAACACTCACATACTGTGATTGATTTAGATTAACTGGGCATTTCATGCAAAGCAGCACTAAGCTTTACTGATTTTCCTTGACCATCTGCTACAAAGCACTGCCTTTCATTTGGTATGAAAAGTGCATCCTTCGTTGTCTGTTGTACAGGTCAGACAGACTACTCATGTGATCTTACTGCCAACTATCACTATTCTAGCTAGTGCATTGTTTGCTTTTACACCAAGGTTGCCGTACCAGCAAATCAAAGACAATGTTAAGACAGACTCTATGTACGACTTATAAAATACAGTAATCAAGGTCCTGTCTACCTGAAACTTTCCAGTTTCCGAGACAAAAAAGGCATTGCTGGCCCTTCTTACACAACATCTCACTGTTACACTCAAATGTCAATGTATTATCAATCATTGTGCCAAGATACTTGTAGTTGTCTACAGTGTCTACCACCTGGCCCTTGATGATAGTGTTCTGAGGGGTTGATGCCTGAAATTAACACACATCTTTGGTTTTTGTCACATTCAGTTGTAAGAATGCACTGTCACACCAATGTGGCTCAATCATTACCTGATTAATTGATTAAATTATTTGGGTGGACTGTCTCCTTGCCTGGATGAATTAGCTCTGACTGAGGGATAGCTCTAAATCCTACTTCATTGAGACCCTTCCTATTGTGGGACCAAGCATGGACATCCATAAAGACCATTGAGATTCCGCCTGACACTCTCTAATAGGTAGCATATTTAGTTGTGAGAGAGAGAGAGAGAGAGAGAGAGAGAGAGAGAGAGAGAGAGAGAGAGAGAGAGAGAGAGAGAGAGAGAGAGAGAGAGAGAGAGAGAGAGAGAGAGATACCTGTGTCTCCACAGCCAGTTCTATCATAACTCACACCATTTGGGTTATCCCCTAGGACGTTAACAGAGAGGAGAAAATAATAACAGTATTTTTACGCTCTAGTGAGCTGCCGAGGGCACTGTATGTGTGTGTGTGTACGCTCCTGTGTTGGGCCAGGAACATATACAGCACCATAACAGTCTCTGGCGCAACCACCCCTCCATTATCACTTTGCACTCATGGGTTCTAAATGGCAGATTGGACCCCCACCGCCCAACATCTTGGCCCCCCCCCCAATACCAGAGAGAGAGAGAGAGAGAGAGAGAGAGAGAGAGAGAGAGAGAGAGAGAGAGAGAGAGAGAGAGAGAGAGAGAGAGAGAGATTAGTCCTAGAATGTCCTGCAAATGATCAAGGAGAGAATTTTAAAAACATTGAAATTCATTTACTGGTAATTTCTCAATGTCTGAAAAATCAATTGCTCTGGATGTAGGCCTAGTGGTGGGGGAGACATGGGGTGGTGGAGTGAGGGTGGCTGGGAGCTGAGGTGGGCTACCAATCACAGAGCAGATAACTCTGGTTCTATTCTTGGCCAGGCTCCATCTGTCCCATGGGATGCAGTCTCCTCCATAAAAGAAGGGTCATATCTGCTGCCTACCTCCACAGATTTAGGGTCCACCGGCCTTAACCCTCATCCAGAGCATCTGGTGTGGGCACACACTGGCACACACACGCACACATGCACACAACCGCGCGCACACACACACACAGAGGAGTGGAGTGGATCCACTAAACTGAAGCACTTGAGTGACCCTGCACTAAAATGGCATTATGTTCACCCTTACACAGTCAATTTCAAGAACAAGACATTGACCTTATGCAAGGAAAATGTGCTGCTGGCTCGCTTGGGTTTTATGTTGAATTCCCAAGCCTGTGCTTTCATTTCTGCTATCAATGGCATCCAGAGGTGAAAGGAGATTTAATTTCTTACCGGTTTGGGACACCCAAGTGCGCGCACAAATTTTTTTATAGCCTAGGGGTGTAATCATAGAATTACATATAGAATCACTATTAATTTAATATATGATGTCTGTGGGCCTAGTAACCTAGGCCTAGTAAAGATTTGTCATATCACTTTTAACATGTAATACCTTTTAACATAGGCGGCAAAAAGCTTATCTTCACCATAAACCTTTAAAATAAAGCATTCCATGCATCCTCGCATTTGCAGACTTATGTAAGATTATTCCTAATGTGATAATTAGATTAGATGGTCATAATTTAGGCTAATAATATGACTCAATCACTGTTCGCAAAAAAGACTGTTCAATGCAGCGCATAGCGGCGTAGAGTAGGCCTAGGTTATAGGCTATAGCCTTATCAGATCAATTTCTTATTGGCCTTTTATAAACACATTTCATGCAATTCTACTACACTTTATATGAATGGCGACATCAGCAGAATCTTAATTAATACTAAAAAAGATTACTCTGCTGACACTGACAAACAGGTCAATAAATACGTTGTTGTCTGATCCATATAATCAGCCTACGAAAAGGGGAGACACAAATACAATATGCAGTCCATCTAACCTGGAGGAGGAAATGATTGTCCAAAAATAAACTAAAGTGGCACTGACCCAATGATGAAGACAGTGAATTAGCCCACTCACCCGGGATATGGCCGGTTCTCCGCTGGTGACAATAAGATACTAGGCTACTGTTCGCTCAATTAAGGTGAGAATTTTGATAACTAAAAGACAGACTGGAGTATTTTCATTGTCATCTCTACAGCAATAGTCATTTGCTTTCCAAACAGTTTTTCCGCGATTGTATTTTTAAATATTGCAATATGCCTGGGTGGGTCTCTTTTCACTGACAGTCACAACTCAACAATCATCTATTTGGTATTTGCCGTACGCTCTGCCCAAATTGCGGGCCCTTCCGACTAGGCTATGTGATTTAAAACAATCCACAGCAACAACAAAAAAATAAGCTAATGATCCTCTGTGGTCAAATCATGACTTCTAATGTAGTAGCCTATTTTGAATGATTTTATTTATTTCTGTATAGACAGGAGTATGCTAATTAGGCTATATAATTTTGGCTGTTTAATTCAATTTACTTTAGGGAAAGCTTAGCTTTCCCTAGCCTTATGGACACAACAAGTCATTATGTTTTCATCTGATTGTCATACAATCACTTAACAAAGGCGCTCATGTAGGCTACCCGCGCACATTCGTCCACTTACAAAATAATTTCAGCATCCAAACCCCAACAGTGCACTGTCCACCCCCAATTTGATGAATGAAAGAGACATCTGTTACAAAACACCTACATGTATTGTCTTGACATTCTGCAATTGTCATTAGGCCTATACTTGTAGCCTGAAGTTCCTTGGTGTCCACATCACCAACGAACTATCATGGTCCAAACACACCAAGACAGTCGTGAAGAGGGCACGACAAAGCCTATTCCCCCTCAGGAGACTGAAAAGATTTGGCATGGGTCCTCAGATCCTCAAAAAATTATACAGCTGCACCATCAAGAGCATCCTGACTGGTTGCATCACTGCCTGGTATGGCAACTGCTTGGCCTCTGACCGCAAGGCACTACAGAGGGTAGTGCGTACGGCCCAGTACATCCCTGGGGCCTGCCATCCAGGACCTCTATATCAAGCGGTGTTAGAGGAAGGCCCTCAAAATTGTCAAAGACTCCAGCCACCCTAGTCATAGACTGTTCTCTCTGCTACTGCACGGCAAGCGGTACCGGAGTGCCAAGTCTAGGTCCAAAAGACTTCTCAACAGCTTCTACCCCCAAGCCATAAGACTCCTGAACAGCTAATCATGGCTACCCGGACTATTTGCACTGCCCCCCCACCCCCACCCCATCTTTTTACGCTGCTGCTACTCTGTTAATTATTTATGCATAGTCACTTTAACTCTACCCACATGTACATATTACTTCAACTACCTCAACTAGCCAGTGCCCCCGCACACTGACTCTGCACCAGTACCCCCCTGTATATATAGCCTCCCTACTGTTATTTTATTTTACTTCTGCTCTTTTTTTCTCAACACTTTTTTGTTGTTGTTTTATTTTACTTTTTTATTAAAAATAAATGCACTGTTGGTTAAGTGCTGTAAGTAAGCATTTCACTGTAATGTCTGCACCTGTTGTATTCGGCGCATGTGGTCAATAAAATGTGATTTGATTTGAATTGATGCATCCGCTGTTGTCCATGCACGCCTCGGTCGCGGACACTCATCTCTGCCTTGTACTCGAGCGTCTCGGCAACTCATCTCCGCCTTGACAAAATGTAAGTGTTCTCCCAAAACACAGAGCAAATTGGAGCGTACAGTGGGGAAAAAAAGTATTTAGTCAGCCACCAATTGTGCAAGTTCTCCCACTTAAAAAGATGAGAGAGGCCTGTAATTTTCATCATAGGTACACGTCAACTATGACAGACAAATTGAGATGTATTTTTTCAGAAAATCACATTGTAGGATTTTTCATGAATTTATTTGCAAATTATGGTGGAAAATAAGTATTTGGTCACCTACAAACAAGCAAGATTTCTGGCTCTCACAGACCTGTAACTTCTTCTTTAAGAGGCTCCTCTGTCCTCCACTCGTTACCTGTATTAATGGCATCTGTTTGAACTTGTTATCAGTATAAAAGACACCTGTCCACAACCTCAAACAGTCACACTCCAAACTCCACTATGGCCAAGACCAAAGAGCTGTCAAAGGACACCAGAAACAAAATTGTAGACCTGCACCAGGCTGGGAAGACTGAATCTGCAATAGGTAAGCAGCTTGGTTTGAAGAAATCAACTGTGGGAGCAATTATTAGGAAATGGAAGACATACAAGACCACCGATAATCTCCCTCGATCTGGGGCTCCACGCAAGATCTCACCCCGTGGGGTCAAAATGATCACAAGAACGGTGAGCAAAAATCCCAGAACCACACGGGGGGACCTAGTGAATGACCTGCAGAGAGCTGGGACCAAAGTAACAAAGCCTACCATCAGTAACACACTACCCGCCAGGGACTCAAATCCTGCAGTGCCAGACGTGTCCCCCTGCTTAAGCCAGTACATGTCCAGGCCCGTCTGAAGTTTGCTAGAGTGCATTTGGATGATCCAGAAGAGGATTGGGAGAATGTCATATGGTCAGATGAAACCAAAATATAACTTTTTGTGTTTGGAGGACAAAGAATGCTGTGTTGCGTCCAAAGAACACCATACCTACTGTGAAGCATGGGGGTGGAAACATCATGCTTTGGGTTTGTTTTTCTGCAAAGGGACCAGGACGACTGATCTGTGTAAAGGAAAGAATGAATGGGGCCATGTATCGTGAGATTTTGAGTGAAAACCTCCTTCCATCAGCAAGGGCATTGAAGATGAAACGTGGCTGGGTCTTTCAGCATGACAATGATCCCAAACACACAGCCCGGGCAACGAAGGAGTGGCTTCGTAAGAAGCATTTCAAGGTCCTGGAGTGGCCTAGCCAGTCTCCAGATCTCAACCCCATAGAAAATCTTTGGAGGGAGTTGAAAGTCTGTGTTGCCCAGCAACAGCCCCAAAACATCACTGCTCTAGAGGAGATCTGCATGGAGGAATGGGCCAAAATACCAGCAACAGTGTGTGAAAACCTTGTGAAGACTTACAGAAAACGTTTGACCTGTGTCATTGCCAACAAAGGGTATATAACAAAGTATTGAGAAACTTTTGCTATTGACCAAATACTTATTTTCCACCATAATTTGCAAATAAATTCATTAAAAATCCTACAATGTGATTTTCTGGAAATGTTTTGCTCATTTTGTCTGTCATAGTTGACGTGTACCTATGATGAAAATTACAGGCCTCTCTCATCTTTTTAAGTGGGAGAACTTGCACAATTGGTGGCTGACTAAATACTTTTTTTCCCCACTGTATACCACCCGGTTTCCAGTCAATTAGCTAATTGTTCATGCGGCTGACATGCAGTAATGTTAAATAATGCTGTAATAGCCTATCGTTTTTGGTGCATGTTGTATTACTTGTGATAGGCTCACGTTTTACCGGTACGCCGTGCCCCCACTGTTTATTTCGACCGGATGCCGTCCCGGACCGTACCGTCTTACTTTCACCCCTGATGACATCAGACATAATAATAATTGACTAAAATAAGTTTCCCTCAAGAAGATATCTATCCCAAAGCAGTGATCACTCAAGGAGATACAGATATTTTGATATATGGGGCCCAAAATAGCTTTGCTTTTGCATAATGAGTTGCATTGCTAACAGTGTTTCTGCGACCGTTCAAATTTGTTTTGTTTAATTTATGTATAAAACGGCCTCATCTCTCGTGTTCTGCTGTCAGAGGCTTTGAGGCGGTGTGCGACTGCCAGTTCAGATTTTCCACTATTCCGAAGGGAGCGTGTCTCAGCACAAAGCGGCAAATTAACTCTGAATTCAACTGAGTCGTAATGAGATTAGGACCGGGAAGTCAATCATTCAGCAGCATACTTTACATGTGAGCAGAGCGAGCTCATCCATTTGTGCAAAAACAGTGTCCTGGCCAAGAAAACACAAGCCACAGGTGCGCTGCATGTGAACATGAGAGCACAGGATGAAAATATTTGAGCTCATATCATACATTTGCAGGTGTTATTTTGAAACTGTTCAGAAATCATAGAGAAATAAAAACACAATTCTAAATCTAAAATGTACTGAGTAAAGGGTCTGTCACAAGGAGTAAACGTGACATAAGGATTTGAGGTAATTTAGGCTACCTTCCTGTGAACTCCTTTCTTTGTTTGAGTCATTGTCGTCAACATCATCGTCATCATCATTATCATCATCACCACCACACCAAACCCCTGCATCTGTTTTAGTGACCCAGAAGCTGGCAATCTCCTATCCTTTTCCCTTCCTAGTTTTTTCCCTTCCCTATCCCCCTTCTCTTCCTATCCTCTTCCCTCTCCTCTCCTGTCATGGCCTTATCTCCCAGACCATTTTCTCCTGGTGCTCTGGCCAGCTAGCCCCACATCTCCAGGGCCAGCATCCCAATCCTGTCAGCCTGGGACAGGAACAAAGGCCTCCTGTCCTGCTGCTGCCTCCGCTGGACCTCCAACCACAGTACCCCTGCCACTCTGTCTCCCCTCCACCACCAGCCCTCCAATCCCCCCAGGACTCCTGGCCCAACCCTCACCTCCCCATGACCTCAAGGGGATTAGATTTTACAGCTCATCCAAAGCTAATTTTAAACTGCAGGATAGTCCCAGGTAAGTCAAAATGTAATATCAGGAGATACTTGTGTGTGAAATATTCATGCTCAGGTTACTTGTTTGCTTTCCCCTTCCCCGTAAAAATGCTGATTCAGGTTATGAATTTCAACATAAAGTTTGGGAGTCAAGTTTGCTGGGGGATTTATAATCCTCATCATGACTCATGTTCATTCAGAACAGATAGATAGATACTGTATACTGTAGATAACGTTTTGTCCTCCTTGAATGTTACGAAATATGAGTTCTGCCTCAGCACCTGAAAATAGCTGCAGGTCTTTACCAGGGTAAATGCACTGATCTAT